>NW_028322233.1:17575757-17878787 GCF_059928025.1 Delphinapterus leucas | reverse complement strand
TCATTGGTTCTCCCTATTCCTGTTCATCTTGCGCAGAATTTGCAAACTGTGCCAAACAGCAGGTTAAAGGCACTGACTCTCCAAGTGGGGAGAGTGTTAGTAAAGGGTCTGGAATTGTGAACCCGAGTAAAAGGGGACAAAAACTGAGATGCATTTGAAAACGTTTCCCGGTCACACGGTGTACCATACTGTGGGTTTCCCATGCATGTTTTAGCTGAAGGAAGAATCGCTTAAACCTGGAGATTTGGGACCCTTGGAATTGGTACCATGCAGTATGACTTCAAATGGTCTGCATTTGCTCATCGAACCTCACCAATGTTATCAGCCCGAAGTGTCCAACCTTATGTCTCACACAGCTCTGGGTGTAGATGAGGTAAATGCAGGTTGCATCACAAGCCCTGAATGAATTATTTAAGAATTGCTCTCTATTTCACTGTCATTGTGTTTTGTTTTTGTAATTCATTTTGATAATAGGATTTATCGGATTTTCTCTGCTGCCTTCATGCAGCTGTACACACGCTTGATTCTCTTATGGAGACATATAAATCCATGGGTTTGAAGATTCTTACTAGTCTGGTGTATTCCTAGGCGTTGAATAGAGGGTGTTTAGCCCATTTCGTTCAGCAAGGGGTAGGTCTTGACTATTACGTATGTGATGTATGGAATGGTATCTGTGCTACTTTCTATCTCTGGTTTTATGCAGCACCCCAACTCACCTTTCCCATTAAGCAAACATAAGTTGGTTTTCAAAATTTGAGACCCTGTACTGTTTTGTAATTCAGTTCATGTGTAGCCAAGATTACATTCCGTGTATTAGTGATATGATGTTTCATTTTCTGTGTGACTTATTTCACTTAGAATCATTGTACCTGAATCCACTCATTATGCCACGACGGGCCTGATGATATAGATTTCATTGGTGAGTGATATTCCATTGTACGTACGTAACACAATTTCTTTATCCATTTTTCACTTTCTGGGATATTTAACTTGTACCGTAAACGAGGTTTTTGTGAAGAGAGCCGTCTGAAACATTGGGGTGGCTGTGTGTTTTTGATTTTAATTTCCCTAAGTTATAGGACCATAAGTGGAAGTGCCGTAGGCTCCGTTGCTTTGTTTTTTAGGTGTTTCAGGAAACACCATACACTTCTCCAGAGTGGCTCTTGGCAATTTACATCCCACCCATCAGCATAACAAGGCTCCCTGTTCTCCATGGCCTGTGCTGCCTTTCTGGATTTTACACTTTTTTCAGATGGCCCTTTTGACCGGGGGGCAGTGAGACTTCATTGTAGTGCAGATTTCTTTAACATGCTTGCTTGGTTGGCCAGAAAGTGCGTATGCGTTTTTTCCTGAATATATTCCGGAAAAAACGCATACGCCCTTTTTGGCCAAGTGCATCATTGTCGACGTTCTGCCTCTTATCCTATGCTTTAAATGCAATTCCAGTCTGCACCCTGAAATCGTTGTCCTGCAATTCTGCCCCGCTTTCAAGTCCTCTTCGCAGCCTTCCTTCAATATATTTTTGGACGATAGCTGTCATTTATAACTCTGCAGGTTTGTGAATTACAGTGCCCCTGAGCTCCTTTCTTCAAATCGCTTTCTTGTGAGCTGGCCGCAAACCCACAGGATTGCTTCTGGCCCTAATCTTGTTCCGGCACGGCATGCTGAGCCTTTGGTTAATTACTCTTCCTGGTGGGAAATGAGCATTAAATTTGCCCGTGCAGACACCTACAGCTAGTCTCTCATTGGTTCTCCCTATTCCTGTTCATCTTGCGCAGAAATTGCAAACTGTGCCAAACAGCAGGTTAAAGGCACTGGCTCTCCAAGTGGGGAGAGTGTTAGTAAAGGGTCTGGAATTGTGAACCCGAGGAAATGGGGACGAAAACTGAGATGCATTTGAAAACGTTTCCCGGTCACACGGTGCACCATACTGTGGGTTTCCCATGCATGTTTTAGCTGAAGGAAGAATCGCTTAAACCTGGAGAGTTGGGACCCATGGAATGGGTACCATGCAGTATGACTCAATTGGTCTGCATTTGCTCATCGAACCTCACCAATGCTATCAGCCCGAAGTGTCCAACCTTATGTCTCACTCAGCTCTGGGTTTAGCTGAGGTAAATCCAGGTTGCATCACAAGCCCTGAATGAATTATTTAAGAATTGCTCTCTATTTCACTGCCATTGTGTTTTGTTTTTGTAATTCATTTTGATAATAGGATTTATCGGATTTTCTCTGCTGCCTTCATGCAGCTGTACACACGCTTGATTCTCTTATGGAGATATATAAATCCATGGGTTTGAAGATTCTTACTAGTCAGGGGTATTCCTAGGCGTTGAATATAGGGTGTTTAGCCCATTTCGTTGAGCAAGGGGTAGGTCTTGACTATTACGTATTTGACGTATGGAATGGTATCTGTGCTAATTTCTAACTCTGGTTTTATGCAGCACCCTGATTCACCTTTCCCCTTAAGCAAACATAAGTTGGTTTTCTAAATTTGAGACCCTGTTCTGTTTTGTAATTCAGTTCATGTGTAGCCAAGATTACATTCCGTGTATTAGTGATATCTTATGATGTTTCATTTTCTGTGTGACTTATTTCACTTAGAATCATCGTACCTGAATCCACTCATTATGCCACGACGGGCCAAATGACATAGATTTCATTGGTGAGTGATATTCCATTGTACGTACGTACCACAACTTCTTTATCCATTTTTCGCTTTCTGGGATATTTAACTTGTACCGTAGACGAGTTTCTTGCAAACAGAGCCGTCTGAAACTTTGGGGTGGCTGTGTGTTTTTGATTTTAATTTCCCTAAGCTATAGGACCATAAGTGGAAGTGCCTTAGGCTCCGTTGCTTTGTTTTTTAGGTGTTTCAGGAAACACCATACACTTCTTCAGAGTGGCTCTTAGCAATTTACATCCCACCCATCAGCATAACAAGGCTCCCTGTTCTCCATGGTCTGTGCTGCATTTCTGGATTTTAACATTTTTCAGATGGCCCTTTTGACCGGGGGGCAGTGAGACTTCATTGTAGTGCAGATTTCTTTAACATGCTTGCTTGGTTTGCCAAAAGGGCGTATGCGTTTTTTCCTGAATATATTCCGGAAAAAACGCATACGCCCTTTTTGTCCTAGTGCATCATTGTTGACGTTCTGCCTCTTTTCCTATGCTTTAAGTGCAATTCCAGTCTACCCCCTGAAATCGTTTTCCTGCAATTCTGCCCCGCTTTAAAGTCCTCTTCGCAGCCTTGCTTCAATATAGTTTTGGACGATAGCTGTCATTTATAACTCTGCAGGTTTGTGAATTACAGTGCCCCTGAGCTCCTTTCTTCAAATCGCTTTCTTGTGAGCTGGCCGCAAACCCGCAGGATTTCTTCAGGCCATAATCTGGTTCCTGCATGGCAGGCTGAGCCTTTGGTTAATTCCTCTTCCCGGTGGGAAGTGAGCGTTAAATTTGCCCGTGCAGACACCTACAGCTAGTCTCTCATTGGTTCTCCCTATTCCTGTTCATCTTGCGCAGAATTTGCAAACTGTGCCAAACAGCAGGTTAAAGGCACTGACTCTCCAAGTGGGGAGAGTGTTAGTAAAGGGTCTGGAATTGTGAACCCGAGTAAAAGGGGACGGAAACTGAGATGCATTTGAAAACGTTTCCCGGTCACACAGTGTACCATACTGTGGGTTTCCCATGCATGTTTTAGCTGAAGGAAGAATCGCTTAAACCTGGAGATTTGCGACCCTTGGAATTGGTACCATGCAGTATGACTTCAAATGGTCTGCATTTGCTCATCGAACCTCACCAATGTTATCAGCCCGAAGTGTCCAACCTTATGTCTCACACAGCTCTGGGTGTAGATGAGGTAAATGCAGGTTGCATCACAAGCCCTGAGTGAATTATTTAAGAATTGCTCTCTATTTCACTGTCATTGTGTTTTGTTTTTGTAATTCATTTTGATAATAGGATTTATCGGATTTTCTCTGCTGCCTTCATGCAGCTGTACACACGCTTGATTCTCTTATGGAGACATATAAATCCATGGGTTTGAAGATTCTTACTAGTCTGGTGTATTCCTAGGCATTGAATAGAGGGTGTTTAGCCCATTTCGTTCAGCAAGGGGTAGGTCTTGACTATTACGTATGTGACGTATGGAATGGTATCTGTGCTAATTTCTATCTCTGGTTTTATGCAGCACCCCAACTCACCTTTCCCCTTAAGCAAACATAAGTTGGTTTTCAAAATTTGAGACCCTGTTCTGTTTTGTAATTCAGTTCATGTGTAGCCAAGATTACATTCCGTGTATTAGTGATATGATGTTTCATTTTCTGTGTGACTTATTTCACTTAGAATCATTGTACCTGAATCCACTCATTATGCCACGATGGGCCTGATGATATAGATTTCATTGGTGAGTGATATTCCATTGTACGTACGTACCACAATTTCTTTATCCATTTTTCGCTTTCTGGGATATTTAACTTGTACCGTAAACGAGGTTCTTGGGAAGAGAGCCGTCTGAAACATTGGGGTGGCTGTGTGTTTTTGATTTTAATTTCCCTAAGTTATAGGACCATAAGTGGAAGTGCCGTAGGCTCCGTTGCTTTGTTTTTTAGGTGTTTCAGGAAACACCATACACTTCTCCAGAGTGGCTCTTGGCAATTTACATCCCACCCATCAGCATAACAAGGCTCCCTGTTCTCCATGGCCTGTGCTGCCTTTCTGGATTTTACACTTTTTTCAGATGGCCCTTTTGACCGGGCGGCAGTGAGACTTCATTTTAGTGCAGATTTCTTTAACATGCTTGCTTTGTTGGCCAGAAAGTGCGTATGCGTTTTTTCCTGAATATATTCAGGAAAAAACGCATACGCCCTTTGTGGCCAAGTGCATCATTGTCGACGTTCTGCCTCTTTTCCTATGCTTTAAATGCAATTCCAGTCTGCACCCTGAAATCGTTGTCCTGCAATACTGCCCCGCTTTCAAGTCCTCTTCGCAGCCTTCCTTCAATATATTTTTGGACGATAGCTGTCATTTATAACTCTGCAGGTTTGTGAATTACAGTGCCCCTGAGCTCCTTTCTTCAAATCGCCTTCTTGTGAGCTGGCCGCAAACCCGCAGGATTGCTTCAGGTCCTAATCTGGTTCAGGCACGGCATGCTGAGCCTTTGGTTAATTCCTCTTCCTGGTTGGAAATGAGCGTTAAATTTGCCCGTGCAGACACCTACAGCTAGTCTCTCATTGGTTCTCCTTATTCCTGTTCATCTTGCGCAAAAATTGCAAACTGTGCCAAACAGGATGTTAAAGGCACTGACTCTCCCAGTGGGGAGAGTGTTAGTAAAGGGTCTGGAATTGTGTACCCGAGTAAAAGGGGACAAAAACTGAGATGCATTTGAAAAAGTTTCCCGGTCACACGGTGCACCAAACTGTGGGATTCCCATGCATGTTTTAGCTGAAGGAAGAATCGCATAAACCTGGACAGTTGGGACCCAGGAAAAAACGCATACGCCCTTTTAGGCCAAGTGCATCATTGTTGACGTTCTGCCCCTTTTCCTATGCTTTAAATGCAATTCCAGTCTACCCCCTGAAATCGTTGTCCTGCAATTCTGCCCCGCTTTCAAGTCCTCTTCGCAGCCTTCCTTCAATATATTTTTGGACGATAGCTGTCATTTATAACTCTGCAGGTTTGTGAATTACAGTGCCCCTGAGCTCCTTTCTTCAAATCGCTTTCTTGTGAGCTGGCCGCAAACCCGCAGGATTGCTTCAGGCCCTAATCTGTTTCCGGCACGGCATGCTGAGCCTTTGGTTAATTCCTCTTCCCGGTGGGAAGTGAGCATTAAATTTGCCCGTGCAGACACCTACAGCTAGTCTCTCATTGGTTCTCCCTATTCCTGTTCATCTTGCGCAGAATTTGCAAACTGTGCCAAACAGCAGGTTAAAGGCACTGACTCTCCAAGTGGGGAGAGTGTTAGTAAAGGGTCTGGAATTGTGAACCCGAGTAAAAGGGGACAAAAACTGAGATGCATTTGAAAACGTTTCCCGGTCACACGGTGTACCATACTGTGGGTTTCCCATGCATGTTTTAGCTGAAGGAAGAATCGCTTAAACCTGGAGATTTGGGACCCTTGGAATTGGTACCATGCAGTATGACTTCAAATGGTCTGCATTTGCTCATCGAACCTCACCAATGTTATCAGCCCGAAGTGTCCAACCTTATGTCTCACACAGCTCTGGGTGTAGATGAGGTAAATGCAGGTTGCATCACAAGCCCTGAATGAATTATTTAAGAATTGCTCTCTATTTCACTGTCATTGTGTTTTGTTTTTGTAATTCATTTTGATAATAGGATTTATCGGATTTTCTCTGCTGCCTTCATGCAGCTGTACAGACGCTTGATTCTCTTATGGAGACATATAAATCCATGGGTTTGAAGATTCTTACTAGTCAGGTGTATTCCTAGGCATTGAATATAGGGTGTTTAGCCCATTTCGTTGAGCAAGTGGTACGTCTTGACTATTACGTATTTGACGTATGGAATGGTATTTGTGATAATTTCTAACTCTGGTTTTATGCAGCACCCCAACTCACCTTTCCCCTTACGCAAACATAAGTTGGTTTTCTAAATTTGAGACCCTGTTCTGTTTTGTAATTCAGTTCATGTGTAGCCAAGATTACATTCGGTGTATTGGTGACATCTTATGATGTTTCATTTTCTGTGTGATTTATTTCACTTAGAATCATCATACCTGAATCCACTCATTATGCCACGACGGGCCTGATGACATAGATTTCATTGGTGAGTGATATTCCATTGTACGTACGTACCACAACTTCTTTATCCATTTTTCGCTTTCTGGGATATTTAACTTGTACCGTAGACGAGGTTCTTGTAAACAGAGCCGTCTGAAACTTTGGGGTGGCTGTGTGTTTTTGATTTTAATTTCCCTAAGCTATAGGACCATAAGTGGAAGTGCCGTAGGCTCCGTTGCTTTGTTTTTTAGGTGTTTCAGGAAACACCATACACTTCTCCAGAGTGGCTGTTGGCAATTTACATCCCACCCATCAGCATAACAAGGCTCCCTGTTCTCCATGGCCTGTGCTGCATTTCTGGATTTTACACTTTTTTCAGATGGCCCTTTTGACCGGGGGGCAGTGAGACTTCATTGTAGTGCAGATTTCTTTAACATGCTTGCTTGGTTGGCCAAAAAGGGCGTATGCGTTTTTTCCTGAATATATTCAGGAAAAAACGCATACGCCCTTTTTGGCCAAGTGCATCATTGTCGACGTTCTGCCTCTTTTCCTATGCTCTAAATGCAATTCCAGTCTACCCCCTGAAATCGTTTTCCTGCAATTCTGCCCCGCTTTCAAGTCCTCTTCGCAGCCTTCCTTCAATATATTTTTGGACGATAGCTGTCATTTATAACTCTGCAGGTTTGTGAATTACAGTGCCCCTGAGCTCCTTTCTTCAAATCGCTTTCTTGTGAGCTGGCCGCAAACCCGCAGGATTGCTTCAGGCCCTAATCTGGTTCCGGCACGGCATGCTGAGCCTTTGGTTAATTCCTCTTCCTGGTTGGAAATGAGCGTTAAATTTGCCCGTGCAGACACCTACAGCTAGTCTCTCATTGGTTCTCCTTATTCCTGTTCATCTTGCGCAAAAATTGCAAACTGTGCCAAACAGGATGTTAAAGGCAATGACTCTCCAAGTGGGGAGAGTGTTAGTAAAGGGTCTGGAATTGTGAACCCGAGTAAAAGGGGACAAAAACTGAGATGCATTTGAAAACGTTTCCCGGTCACACGGTGCACCATACTGTGGGTTTCCCATGCATGCTTTAGCTGAAGGAAGAATCGCTTAAACCTGGAGAGTTGGGACCCATGGAATGGGTACCATGCAGTATGACTTCAAATGGTCTGCATTTGCTCATCGAACCTCACCAATGCTATCAGCCCGAAGTGTCCAACCTTATGTCTCACTCAGCTCTGGGTTTTGATGAGGTAAATCCAGGTTGCATCACAAGCCCTGAATGAATTATTTAAGAATTGCTCTCTATTTCACTGTCATTGTGTTTTGTTTTTGTAATTCATTTTGATAATAGGATTTATCGGATTTTCTCTGCTGCCTTCATGCAGCTGTACACACGCTTGATTCTCTTATGGAGACATATAAATCCATGGGTTTGAAGATTCTTACTAGTCAGGTGTATTCCTAGGCGTTGAATATAGGGTGTTTAGCCCATTTCGTTGAGCAAGTGGTACGTCTTGACTATTACGTATTTGATATATGGAATGGTATCTGTGCTAATTTCTAACTCTGGTTTTATGCAGCACCCCAACTCACCTTTCCCTTACGCAAAAATAAGTTGGTTTTCTAAATTTGAGACCCTGTTCTGTTTTGTAATTCAGTTCATGTGTAGCCAAGATTAAATTCCGTGTATTAGTGATATGATGTTTCATTTTCTCTGTGACTTATTTCACTTAGAATCATTGTACCTGAATCCACTCATTATGCCACGACGGGCCTGATGATATAGATTTCATTGGTGAGTGATATTCCATTGTACGTACGTACCACAATTTCTTTATCCATTTTTTGCTTTCTGGGATATTTAACTTGTACCGTAGACGAGGTTCTTGTGAAGAGAGCCGTCTGAAACTTTGGGGTGGCTGTGTGTTTTTGATTTTAATTTCCCTAAGCTATAGGACCATAAGTGGAAGTGCCGTAGGCTCTCTTGCTTTGTTTTTTAGGTGTTTCAGGAAACACTATATACTTCTCCAGAGTGTCTCTTGGCAATTTACATCCCACCCATCAGCATAACAAGGCTCCCTGTTCTCCATGGCCTGTACTGCCTTTCTGGATTTTACACTTTTTTCAGATGGCCCTTTTGACCGGGGGGCAGTGAGACTTCATTGTAGTGCAAATTTCTTTAACATGCATACTTGGTTGGCCAGAAAGCACGTATGCGTTTTTTCCTGAATATATTCCGGAAAAAACGCATACGCCCTTTTTGGCCAAGTGCATCATTTTCGACATTCTGCTATTTTCCTAAGCTTTAGGTGGATTTCCTGTCTACACCCTGAAATCGTTTTCCTGCAATTCTGCCCCGCTTTCAAGTCCTCTTCGAAGACTTACTTCAGTACATTTTTGTACGATAGCTGTCATTCATAACTCTGCAGGTTTGTGAATTACAGTGCCCCTGAGCTCCTTTCTTCAACTCGTTTTCTTGTGAGGTGGCCGCAAAACTGCAGGATTGCTTCAGGCCCTAATCTGTTTCAGGCAGGGCACGCTGAGCCTTTGGTTAATTCCTCTTCCTGGTGGGAAATGAGCGTTCCATTTGCCCGTGCAGACACTTACAGCTAGTCTCTCATTGGTTCTCCCTATTCCTGTTCATCTTGCGCAGAAATTGCAAACTGTGCCAAAGAGGAGGTTAAAGGCACTGACTCTCCAAGTGGGGAGAGTGTTAGTAAAGCGTCTGGAATGGTGAACCCGAGTACCAGGGGACGAAAACTGAGATGCATTTCAAAACGTTTCCCAATCAAACGGTGTACCTTACTCTGGGTTTGCCATGCATGGTTTAGTTGAAGGAAGAATCCCTTAAACCTGGAGAGTTGGGACCCATGGAATGGGTACCATACAGTATGACTTCAAAGGGTCTGCATTTGCTCACCGAACCTCACCAATGCTATGAGCCCGAAGTGTCCAGCCTTATGTCTCACCCAGGTCTGGTTGTAGATGTGGTAAATCAGATTGCATCACAAGCCCTGAATGAATTATTTAAGAATTGCTCTCTATTTCACTGTCATTGTGTTTTTTTTTGAAATTTATTTTGATAATGGGATTTATCGGATTTTCACTGCTGCGTTTAGGCCGCTGTACACACGCTTGATTTCCTTATGGAGACATATAAATCCATGGGTTTTAAGATTCTTACTTGTCAGGTATATTCCAAGGCGTTGAATATGGGGTGTTGAGTCCATTTCGTTGAGCAAGGCGTAAGTCTTTTCTATTATATATTTGGCTTATGGAACGGTATCTGTGCTAATTGCAATCTCTGGTTTTATGCAGAACCCCAACACACCTTTCCCCATAAGCAAACATAAGTTGGTTTTCTAAATTTGAGACCCTGTTCTGTTTTGTAATTCAGTTCATGTGTAGCCAAGTTTACATTCCGTGTATTAGTGATATCTTATGATGTTTGTTTTTCTCTGTGACTTATTTCTCGTAGAATCATCGTACCTGAATCCACTCATTATTCCGCTACGGGCCTGATGACGTAGATTTCATTGCTGAGTGATATTCCATTGTACGTACGTACAACAACTTCTTTATTCATTTTTTGCTTTCTCGGATATTTAACTTGCATCGTAGACGAGGTTCTTGTAAACAGAGCCGTCCCAAAATTTGGGGTGGCTGTGTGTGTTTGATTTTAATTTCCCTAAGCTATACGACCATAAGTGGAAGTGCCATAGGCTGTGTTTCTTTGTTTCCTACGTGTTTCAGGAAACAGCATACACTTCTCCAGAGTGGCTGTTGGCAATTTACATCCCGCCCATCAGCATAACAAGGCTCCCTGTTCTCCATGCCCTGTCCTGCCTTTCTGGATTTTACACCTTTTTCAGATGGCCCTTTTCACCGGGGGGCCGTGAGACTTCATTGTAGTGCAGATTTCCTTTACACGCTTGCTTGGTTGGCCAAAAAGTGCGTATGCGTTTTTTCCTGAATATATTCAGGAAAAGAACGCATACGACCTTTTTGGCCAAGTGCATCATTGTCGACATTCTGCCTCTTTTCCTATGCTTTAAGTGCAATTCCAGTCTACCCCCTGAAATCGTTTTCCTGAAATTCTGCCCCTTTTTCAAGTCCTCTTCGAAGACTAACTTCAATATATTTTTGGACGATAGCTCTCATTCATAACTCTGCAGGTTTGTGAATTACAGTGCCCCTGAGCTCCTTTCTTCAACTCGCTTTCTTGTGAGCTGGCCGCAAAACCGCAGGATTGCTTCAGGCCCTAATCTTTTTCCAGCAGGCACGCTGAGCCTTTGGTTAATTCCTCTTCCTGGTGGGAAATGAGCGTTCCATTTGCCCGTGCACACACCTACAGCTAGTCTCTCATTGGTTCTCCTTATTCCTGATGATCTTGCGCAGAAATTGCAAACTGTGCCAAACAGGAGGTTAAAGGCACTGACTCTCCAAGTTGGGAGAGTGTTAGTAAGGCGTCAGGAACGGTGACCCTAAGTACCAGGGTACGAAATCTAAGATGCTTTTGAAAACGTTTCCCAATCACACGGTGGACCATACTCTGGGTTTCCCATGCATGTTTTAGCTGAAGGAAGAATCCCTTAAACCTGGAGAGTTGGGACACATGGAATGGGTACCATGCAGTATGACTCCAAAGGGCCTGCGTTTGCTCACCGAATCTCACCAATGCTATCAGCCCGAAGTGTCCAGCCTTATTTCTCACCCAGCTCTGGGTGTAGATATGGAAATCAAGGTTGCATCACAAGCCCTGAATGAATTATGTAAGAATTGCTCTCTATTTCACGGTCATTGTGTTTTGTTTTTGAAATTTATTTTGGTAATGGGATTTATCGGATTTTCACTGCTGCGTTTAGGCTGCTGTACACACGCTTGATTTCCTTATGGAGACATATAAATCCATGGGTTTTAAGATTCTTACTTGTCAGGTATATTCCCAGGCGTTGAATATGGGGTGTTGAGTCCATTTCGTTGAGCAAGGAGTAGGTCTTCTCTATTATATATTTGGCCTATGGAACGGTATCTGTGTTAATTTCAATCTCTGGTTTAATGCAGCACCCCAACTCACCTTTCCCCATAAGCAAGCATAAGTTGGTTTTCTAAATTTGAGACCCTGTTCTGTTTTGTAATTCAGTTCATGTGTAGCCAAGTTTACATTCCGTGTATTAGTGATACCTTATGATGTTTCTTTTTCTGTGTGACTTATTTCACTTAGAATCCTCCTACCTGAATCCACTCATTATGCCGCTATGGGCCTGATGACATAGATTTCATTGCTGAGTGATATTACGTTGTACGTACGTACCACAACTTCTTTATCCATTTTTGCATTCTGGGATATTTAACTTGTACCGTAGACGAGGTTCTTGTAAACAGTGCCGTCCAAAACTTTGGGGTGGCTGTGTGTTTTTGATTTTAATTTCCCTAATGTATAGGACCATAAGTGGTAGTGCCGTATGCACCCTTACTTTGTTTTTTAGGTGTTTCAGGAAACACCATACACTTCTCCAGAGTGGCTGTTGGCAATTTACATCCCGCCCATCAGCATATCAAGGCTCCATGTTCTCCATGACCTGTGCTGACTTTTTGGATTTTACACTTTTTTCAGATGGACCTTTTGACTGGGGGGCAGTGAGACTTCATTGTAGTGCAGATTTCTTTAACGTGCATGCTAGGTTGGCCAAAAAGTGCATATGCATTTTTTCCTGAATATATTCAGGAGAAACGCATACGCCCATTTTGGCCAAGTGCATCGTTGTCAAGGTTCTGCCTCTTTTCCTATGCTTTAAATGCAATTCCAGTCTACCCCCTGAAATCGTTTTCCTGCAATTCTGCCCCGCTTTCAAGTCCTGTTCCAAGACTTACTTCAATATATTTTTGGACGATAGCTGTCATTTGTAACTCTGCAGGTTTGTGAATTACAGTGTCCCTGAGCTCCTTTCTTCAACTCGCTATCTTGTGAGCTGGTCGCAAACCCGCAAGATTGCTTCAGGCCCTAATCTTGTTCGGGCAGGGCATGCTGAGCCTTTGGTTAATTCCTCTTCCTGGTTGGAAATGAGCGTTAAATTTGCCCGTGCAGACACCTACAGCTAGTCTCTCATTGGTTCTCCCTATTCCTGTTCATCTTGCGCAGAAATTGCAAACTGTGCCAAACAGGAGTTTAAAGGCACTGACTCTCCAAGTGGGGAGAGTGTTAGTAAAGCATCTGGAATGGTGAACCCGTGTAAAAGGGGACGAAACCTGAGATGCATTGGAAAACGTTTCTCGGTCACACGGTGCACCATACTGTGGGTTTCCCAGGCATGTTTTAGCTGAAGGAAGAATCCCTTAAACCTGGAGAGTTGGGACCCTTGGAATGGGTACTTCAAGGGGTCTGCATTTGCTCACGAAACCTCACCAATGCTATCAGCCTGGTGTCCAGCCTTATGTCTCACTCAGCTCTGGGTGTAGATGTGGTAAATCCAGTTTGCATCACAGGCCCTGAATGAATTATTTAAGAATTGCTCTCTATTTCACTGTCATTGTGTTTTTTGTTTCTGTAATTTATTTTGATAGTGGGATTTATCGTATTTTCACTGCAGTGTTCATGCCTCTGTTTACACGCTTGATTCTCTTACGGAGACATATAAACCCATGGGTTTGAAGATTCTTACTAGTCAGGTATATTCCTAGGCGTTGAATATGGGGTGTTGAGTCCGTTTTGTTGAGCAAGCAGTAGGTCTTGACTATTACATATTTGGCTTATGGACCAGTATCTGTGCTAATTTCAATCTCTGGTTTTATGCAGCACCCCAACTCACCTTTATCCTTAAGCAAGAATAAGTTGGTTTTCTATATTTGAGACCCTGTTCTGTTTCGTAATTCAGTTCATGTGTAGCCAAGTTTACATTCCATGTATTAGTGATATAGTATGTCTTTTTCTTTTTGAATTCTGTGACTTTGAATGATCATACGTAACTCCTCTGGAGTTGTTTCAAGTGGCCATATTGCATTGATTTCCAGGCTGAGTCATATTCCACTCTACATAAGCACCACATCTGTATCCATTTTTTCCCTCCAGAGACATTTAAGTTATATCCTAGTCGAGGATCTTTTAAACAGTGAGGCGGTATACATTGGGGTGCCTGTGTCCTCTCGATTTTTGTTTTTCCCATGATATACGTCCATGAGTGCAAGTGCCCTGTGCTCTGTAGCTCATTTTTTAGATGCTTTAGTAAACACAGTACACTTCTCCAGAGTGACCGTTGGCAATATACATTTCCAGTATAAGCCTCACAGGGCTCCCTTTTCTCCTTGCCCTGTCCTGCATTTCTGGTGTTTACACTTTATGAGGACGGCTCTTCTGACTGATGCGAAGTGATATGTTTTGTAGTATTGATTTCCAGTGCCCACCTGTTTGGTTGGCTAAAAAAGTGTATGCCCTTTTCTTGAATATATACAGAAAATGACGCATACACCATTTTTGGCCAACTGCAATGTTGGCAATGTTCAGCCCCTTTTCTTGTGCTTAATGGCGAGTCCTTTCTACCTCTTCCAATCCCTTTCCTGCCATTCTCTGTTGCTTACAAGTCCTTTTCTCTGACTTTCCTCAAGACATTTTTCAGTGATAGATATTTTCAACTCTGCAGTTTCGTGAATTTTAGTGCCACTGAGCTCCATTTTTCAACTTGTGTTTATGGGAACTGGCCACAAAGCAGCGGGATTTCCTCAAGCCCTATTCTGTTTCCATGGGCAACCCTAGCCTTTGGTCAATTCGTCTTCCTGATTGGAAATTAGAGTGACATGTGCCTGTCCGAACACCTAGGACTTGTCTCTCATTGTTCCTCCTCCTTCTGCTTCATCCTCTGGACAAATTCCAAACTGTATGCAACAGGATGTTGACAGTGCTGACATCTCCAAGTGGGGAGACTGTTCGTAAAGACGCTGGAGGGGTGAACCCGAGCACCAGGAGAAGAGGAGATGAGATGCCTTTTCCAAACTCTTCCCGATCAGACAGTATACCATCCTCTGGGTGTGACAGGCATGCTTTAGCTGTAGGAAGGGTCCCATTCATGTGAGGAGAACACCAGGGCTTTTTCAAAATCAGTGTCTCTCCGCAACCCAAAGTGGGGAATGTTTTAAGCTACGGCTACACATATGTTCATTAAGGGCCTTAGGAAGTAGGCAGAGTCCAAACTTTAGATGATTGAAGTCTTCAGGGTCAGAAGCACTCACCACCGGCTTCCCTTAGGTTCCATTTTAACTGTCATTAATAGATGATGTCAATAAAAATATCTATTCTTTTTCAGATTATTTCCCCTTATAGGTTATTGCAAAATATTGAGTGTAGTTCCCTGTGCTATACAGCAGTTCCTTGTTGATGATCGATTTTATACATAGCAGTGTGTATGTGTTAATCCCAAACTGTTAATTTATCCCTCCTCTCACCTTTCCCCTTTGGTAATAATAAATTATAAGACTTTATACTTCTCAGAAATGGGGGAGCTGAAAGAGAGGTATCATTGTCAATGGAAAAGCATTTAAAACAAGATTGAAGCTTTAACCAAGATTATTAGATGTACATCCTTGGAAAGAAATCACTTCGTTTCTCTAATATTGACCTGACAAATAAGACAAACCTTTTCACTGAACTTGCTTATAATAAAGTGATGGAAATACCAAATGGAAGTGTTAGAAACATCTTATTTTACCCGAGCCTTATACACTGTTCTATGTTAATTACAGTTTGGCTGACACATCTGTTCATTGAAGTTACAATGTTCTGAATTTCTGTTACTGATCCTCCAGAGTGGACCCCAACAAGTGTCCCCCTGCCCAGGGTCATTGGAGCCAACAGATCGAGACTGAGTTTGGTTCAGAAGCAAAGGAAACTTTATATTTTGATCAGAGAATGGAGAGGTGAGAGCATGTGCTACCCGGTGGGCTGTGGGCTGGGCTGCTGTGTAGAGATCCTGTCAGAGTCAGTCAGAGGGAGGGGGCGGAGCTCTTGAGGGCCCGGCTGGCTGCAGCTCAGGCTCTATATCACGGAGTGTGCACTGTGCCCCAGGAGCTGAGTTGTCGACCCAGCCATTCTGCACTAGGAAATCAGGTCTGAAGTGCCGGGTGTGGAACCTCTGTATGCGGGACCCTAGGAGCACGTGTAATTAGACAAAGCACAAAGGATAAAAAAGGTTAGAGTTTATTTTATTGCCCAGATTCTATTTTTCTCTCCCAGGGATTTTTAAGGGGCTTTGCCTCGGACAAACACCTCTTCTGCCTTTTGTCCCCTTCCTCATTCTTGGAGTGCTGAGGGTGCAGACCCTTCATCTGTAACTGCTGAGTGCTGAGTTAGGAGCCCTCATACCCGTGGGCGAGGGTCAGAACTTCTCCCCAGCAGCCTCCAGGTGACGTTGATTGTCCCCAGGCCTCCTGCCTCCCTGCTCGTCCGCCTGAGCACCAATATTGGAAGTTTTATAGATTCTAATGACCTTTAAGGGTCCAGGAAGGAGATGTGCAGTGACGCTGTGAGGTCCAGTTTCACCCCGCCCCTCATTTGTTCGGCCACCTTAGGCTGACCGTTTCTGCCAGCGTAGATGCTCTGACCAGTAGTCTGCGCTTTCTTCAATTAGGCCCCTGAATTAACGTAAAAACAGCACCAGGTGTCAGGACCCTGCCTGCTCAACTCCAAGACAGTCCAGGGTCAGTGGTGATGAAGGACCATGATGGCCACTGGGTCAACAGCCTTTGAAGTAAACAGGAGTTCAGCCAGTCTTATTGGCCACCATGATCACAGTGTCTGTAGGATTTTCTATGGTGACAGCGTGATATACGGTTCCCCCGCCAAGATTATTACCTCCCCTCTGGGCGCAGTAAGTCCTGCAAGCAGTAGTCTACTCTTTTGGGACACACTCTTGTTGTTTTATGAGAGAAACTCCAGGTCAAGTGATGGTCACACGAGTCGTCATGGTGCCCCTTTGCCCCAGTTATCTCTCTGGAGGTTGGAGTTGGAGGACCTCCTCACTCAAGGTCAGTGTGCCCACGGAGCAAACCCTGCAACTTCAGGGCATCGTTGGGGGTTAGGATCACCACGTGGGGTCCTTTTCCCTTAGGAGGGAGGTGGCCTTTTGGGCTGCTGATTTCCAGGTTTTCAGATACTGCCAGTATCTTGGCCAGATGTGGCGGTGGGCCAAGCCCCTTGGTGACCGTAGTATATCCTACCTGGATGGCATTCTTGCATTGTTCCATTTCAAGTGGTCCCAGGTTTTGCACTAATACTCCAATGGTGATTCACCGTTCACCAGGAAAGTAAAGGTCAAAGGGTTTAACTAAATTAGGGAGTTCCAGGGCAAGGGTCTGAATTGACTGCTCTTTCCATTCTTGAAAGGCCACTTCTGGATTCTATTCAAAAGGATCATCATCTTTTCCTTTCAGTGTTTCATATAGAGGCCCAGCTAGTAGACTGTAGTTAGGGATCAAGAAGCAGCAAACCCTGGCCTCGCCAGGAATCTCTAAGCTGTCTTCTAGTTTTAGAAATGGGTAAGGCTGTAAATTGTTTCTTCCCTTTCCTGGGTTGGGCTTCTCCGACCTTCTCTGAGAATGAAGCCCAGGCAGGTCACCGTAGTCTGTGATATTTGAGCTTTTTCTTGGACAACTTGTATCCTTTATTGGCTTGGTAGTTCAGAGGTCTCCTTATTAGGGCTGGCGATCAGAATGTCGTCTGCATATTGAAGGAGTGTTTCCTTTTCCAGAGGTAGAACTTTTAGGTCTTTAGCTGAGCTTTCCCCAAAGATGGTGTGGGAATTTTTGAACCCTTGGGGCAACACGGCCCGGAAGTATTGTTTTAGTTTTATGTTGAGTCCTGCCACTCACAAGCCAAAATTTCTTGTGACTCTGGGACTAGTAGAATACAAAAGAAGGCATCATTGAAGACTAATACAGAATACCAAGTCCTGGTGGTTGGTAGAATGACCAGCAGGGTGTAGGATTTAGGAACTACTGGAGGTATATCCTCGGTGGCTTCACTGACTGTCCTGACATCCTTTACCAGGACTCCAGCAGCCCATGGGGCTCTCGAGGTCAGGCCAATCCCAGGATATGGAGCTCACCTGGACAGGTACCCACCCCCACCCCAGCCCACGGGGCTCTCGTGTTCAGGCCCCTCCCAGGATATGGGGTTCCCTGGGCAGGTTCCCCTGCAGCCCATGGGGCTCTCGTGGTCAGGCCCCTCCCAGGATACAGAGCTACCCTTGCAGATACCGTGGCAGGGCTGGGCACACAGGAACCGTGCACATCGCCCTCATTTCAGAGCACTCCCAGCTCACCTGTCACTCAGATCTGACACAGAGCACCTCAGAGCAGGACTTGAACTAACAAACAGCAGCTCCGACAGGTCTGTGACCCTGGGCATCACTCTGTGTGGCCTCCCCCCACCTGGTCTTCCAGAGACTTCCACTGCACCCGGGGCACCAGGCCTCTGTCTCCACCCACCACCCACCCCTCCTCTCCCTGACTCCTGGGTTCCTCTCATTAGGAGAGGGTTTTCTTGAAGTTGTCTCCCACTCATGGGCCAGATAATATAATTAGAAAACAAGCCAGAGCTGCAGCCCCTTGTCTATCCTGACTCTCAGGAGCCCACACCTGTTTCTTGGACCTGGCCGATTCAGCAAGTTCCAGTTTCTGCAACTGTGAGCCGCTGAGGGGTGATTATTGGCTGGCCTGGGAAGCCTGACCGTGCCGGCCAGCCCTCCCCTGGTGTGCCTGGGTTGAGATCAATATAAACACCACTCCAGGCAGCAAGAGCCCCTGCAGCTGTGCCTGACGCCATTTTCTCTGCCCTGTCAGCAGTCTCGGGGCTGGACTGGTGGGAGGGAGTGAGAGGCCACGGCTTTGTGGGTGGCCCAGTGTGAGTGGGGCTCTGCTGGACTTTCTGCAGCAGTTGCCAAGATGCCACCTGCTAAAGAAGAGGATGTGTCACCGATACCTGCTGCTGGAATTTCTACCTGGACAGAGGTGAGTGAGGGAGAAAGCAGTGGGGGCCGGGACAGGAGGGGTATCTCAGGCAGGGAAATGGAAAGCTTCCAGAAGAGCACCCAGGGCCAGGACCATCCTGGCTGGCCTGCAGGCACCAAGTCGGCTGGCATGCTGTCGCTCATGTGGCTCCATGGCCCTTCCTCTAGGCTTTCAAGTCCTTGTACATATTCAGGTGTTTTACCCGGGAAGGGTTGGAACATTTCAGCAGCAGCTAGCCTGGGGCTCGGCTCACGTTTACTCACAGATGCCTCGGCATGGGCCCCCAGCTTTGCAATGAGGACGCTTGTTGCGTGGGGCCTGCTGGCTGAATGGGAGATGATTCCCCACCACTGACCAACTTCAGAATTGTTTACAACTGGAGCAAGTGCCCTGATACGGTTTTCCTCTGTGTAACTGGTGTGTTCTGTTTTTTTTTTCTTTTTTTCGTTTTTGGTTCAAGGTAGATTTTATTCCTCTTTTTTGTATTTACAGATATAAGCATGGAAATAATTTATTCATATAAATACATGTATGTGAAGGGAAGAATATTTTTTCTGTTTTACTTTTTGTAATTTTGAATTTATTTTATTTTTTTATACAGCAGGTTATTTTTGGTTATCGATTTTATACATATAAATGTATATATGCCAATCCCAATCTCTCAACTCCTCCCACCACCACCCCCCAACAGCTTTCCCCCCTTGGTGTCCATACGTTTGTTGTCTACATCTGTTGCTCTATTTCTGCCTTGCAAAACGGTTCATCTGTACAATTTTTCTAGGTTCCACATATATGCATTAATATACAAGATTTGTTTTTCTATTTCTGACTTACTTCACTCTGTATGACAGTCTCTAGATCCATCAACGTCTCTACAAATGACCCAATTTCATTCCTTTTTATGGCTTAGTAATATTCCATTTTATATATGTACCTCATCTTTATGCATTCGTCTGTCTGTGGGCATTTAGGTTGCTTCCATTACCTGGATATTGTAAATAGTGATGCAATGAACATTGCGGTGAATGTCTCTTTTTGATTTATGGTTTTGTCTGGGTATAGGCCCAGTAGTGAGATTGCTGTATCATATGGTAATTCTATTCTTAGTTTTATAAGAAACTCCATAATCTCCACAGTGACTGTATCAATTTACATTCCCAACAATAGTGGAAGAGGGTTCCTTATCTCCACACCCTTTCCAGCATCTGTTGTTTGAAGGTTTTCTGATGATGCCCATTCTAACAGGTGTGAGGTGATACACCATGGATGAGTCTATTTCGTTGAGCAAAGCGTAGGTCTTGTCTATTACATATTTGGCTTATGGAACGGTATGTGTGCTAATTTCAATCACTGGTTTTATACAGCACCCCAACTCAACTTTCCCCTTAAGCAAGCATAAGTTTTTATCTAAATGTGAGACTCTGTTCGGTTTTGTAATTCAGTTTATGTGTAGCCAAGTTTACACTCTCTATATTAGTGATATCTTATGATAATTATCTTACTCTGTGTGACCTATTTCGCTTAGAATCATCATACTTAAATCCACTCAATTTGCTGCTACAGGCCTGATGACATTGATTTCATTGCTGAGTGATATTCCGTTGTACGTAAGTAGCACAACTCCTTTATCCATTTTTTTCTTTCTGGGATATTTAATTTGTACTGGACTCGAGGTTCTTGGAAACACAGCAGCCCTAAATTTTGTGTTGGCTGTGTCTTCTTGATTTTAATTTTCCTAAGCTATAGGGCCAAAAGTGGAAGTGCCCTAGGGTCTGTAGCTTTGTTTGTCAGATGTTTCAGGATACACTATAAACATCTCCAGAGTGTCTGTTGGCAATTTACATCCCGCCCATCAGCATAACAAGGCTCCCTTTTCTCCATGGCCTGTCCTGTGTTTCTGGTTTTTAAACTTTTTTCAGATGGCCCTTTTGACGAATGGGAAACGAGACTTCATTGTAGTGCGGATTTCCATTGCTCGAGTGCTTGGTTGGCCAAAAAGGGCATATGCGTTTTTTCCTGAATATATTCAGGAAAAATGTATACGCACTTTTGTCCAAGTGCATCACTGTCAAAGATCTGCCGCTTTTCACATGCTTTAAATGCAATTCCAATCTACCTCCTGAAATATGATTCCTGCAATTCTGCCTCGTTTTCAAGTCCTCTTTGCAGACTTACTTCAATATATTTTTGCCAATAGCTGTCATTTATAACTCTGCAGGTTTGTGAATTACAGTGCCCGTGATTTCCGTTCTTAACTCGTTTCCTTGAAAGCTGGCCACAGACCCGCAGGTTTGCTTCAGGCCATAATCTGGGTCCCGCACGGCACTCTGAGCCTTTGGTTAATTCCTCTTCCTGGTGGGAAATTAGAGTTCAATGTGCCCCTCCAGACACCTGCCTCACTCCCAGCCCCTTGGTGATGTCTGTCCTCTGGTTTGAGGCCACATGTGCTGGGTTCCTCACCTTTGGCTGATGTGGCCCCACTGGTGTGAGGACACTCCTGTTTGGTTCCCATCCCCTTGGTGATGTGGGTCCTCCGGTGAGAGTCTGATCCTGGTTGGGTTACTCACACTTCTGTGAGGTGGGCCCTCTTCTCTGAGGTCACTCCTGCCTGGCTGGCACACCCAGCCTTGGCGACGTCGGCCATCTGGTGGGAGTTGGTGCCTGCTGGGAGTCTCCTCCCCTCGGTAATGAGGGCCCTCTGGCGTCAGGCCCTAACTCCTGGGCTCCCAAAATTTTCTGATGTGCGACCTGTGGTGCGAATACACTCCTGTCAAGTTCCCAACCCCATGGGAATGTTGGCCTTCTGCTCTGCGGTCCCAACGGTGTGTTGCTCAGTTTCATGATGAGGGCCCTCTGGTGTGAGTTCACTCCGGCCTGGATCCCATAGCCACGCTGCTCCTGGCCACCTGCTGGGACATTACAACTGCGGGATTCCTCACCTTTTTTCTTCTATGGGCCCTCTGTTTTGAGACTCCTCCTGCCTGCCTCACTCCCAGCCCCTTGGTGATGTGTGTCCTCTGGTTTGAGGCCAGGTGTGCTGCGTCCCTCACCTTTTGATGATGTGGCCCCACTGGTGTGAGGACACTCCTGCCTGGTTCTTATCCCCTTGATGATGTGGGCCCTCTGGTGAGAGTCTGATCCTGTTTGGGTTCCTCACCCTTCTGTGAGGTGTGCCCTCTGCTGTGAGGTCACTCCTGCCTGGCTGGCACACCCCACCTGGGCAACATCGGCACTCTTGTGGCAGTTGGAGCCTGCTGGGAGCCTCCTTCCCTCGGTGATGAGGGCCCTCTTGCGTCAGGCACTAACTGCTGGGTACCCACATTTTCTGATACCTGCTAAGTGGTGCGAGGACACTCCTGCGAAGTTCCCATCCCCATGGGGATGTGGGCCTTCTGCTCTGAGGTCCCAATGTCTGGGTTGCTCACAGTTTCATGATGTGGGCCCTCTGCTGTGAGTTCACTGCAGCCTGGATCGCATAGACTCGGTGCTCTGGGCCGCCTGCTGAGAGGTTCCCACTGCAAGATTCCTCAGCTTTTTTATTCTATGGGCCCTGTGTTGTGAGGCTCCTCCTGCCTGCCTCACTCCGAGCCCCTTGGAGATGTGGGTCCTCTGGTTTAGGCCACATGGGCTGGGTTCCTCACCTTTCTATCATGTGGCCACACAGGTGTGAAGACAGTCCTGCCTGGTTCAGATCCCATTGGTGATGTGGGCCCTCTGGTGAGAGTCTTATCCTGGCTGGGTTCCTCACACTTCTGTGAGGTAGGCCCTCTGCTGTGAGGTCACTCCTGCCTGGCTGTCACATGTCACCTTGGCAACATGGGCCCTCAGTTGGGAGTTGGTGTCTGCTTGGAGTCTCCTCCCCTTGGTAATGAGGGCCCTCTGACGTCAGGCCCTAACTTCTGGGCTTCCAAAATTCTCTGATGTGTGCCCTGTGGTGCGAGTACACTTATGCCATGTTCCCAACCACATGGGAATGTGGGCCTTCTGCTCTGAGGTCCCAACGGCTGGGTTGCTCACAGTTTCATGATGAGGGCTCTCTGTTTTGAGTTCAGTCAGGTCTGGATCCCATAGCCTCGCTGCTCCTGGCCGCCTGCTAGGAGGTTCCAACTGCGGGATTCCTCACCATTTTTATTCTATGGTCCCTATGTTTTGAGGCTCCTCCTGCCTGCCTCACTCCCAGCCCCTTGGTGATATGTGTCCTCTGGTTTGAAGCCACATATGCTGGGTCACTCACATTTCAGTGATGAGGCCTCACTGGTGTGAGGACACTCCAGCCTGGTTCCCATTCCCTTGGTGATGTGGGCCCTGTGGTGAGAGTCTGATCCTCTTTGTGTTCCTCACACTTTTGTGAGGTGGGCCCTCTGCTCTGAGGTCACTCCTGCCTGGCTGGCACATCCCGCATTGGCAATGGCGGCCCTCTGGTAGCAGTTGGAGCCTGCTGGGAGCCTCCTCTCCTCGGTGATGAGAGCCCTCTGGCGTCAGGCCCTAACTGCTGGGCTCCCCACATTTTCTGATGTGTGCCCACTGGTGCGATGACACCCCTGCTTGGTTCCCTTCCCCATGGGGATGTGGGCCTTGTGCTCTGAGGTCACAACGGCTGGTTTGCTCACAGTTTCATGATGAGGGCCCTCTGTTGTGAGTTCATCACTGCCTGGATCCCATAGCCCTGGTGCTCTGGGACGCCTGCTGGGATGTTCCAACTGCTGGATTCCTCACCTTTTTTATACAATGGGCCATGTGTTGTGAGGTTAATCCTGCCTGCCTCGCTCTGAGACCCATGGTGATGTGGGTCCTCTGGTTTGAGGCCACATTTCCTAGGTACCTCAACTTTTGATGATGTGGCCCCACGGGTGTAATGACACTCCTGCCTGGTTCACAGCCCCTTGCTGATGTGGGCACTCTGGTGAGAGTCTGATCCTGGCTGTTTCCTTACCCTTCTGTGAGGTGGGCTCTCTGATGTGAGGTCACTCCTGCCTGGCTGGCTCACATCGCCTTGGCGATGTGGGCCCTCTGTTGGCCATGAAAGCATGCTGGGAGCCTCCTACCCTCTTTAATGAGGGCCCTGAAAAAACGCATATACACTTTTTGACCAAGTGCATCATTGTCGAGGATCTGCCTCTTCTCCTATGCTTTCAGAGCACTTCCCGTCTACCTCCTGAAATAATATTCCTGGAATTCTGCCCAGCTTTCAAGTCCTCTTTGCAGCCTTACTTCAATATATTTTTGTTTGATACCTGCCATTTATAACTCTGCAGGTTTGTTAATTAGAGTGTCCCTGAGCTACTTTCTTCAACTCGCTTTCTTGTGACCTGGCCGCAAAACCACAGGATTGCTTCAGGCCGTAAAATGGTTTCCGCACAGCATGCTGAGCCTTTGGTAAATTCCTTTTTCTGGTGAGAAATGAGTGTTAAATTTGCCCGTGCAGAAACCTACAGCTAGTCTCTCATTGGTTCTCCCTATTCCTGTTCATCTTGCACAGATATTGCAAACTGTGCCAAACAGGAGGTTAAAGGCACTGACTCTCCAAGTGGGTAGAGAGTTAGTAAAGTGTCTGGAATGGCGAACCCGAGTACTAGGGGACGAAAACAGAGAGGCATTTAAAATCGCTTCCCAGTCACACGGTGGACCATACTCTGGGATGCAGATGCATGTTTTAGGTGAAGGAAGAATCCCATAAACCTGGAAAGTTGGGACCCATGGAATAGGTACCATGCAGTATGACTTCAAAGGGTCTGCATTTGCTCATCGAACCTCACCAATGCTATCAGCCCGAAGTGTCCAACCTTATGTCTCACTCAGCTCTGGGTGTAGATGTGGTAAATCCAGGTTGCATTACAAGCCCTGAATGAATTATTTAAGAATTGCTCTCTATTTCAGTGTCATTGTGTTTTGATTTGTAATTCATTTTGATAATGGGATTTATCGGATTTTCTCTGCTGCATTCATGCCGCTGTACACACGCTTCATTCTCTTACGGAGACATATAAATCCATGGGTTTGAAGATTCTTACTAGTCAGGTGTATTCCTAGGCGTTGAATATGGGGTGTTTAACCCATTTCGTTGAGCAAGGGGTATGTCTTGACTATTACATATTTGGCTTATGGAAAGGTATCTGTGCTAATTTCTATCTCTGGTTTGATGCAGCACCCCAACTCACCATTCCCCTTAAGCAAGCATAAGTTGGTTTTCTAAATTTGAGACCCTGTTCTGTTTTGTAATTCAGTTCATGTGTAGGAAAGTTTACATTCCGTGTATTAGTGATATCTTATGATGTTTCATTTTCTGTGTGACTTATTTCACTTAGAATCATCGTAGCTGAACCCACTCATTATGCCGCGACGGGCCTGATGACATAGATTTCATTGGTGAGTGATATTCCATTGTACGTACTTCCCACGACTTCTTTATCCATTTTTCACATTCTGGGATATTTAACTTGTACCGTAGACGAGGTTCTTGTAAACAGAGCCGTCCGACACTTTGGGGTGGCTGTGTGTTTTTGATTTTAATTTCCCTAAGCTATAGGACCATAAGTGGAAGTGCCGTAGGCTCCATTGCTTTGTTTTTTAGGTGTTCCATGAAACACCATACACTTCTCCAGAGTGGCTGTTAGCAATTCACATCCCGCCCATCAGCATAACAAGGCACCCTGTTCTCCATGGCCTGTGCTGACTTTCTGGATTTTACACTTTTTTCAGATACCCCTTTTGACGGGGGGGCAGTGAGACTTCATTGTAGTGCAGATTTCCTTAACATGCTTGCTTGGTTGGCCAAAAAGGGCGTATGCGTTTTTTCCTGAATATATTCAGGAAAAAAGGCATACGCCCTTTTTGGCCAAGAGTATCATTGTCGACGTTCTGCCTCTTTTCCTATGCTTTAAATGCAATTCCCGTCTACCCCCTGAAATCGTTTTCCTGCAATTCTGCCATGCTTACAAGTTCTCTTGGCAGACTTCCTTCAATATATTTATGGATGATAGCTGTCATTTATAACTCTGCAGGTTTGTGAGTTACACTGCCCCTGAGCTCCTTTCTTCAACTCGCTATCTTGTGAGCTGGTCGCAAACCCACAGGATTGCTTCAGGCCCTAATCTGGTTCCGGCACGGCATGCTGAGCCTTTGGTTAATTCCTCTTCCTGGTGGGAAATGAGAGTTAAATTGGCCCGTGCAGACACCTACAGCTAGTCTCTCATTTGTTCTCCCTATTCCTGTTCATCTTGCGCAGAAATTGCCAACTGTGCCAAGCAGGAGGTTAAAGCACTGACTCTCCAAGTGGGGAGAGTGTGAGTAAAGGGTCTGGAATGGTGAACCCGAGTAAAAGGGGACGAAAACTGAGATGCATTTGAAAACGTTTGCCGGTCACACGGTGCACCATACTGTGGGTTTCCCATGGATGTTTTAGCTGAAGGAAGAATCCCTTAAACCTGGAGAGTTGCGACCCATGGAATGGGTACCATGCAGTATGACTTCAAAGGGTCTGCATTTGCTCATCGAACCTCACCAATGCTATCAGCCCGAAGTGCCCAACCTTATGTCTCACTCAGCTCTGGGTGTAGATGTGGGAAATCCAGGTTGAATCACAAGCCCTGAATGAATTATTTAAGAATTGCTCTCTATTTCACTGTCCTTGTGTTTTGTTTTTGTATTTCATTTTGATAATGGTATTTATCGGATTTTCTCTGCTGCATTCATGCCGCTGTACACACTCTTCATTCTCTTACGGAGACATATAAATCCATGGGTTTGAAGATTCTTACTAGTCAGGTGTATTCCTAGGCGTTGAATATGGGGTGTTTAGTCCGTTTCGTTGAGCAAGGGGTATGTCTTGACTATTACATATTTGGCTTATGGAAAGGTATCTGTGCTAATTTCTGTCTGTGGTTTTATTCAGCACCCCAACTCACCTTTCCCCATAAATAAGCATAAGTTGGTTTTCTAAATTTGAGACCCTGTTCTGTTTTGTAATTCAGTTCATGTGTAGCCAAGTTTACATTCCGTGGATTAGTGATATCTTATGTTTCATTTTCTGTGTGACTTATTTCATTTAGAATCATCGTACCTGAATCCACTCATTATGCCACGATGGGCCTGATGACATAGATTTCATTGCTGAGTGATATTCCATTGTATGTACGTTATACAACTTCTTCTATATCCATTTTTCACCTTCTGGGATATTTTACTTCTCCGTAGATGAGGTTCTTCTAAACATAGCTGTCCGAAACATTGGGGTGGCTGTGTGCTTTTGATTTTCATTTCTCTAAGCTATAGGACCATAAGTTGAAGTGCCGTAGGCTCCGTTGCTTTGTTTTTTAGGTGTTTCAGGAAACACCATACACTTCTCCAGAGTGGCTGTTGGCAATTTACATACCGCCCATCAGCATAACAAGGCTCCCTGTTTTCCAAGACCTGTCCGGACTTTTTCGATTTTACACTTTTTTCAGATGGCCCTTTTGACGCGGGGACAGTGAGACTTCATTGTAGTGCATATTTCCTTTACACGCTTGCTTGGTTGGCCAAAAAGTACGTATGCGTTTTTTCCTGAATATATTCAGGAAAAAACGCATGCGCCCTTTTTGGCCAAGTGCATCATTGTCTACATTCTGCCTCTTTTCCTATGCTTTAAGTACAATTCCCGTCTACCCCCTGAAATCGTTTTCCTGAATTTCTGCCCAGCTTTCAAGTCCTCTTCGAAGACTTACTTCAATACATTTTTGGACGATAGCTGTCATTCATAACTCTGCAGGTTTGTGAATTACAGTGTCCCTGAGCACCTTTCTTCAACTCGCTTTCTTCTGAGCTGGCCACAAAACCGCAGGATTGCTTCAGGCCCTAATCTGTTTCCGGCAAGGCACGCTGAGCCTTTGGTTAACTCCCATTCCTGGTGGGAAATGAGCGTTCCATTTGCCCGTGCAGACACCTACAGCTAGTCTCTCATTGGTTCTCCCTATTCCTGTTCATCTTGAGCAGAAATTGCAAATTTTGCCAAACAGGAGTTTAAATAAACTGACTCTCCATGTGGGGAGAGTGTTAGAAAAGCGTCTGGAATGGTGAACCCGAGTACCAGGGGACGAAAACTGAGCTGCATTTGAAAACGTTTCCCAATCACGCGGTGGACCATACTCTGGTTTTCCCATGCATGTTTTAGCTGAAGGAAGAATCCCTGAAAGCTGGAGAGTTGGGACCAATGGAAAGGGAACCATGCAGTATGACTTCAAAGGGTCTGCGTTTGCTCACCGAACTTCACCAATGCTATGAGCCTGAAGTGTCCAGACTTATGTCTCACCCAGCTCTGGGTGTAGATGTGGGAAATCCAGTTTGCATCACATGCCCTGAATGAATTATTTAAGAATTGCTCTCTATTTCACTGTCCTTGTGTTTTGTTTCTGTGATTCATTTTGATAATGGGATTTATCGGATTTTCTCTGCTGCATTCATGCCGCTGTACACACGCTTCATTCTCTTACGAGGACATATATATCCATGGGTTTGAAGATTCTTACTAGTCAGGTGTATTCCTAGGCCTTGAATATGGGGTGTTTAGTCCAATTCCTTGAGCAAGGGGTAGGTCTTGACTATTACATATTTGGTTTATGGAAAGGTATCTGTGCTAATTTCTATCTCTGGTTTTATGCAGCTCCCCAACTCAACTTTCCCCTAATCCAAGCATAAGTTGGTTTTCTAAATTGAGACCCTGTTCTGTTTTGTAATTCAGTTCACGTGTAGCCAAGTTTACATTCCGTGTATTAGTGATAACTTGTGATGTTTCATTTTCTGTGTGACTTATTTCACTTAGAATCATCATACCTGAATCCACTCATTATGCCGCGACGGGCCTGATGACATTGATTTCATTGCTGAGTGGTATTCCTTTGTACGTACTTACCAGAACTTCTTTATCCATTTTTCACATTCTGGTATATTAAACTTGTACCGCAGACGAGGTTCTTGTAAACAGAGCCGTCCGACACTTTGGGGTGGCTGTGTGTTTTTGATTTTAATTTCCCTAAGCTATAGGACCATAAGTGGAAGTGCCGTAGGCTCCGTTGCTTTGTTTTTAGGTGTTTCAGGAAACACCATACCCTTCTCCAGAGTGGCTGTTGGCAATTTACATCCCGCCCATCAGCATAACAAGGCTCCATGTTCTCCATGGCCTGTGCTGCATTTCTGTATTTTACACTTTGTTCAGATGGCCCTTTTGACCAGGGGGCAGTGAGACTTCATTGTAGTGCAGATTTCTTTATCATGCTTGCTTGGTTGGCCAAAAAGGGCGTATGTGTTTTTTCCTGAATATATTCAGGAAAAAACGCATACGCCCTTTATGGCCAAGTGCATCATTGTCGACGTTCTGCCTCTTTTCCTATGCTTTAAATGCAATTCCAGTCTACCCCCTGAAATCGTTTTCCTGCAATTCTGCCCCGCTTTCAAGTCCTCTTCGCAGCCTTCCTTCAATATATTTTTGGACGAGAGCTGGCATTTATAACTCTGCAGGTTTGTGAATTACAGTGCCCCTGAGCTCCTTTTTTCAAATAACTTTCTTGTGAGCTGGCCGCAAACCCGCAGTATTGCTTCAGGCCCTAATCAGGTTCTGGCACGGCATGCTGAGCGTTTGGTTAATTCCTCTTCCTGGTTGGAAATGAGCGTTATATTTGCCCGTGCAGACACCTACAGCTAGTCTCTCATTGGTTCTCCCTATTCCTGTTCATCTTGCGCAGAAATTGCAAACTGTGCCAAACAGCATGTTAAAGGCACTGGCTCTCCAAGTGAGGAGAGTGTTAAATGGGTCTGGAATGGTGAACCCAAGTAAAAGGGGACGAAAACTGAGATGCATTTGAAAACGTTTCCCGGTCACACGGTGCACCATACTGTGGGTTTCCCATGCATGTTTTAGCTGAAGGAAGAATTGCTTAAACCTGGAGAGTTGGGACCCATGGAATGGGTCCCATGCAGTATGACTTCAAAGGGTCTGCATTTGCTCATCGAACCTCACCAATGCTATCAGGCTGAAGTGTCCAACCTTATGTCTCACTCAGCTCTGGGTGTAGATGAGGTAAATCCAGGTTGCATCACAAGCCCTGAATGAATTATTTAAGAATTGCTCTCTATTTCACTCTCATTGTGTTTTGTTTTTGTAATTCATTTTGATAAGTGTATTTATCGGATTTACTCTGCTGCATACATGCAGCTGTACACACGCTTGATTCCTTTATAGAGACATATAAATCCATGGGTTTGAAGATTCTTACTAGTCAGGTGTATTGCTAGGCGTTGAATATAGGGTTTTTAGACCATCTCGTTGAGCAAGGGGTAGATCTTGACTATTACATATTTGACTTATGGAAGGGTATCTGTGCTAATTTCTATCTCTGGTTTTATGCAGCACCCAAACTCACCTTTCCCCTTAAGCAAACATAAGTTGGTTTTCTTAATTTGAGACCCTGTTCTGTTTTGCAATTCAGTTCATGTGTAGCCAAGATTACATTCGGTGTATTAGTGATTTCTTATGATGTTTCATTTTCTGTGTGACTTATTTCACTTAGAATCATCGACCTGAATACACTCATTATGCCCCGACGGGCCTGATGCCATAGATTTCATTGGAGAGTGATATTACAATGTACGTACGTACCACAAATTCTTTATGCATTTTTTGCTTTCTGTGATATTTTACTTGTACCGTCGACGAGGTTCTTGTAAACAGAGCCGTCTGAAACTTTGGGGTGGCTGTGTGTTTTTGATTTTAATTTCCCTAAGCTATAGGACCATAAGTGGAAGTGCCGTAGGCTCTGTTGCTTTGTTTTTTAGGTGTTTCAGGAAACACCATACACTTCTCCAGTGTGGCTCTTGGCAATTTACATCCCGCCCATCAGCATAACAGAGCTCCCTGTTCTCCATGGCCTGTGTTGCCTGTCTGGATTTTACACATTTTTCAGATGGCCGTTTTGACAGGGGGCAGTGAGACTTCACTGTAGTGCAGATTTCTTTAACATGCTTGCTTGGTTGGCCAAAAAGGGCGTATGCGTTTTTTCCTGAATATATTCTGGAAAAAACGCATACGCCGTTTTTGGCCAAGTGCATCATTGTCGACGTTCTGCCTCTTGTCCTATGCTTTAAATGTAATTCCAGTCTACCCCCTGAAATCGTTTTCCTGCAATTCTGCCCCGCTTTCAAGTCCTCTTCGCAGGCTTCCTTCAATATATTTTTGGATGATAGCTGTCATATATAACTCTGCAGGTTTGTGAATTACAGTGCCCATGATCTCCTTTCATCCAATCGCTTCCTTGTGAGCTGGCCGCAAACCCGCAGGATTGCTTCAGGCCCTAATCTGGTTCCCGAATGGCATGCTGAGCCTTTGGTTAAATCCTCTTCCTGGTTGGAAATGAGCGTTAAATTTGCCTACGCAGACACCTACAGCTAGTCTCTCATTGGTTCTCCCTATTCCTGTTCATCTTGCGCAGAAATTGCAAAATGTGCCAAACAGGAGGTTAAAGGCACTGACTCTCCAAGTGGGGAGTGTTAGTAAAGGGTCTGGAATTGTGAACCCGAGTAAAAGGGAACGAAATCTGAGATGCATTTGAAAACGTTTCCCTGTCACACGGTGCACCATACTGTGGGTTTCCCCTGCATGTTTTAGCTGAAGGAAGAATCGCTTAAACCTGGAGAGTTGGGACCCATGGAATGGGTCCCATGCAGTATGACTTCAAAGGGTCTGCATTTGCTCATTGAACCTCACCAATGCTATCAGCCCGAAGTGTCCAACCTTATGTCTCACTCAGCTCTGGGTGTAGATGAGGTAAATCCAGGTTGCATCACAAGCCCTGAATGAATTATTCAAGAATTGCTCTCTATTTCACTGTCATTGTGTTTTGTTTTTGTAATTCATTTTGATAATGGGATTTATCGGATTTTCTCTGCTGCCTTCATGCAGCTGTACACACGCTTGATTCTCTTATGGAGACATATAAATCCATGGGTTTGAAGATTCTTACTAGCCAGTTGTATTCCTAGGCGTTGAATATACGGTGTTTAGTGCATTTCGTTGAGCAAGGAGTAGGTCTTGTCTATTACGTATTTGGCTTATGGAACGGTATCTGTGCTAATTTCAATCTCTGTTTTTATGCAGCACCCCAACTCACCTTTCCCCATAAGCAAGCATAAGTTGGTTTTCTAAATTTGAGACCCTGTTCTGTTTTGTATTTCAGTTCATGTGTAGCCAAGTGTACATTCCGTGTATTAGTGACATCTTATGAGGTTTCTTTATCTGTGTGATTTATTTCACTTAGAGACATCGTACCTGAATCCAGTCCTTATGCTGCTTTGGGCCTGATGACATAGATTTCCTTGCTGAGTGATATTCCATTTTACGTAAGTACTACAACTTCTTTATCCCTTTTTTGCTCTCTGGGATATTTAACTTGTAGGGTAGACAAGGTTCTAAACAGAGCTGTCCCAAAGTTTTTGGTGGCTGCGTCTTTCTGATTTTAATTTCTCTAAGCTAAAAGACCATATGTGGAAGTGCACTGGGCTCAGTTCCTTTCTTTTTTAGGTGTTTCAGGAAACGCCATACACTTCTCCAGAGTGGCTGTTGGCAATTTACATCCCACCCATCAGCATAACAATGCTCCGTTTTCTCCATGGCCTGTCCTGTCTTTCTGGATTTTACAGTTTTTTCAGATGGCCCTTATGACCAGGGGGAAGTGAGACTTCATTGTAGTGCAGATTTCCTTTGCAAGCTTGCTTGGTTGGCCAAAAAGCGTGTATGCGTTTTTTCCTGACTATATTCAGGAAAAATCGAATACGCCCTTTTTAGCCAAGTGCATCATTGTCAACGTTCTGCCTCTTTTCCGATGCTTTAAATGCATTTTCAGTCTAACTCCTGATATCGGTTTCCTGCAATTCTGCCCCACTTTCAAGTCCTCTTCGCGTCCTTACTTCAATATATTTTTGGACAATAGCTGTCATTTATAACTCTGCATGTTTGTGAATTACAGTGCCCCTGAGCTCGTTTCTTCAACTCGTTTTCTTTTGAGCTGGCTGCATAACCATAGGATTGCTTCAGGCCCTAATCTGGTTCCGGGACGGCATGCTGAGCGTTTCGTTAAATCCTCTTCCTGGTGGGAAATGATCGTTAAATTTGCCCGTGCAGACACCTACAGCTACTCTCTCATTGGTTCTCCGTATTCCTGTTCATCGTGCGCAGAAATTGCAAACTGTGCCAAACAGGAGGTTAAAGGCACTGACTCTCCAAGTGGGGAGAGTGATAGTAATGGGCCTGGAATTGTGAACCCGAGAAAAAGGGGACGAAAACTGAGATGCATTTGAAAACGTTTCCCGGTCACACGGTGCACCATACTGTGGGTTTCCCATGCATGTTTTAGCTGAAGGAAGAATCCCTTAAAACTGGAGAGTTGGGACCCATGGAATGGGTCCCATGCAGTATGACTTCAAAGGGTCTGCATTTGCTCATCGAACCTCACCAATGCTATCAGCCCGAAGTGTCCAACGTTATGTCTCACTCAGCTCTGGGTGTAGATGAGGTAAATCCAGGTTGCATCACAAGCCCTGAATGAATTATTTAAGAATTGCTCTCTATTTCACTGTCATTGTGTTTTGTTTTTGTAATTCATTTTGATAAGGGGATTTATCGGATTTTTTCTGCTTCCTTCATGCAGCTGTACACACGCTTGATTCTCTTATGGAGACATATAAATCCATGTGTTGGAGTATTCTTACTAGTCAGGTGTATTCCTAGGCATTGAATATAGGGTTGTTAGTCCATTTCGTTGAGCAAGGGGTAGGTCTTGAGTATTACATATTTGACGTATGGAATGGTATCTGTGCTAATTTCCATCTCTGCATTTATGCAGCACCCCAACTGAACTTTCCCCTTAAGCAAACTTAAGTTGGTTTTCTAAATTTGAGACCCTGTTCTGTTTTGTAATTCAGTTCATGTGTAGCCAAGATTACATTCGGTGTATTAGTGATATCTTATGATGTTTCATTTTCTGTGAGACTTACTTCACTTAGAATCATCGTACCTGAATCCACTCATTATGTCACGACGGGAATGATTACATTGATTTCATTGCAGAGTGATATTCCATTGTACATACGTAACACAACTTCTTTATCCATTTTTCGCTCTCTGGGATATTAAACTTGTACCGTAGATGAAGTTCTTGTAAACAGAGCCGTCAGAAACTTTGGGGTGGCTGTGTGTTTTTGATTTTAATTTCCCTAATCTATAGGAGCATAAGTGGAAGTGCCGTAGGCTCCGTTGCTTTGTTTTTTAGGTGTTTCAGGAAACACCATACACTTCTCCAGAGTGGCTGTTGGCAATTTACATCCCACCCATCAGCATAACAAGGCTCCCTGTTCTCCATGGCCTGTGCTGCATTTCTGGATTTTACACTTTTTTCAGATTGCCCTTTTGACCGGGGGGCCGTGAGACTTCATTGTAGTGCAGATTTCTTTAACATGCTTGCTTGGTTGGCCAAAAAGGGTGTATGCGTTTTTTCCTGAATATATTTAGGAAAAAACTCATACGCCCTTTTTAGCCGAGTGCATCATTGTCGACGTTCTGCCTCTTTTCCTATGCTTTAAATGCAATTCCAGTCTACCCCCTGAAATCGTTTTCCTGCAATTCTGCCCCGCTTTCAGTCCTCTTCGCAGCCTTCCTTCAATATATTTTTGGATTATAGCTGTCATTTATAACTTTGCAGGTTTGTGAATTACAGTTCCCCTGAGCTCCTTTCTTCAAATCGCTTTCTTGTGAGCTGGCCGCAAACCCGCAGGATTGTTTCAGGCCCTAATCTGGTTCCGGGACGGCATGCTGAGCCTTTGGTTAATTCCTCTTCCTGGTTGGAAATGAGCGTTAAATTTGCCCGTGCAGACACCTACAGCTAGTCTCTCATTGGTTCTCCCTATTCCTGTTCATCTTGCGCAGAAATTGCAAACTGTGCCAAACAGGAGGTTAAAGGCACTGACTCTCCAAGTGGGGAGAGTTTTAGTAAAGGGTCTGGAATTGTGAACCCGAGTAAAAGGGGACGAACACTGAGATGCATTTGAAAAAGTTTCCCGGCCACACGGTGCACCATAATGTGGGTTTCCCATGCATGCTTTAGCTGAAGGAAGAATCGCTTAAACCTGGAGAGTTGGGACCCATGGAATGGGTACCATGCAGTATGACTTCAAATGGTCTGCATTTGCTCATCGAACCTCACCAATGCTATCAGCCCGAAGTGTCCAACCTTATGTCTCACTCAGCTCTGAGTGTAGATGTGGTAAATCCAGGTTGCATCACAAGCCCTGAATGAATTATTTAAGAATTGCTCTCTATTTCACTGTCATTGTGTTTTGTTTTTGTAATTCATTTTGATAATGGGATTTATCGGATTGTCTCTGCTGCCTTCATGCAGCTGTACACACGCTTGATTCTCTTATGGAGACATATAAATCCATGGGTTTGAAGATTCTTACTAGTCAGGTGTATTCCTAGGCATTGAATATAGGGTGTTTAGCCCATTTCGTTGAGCAAGGGGTAGGTCTTGACTATTACATGTTTGACGTATGGAATGGTATCTGTGCTAATTTCTATCTCTGGTTTTATGCAGCACCCCAACTCGCCATTCCCCTTAAGCAAACATAAGTTGGTTTTCTAAATTTGAGACCCTGTTCTGTTTTGTAATTCAGTTCATGAGTAGCCAAGATTACATTCCGTGTATTAGTGATATCTTATGATGTTTCATTTTCTGTGTGACTTATTTCACTTAGAATCATCGTACCTGAATCCACTCATTATGACACGATGGGCCAGATGCAATAGATTTCATTTGTGAGTGATATTCCATTGTACGTACGTACCACAACTTCTTTATCCATTTTTCGCTTTCTGGGATATTTAACTTGTACCGTAGATGAAGTTCTTGTAAACAGAGCCGTCAGAAACTTTGGGGTGGCTGTGTGTTTTTGATTTTAATTTCCCTAATCTATAGGACCATAAGTGGAAGTGCCGTAGGCTCCGTTGCTTTGTTTTTTAGGTGTTTCAGGAAACACCATACACTTCTCCAGAGTGGCTCTTGGCAATTTACATCCCACCCATCAGCATAACAAGGCTCCCTGTTCTCCATGGCCTGTGCTGCATTTCTGGATTTTACACTTTTTTCAGATGACCCTTTTGACGGGGGGCAGTGAGACTTCATTGTAGTGCAGATTTCTTTAATATGCTTGCTTCGTTGGCCAAAAAGGTCGTATGCGTTTTTTCCTGAATATATTCAGGAAAAAACGCATACGCCCTTTTTGGCCAAGTGCATCATTGTCGACGTTCTGCCTCTTTTCCTATGCTTTAAATGCAATTCCAGTCTACCCCCTGAAATCGTTTTCCTGCAATTCTGCCCCGCTTTCAAGTCCTCTTCGCAGCCTACCTTCAATATACTTTTGGACGATAGCTGTCATTTATAACTATGCAGGTTTCTGAATAACAGTGACCCTGAGCTCCTTTCTTCAAATCGCTTTCTTGTGAGCTGGCCCCAAACCCGCAGGATTGCTTCAGGCCCTAATCTGGTTCCGGCACGGCATGCTGAGCCTTTGGTTAATTCCTCTTCCTGGTGGGAAATGAGTGTTAAATTTGCCCGTGCAGACACCTACAGCTAGTCTCTCATTGGTTCTCCCTATTCCTGTTCATCTTGCGCAGAAATTGCAAACTGTGCCAAACAGGAGGTTAAAGGCACTGACTCTACAAGTGGGGAGAGTGTTAGTAAAGGGTCTGGAATTGTGAACCCGAGTCAAAGAGGACAAAAACTGAGATGCATTTGAAAACGTTTCCCGGTCACACAGTGCACCATACTGTGGGTTTCCCATGCATGCTTTAGCTGAAGGAAGAATCGCTTAAACCTGGAGAGTTGGGACCCATGGAATGTGTACCATATATTATGACTTCAAGTGGTCTGCATTTGCTCATCGAACCTCACCAATGCTATCAGCCCGATGTGTCCAACCTTATGTCTCACTCAGCTCTGGGTGTAGATGAGGTAAATCCAGGTTGCATCACAAGCCCTGAATGAATTATTTAAGAATTGCTCTCTACTTCACTGTCATTGTGTTTTGTTTTTGTAATTCATTTTGATAATAGGATTTATCGGATTTTCTCTGCTGCCTTCATGCAGCTGTACACACGCTTGATTCTCTTATGGAGACATATAAATCCATGGGTTTGAAGATTCTTTCTAGTCAGGTGTATTCCTAGGCGTTGAATATAGGGTGTTTAGTCCCTTTCGTTGAGCAAGGGGTAAGTCTTGACTATTACGTATTTGACATATGGAATGGTATCTGTGCTAATTTCTATCTCTGGTTTTATGCAGCACCCCAACTCACCTTTCCCCTTAAGCAAACATAAGTTGGTTTTCTAAATTTGAGACCCTGTTCTGTTTTGTAATTCAGTTCATGTGTAGCCAAGATTACATTCCGTGTATTAGTGACATCTTATGATGTTTCATTTTCTGTGTGACGTATTTCACTTAGAATCATCGTACCTGAATCCACTCATTATGCCACGACGGGCCAGATGACATAGATTTCATTGGTGAGTGATATTCCATTGTACGTACGTACCACAACTTCTTTATCCATTTTTCGCTTTCTGGGATATTTAACTTGTACCGTAGACGAGGTTCTTGTAAACAGATCCGTCTGAAACTTTGGGGTGGCTGTGTGTTTTTGATTTTAATTTCCATAAGCTATAGGACCATAAGTGGAAGAGCCGTAGGCTCCGTTGCTTTGTTTTTTAGGTGTTTCAGGAAACACCATACACTTCTCCAGAGTGGCTGTTGGCAATTTACATCCCACCCATCAGCATAACAAGGCTCCCTGTTCTCCATGGCCTGTGCTGCATTTCTGGATTTTACACTTTTTTCAGATGGCCCTTTTGACCGGGGGGCAGTGAGACTTCATTGTAGTGCAGATTTCTTTAACATGCTTGCTTGGTTGGCCAAAAAGGGCGTATGCGTTTTTTCCTGAATATATTCAGGAAAAAACGCATACGCCCTTTTTGGCCACGTGCTTCATTGTCGACGTCCTGCCTCTTTTCCTATGCTTTAAATGCAATTCCACTCTACTCCCTGAAACTGCTTTCCTGCAATTCTGCCCCGATTTCAAGTCCTCTTCGCAGCCCTCCTTCAATATATTTTTGGACAATAGCTGTCATTTATAACTTTGCATGTTTGAGAATTACAGTGCCCCTGAGCTCCTTTCTTCAAATCGCTTTCTTGTGAGCTGGCCGCAAACCCGCAGGATTGCTTCAGGCCCTAATCTGGTTCAGGCAAGGCATGCTGAGCGTTTGGTTAATTCCTCTTCCTGGTTGGAAATGAGCATTAAATTTGCCCGTGCAGACACCTACAGCTAGTCTCTCATTCGTTCTCCCTATTCCTGTTCATCTTGCGCAGAAATTGCAAACTGTGCCAAACAGGAGGTTAAAGGCACTGACTCTCCAAGCGGGGAGAGTGTTAGTAAAGGGTCTGGAATTGTGAACCCGAGTAAAAGGGGACGAAAACTGAGATGCATTTGAAAACGTTTCCAGGTGACACGGTGCACCATACTGTGGGTTTCCCATGCATGTTTTAGCTGAAGGAAGCATCGCTTAAACCTGGAGAGTTGGGACCCATGGAATGGGTACCATGCAGGATGACTTCAAATGGTCTGCATTTGCTCATTGAACCTCACCAATGCTATCAGCCCGAAGTGTCCAACCTTATATCTCACTCAGCTCTGGGTGTAGATGAGGTAAATCCAGGTTGCATCACAAGCCCTGAATGAATTATTTAAGAATTGCTCTCTATTTCAGTGTCATTGTGTTTTGTTTTTGTACTTCATTTTGATAATGGGATTTATCGGATTTTCTCTGCTGCACTCATGCAGCTGTACACACGCTTGATTCTCTTATGGAGACATATAAATCCATGGGTTTGAAGATTCTTACTAGTCAGGTGTATTCCTAGGCGTTGAATATAGGGTGTTTATCCCATTTCGTTGAGAAAGGGGTAGGTCTGGAGTATTACATAGTTAACTTATGGAATGGGATCTGTGCTAATATCTATCTCTGGTTTTATGCAGCACCGCAACTCACCTTTCCCCTTAAGCAAACATAAGTTGGTATTCTAAATTTGAGACCCTGTTCTGTTTTGTAATTCAGTTCATGTGTAGCCAAGATTACATTCCGTGTATTAGTGATATCATATGATGTTTCATTTTCTGTGGGACTTATTTCACTTAGAATCATCGTACCTGAATCCACTCATTATGCCACGATGGGCCAGATGACATAGATTTCATTGGTGAGTGATATTCCATTGTACGTACGTACCACAACTTCTTTATCCATTTTTTGCTTTCTGGGATATTTAACTTGTACCGTAGACGAGGTTCTTGTAAACAGATCCGTCTGAAACTTTGGGGTGGCTGTGTGTTTTTGATTTTAATTTCCCTAAGCTATAGGACCATAAGTGGAAGAGCCGTAGGCTCCGTTGCTTTGTTTTTTAGGTGTTTCAGGAAACACCATACACTTCTCCAGAGTGGCTGTTGGCAATTTACATCCCACCCATCAGCATAACAAGGCTCCCTGTTCTCCATGGCCTGTGCTGCATTTCTGGATTTTACACTTTTTTCAGATTGCCCTTTTGACCGGGGGGCCGTGAGACTTCATTGTAGTGCAGATTTCTTTAACATGCTTGCTTGGTTGGCCAAAAAGGGTGTATGCGTTTTTTCCTGAATATATTTAGGAAAAAACTCATACGCCCTTTTTAGCCGAGTGCATCATTGTCGACGTTCTGCCTCTTTTCCTATGCTTTAAATGCAATTCCAGTCTACCCCCTGAAATCGTTTTCCTGCAATTCTGCCCCGCTTTCAGTCCTCTTCGCAGCCTTCCTTCAATATATTTTTGGATTATAGCTGTCATTTATAACTTTGCAGGTTTGTGAATTACAGTTCCCCTGAGCTCCTTTCTTCAAATCGCTTTCTTGTGAGCTGGCCGCAAACCCGCAGGATTGTTTCAGGCCCTAATCTGGTTCCGGGACGGCATGCTGAGCCTTTGGTTAATTCCTCTTCCTGGTTGGAAATGAGCGTTAAATTTGCCCGTGCAGACACCTACAGCTAGTCTCTCATTGGTTCTCCCTATTCCTGTTCATCTTGCGCAGAAATTGCAAACTGTGCCAAACAGGAGGTTAAAGGCACTGACTCTCCAAGTGGGGAGAGTTTTAGTAAAGGGTCTGGAATTGTGAACCCGAGTAAAAGGGGACGAACACTGAGATGCATTTGAAAAAGTTTCCCGGCCACACGGTGCACCATAATGTGGGTTTCCCATGCATGCTTTAGCTGAAGGAAGAATCGCTTAAACCTGGAGAGTTGGGACCCATGGAATGGGTACCATGCAGTATGACTTCAAATGGTCTGCATTTGCTCATCGAACCTCACCAATGCTATCAGCCCGAAGTGTCCAACCTTATGTCTCACTCAGCTCTGAGTGTAGATGTGGTAAATCCAGGTTGCATCACAAGCCCTGAATGAATTATTTAAGAATTGCTCTCTATTTCACTGTCATTGTGTTTTGTTTTTGTAATTCATTTTGATAATGGGATTTATCAGATTGTCTCTGCTGCCTTCATGCAGCTGTACACACGCTTGATTCTCTTATGGAGACATATAAATCCATGGGTTTGAAGATTCTTACTAGTCAGGTGTATTCCTAGGCATTGAATATAGGGTGTTTAGCCCATTTCGTTGAGCAAGGGGTAGGTCTTGACTATTACATGTTTGACGTATGGAATGGTATCTGTGCTAATTTCTATCTCTGGTTTTATGCAGCACCCCAACTCGCCATTCCCCTTAAGCAAACATAAGTTGGTTTTCTAAATTTGAGACCCTGTTCTGTTTTGTAATTCAGTTCATGAGTAGCCAAGATTACATTCCGTGTATTAGTGATATCTTATGATGTTTCATTTTCTGTGTGACTTATTTCACTTAGAATCATCGTACCTGAATCCACTCATTATGACACGATGGGCCAGATGCAATAGATTTCATTTGTGAGTGATATTCCATTGTACGTACGTACCACAACTTCTTTATCCATTTTTCGCTTTCTGGGATATTTAACTTGTACCGTAGATGAAGTTCTTGTAAACAGAGCCGTCAGAAACTTTGGGGTGGCTGTGTGTTTTTGATTTTAATTTCCCTAATCTATAGGACCATAAGTGGAAGTGCCGTAGGCTCCGTTGCTTTGTTTTTTAGGTGTTTCAGGAAACACCATACACTTCTCCAGAGTGGCTCTTGGCAATTTACATCCCACCCATCAGCATAACAAGGCTCCCTGTTCTCCATGGCCTGTGCTGCATTTCTGGATTTTACACTTTTTTCAGATGACCCTTTTGACGGGGGGCAGTGAGACTTCATTGTAGTGCAGATTTCTTTAATATGCTTGCTTCGTTGGCCAAAAAGGTCGTATGCGTTTTTTCCTGAATATATTCAGGAAAAAACGCATACGCCCTTTTTGGCCAAGTGCATCATTGTCGACGTTCTGCCTCTTTTCCTATGCTTTAAATGCAATTCCAGTCTACCCCCTGAAATCGTTTTCCTGCAATTCTGCCCCGCTTTCAAGTCCTCTTCGCAGCCTACCTTCAATATACTTTTGGACGATAGCTGTCATTTATAACTATGCAGGTTTCTGAATAACAGTGACCCTGAGCTCCTTTCTTCAAATCGCTTTCTTGTGAGCTGGCCCCAAACCCGCAGGATTGCTTCAGGCCCTAATCTGGTTCCGGCACGGCATGCTGAGCCTTTGGTTAATTCCTCTTCCTGGTGGGAAATGAGTGTTAAATTTGCCCGTGCAGACACCTACAGCTAGTCTCTCATTGGTTCTCCCTATTCCTGTTCATCTTGCGCAGAAATTGCAAACTGTGCCAAACAGGAGGTTAAAGGCACTGACTCTACAAGTGGGGAGAGTGTTAGTAAAGGGTCTGGAATTGTGAACCCGAGTCAAAGAGGACAAAAACTGAGATGCATTTGAAAACGTTTCCCGGTCACACAGTGCACCATACTGTGGGTTTCCCATGCATGCTTTAGCTGAAGGGAGAATCACTTAAACCTGGAGAGTTGGGACCCATGGAATGTGTACCATATATTATGACTTCAAGTGGTCTGCATTTGCTCATCGAACCTCACCAATGCTATCAGCCCGATGTGTCCAACCTTATGTCTCACTCAGCTCTGGGTGTAGATGAGGTAAATCCAGGTTGCATCACAAGCCCTGAATGAATTATTTAAGAATTGCTCTCTATTTCACTGTCATTGTGTTTTGTTTTTGTAATTCATTTTGATAATAGGATTTATCGGATTTTCTCTGCTGCCTTCATGCAGCTGTACACACGCTTGATTCTCTTATGGAGACATATAAATCCATGGGTTTGAAGATTCTTTCTAGTCAGGTGTATTCCTAGGCGTTGAATATAGGGTGTTTAGTCCCTTTCGTTGAGCAAGGGGTAAGTCTTGACTATTACGTATTTGACATATGGAATGGTATCTGTGCTAATTTCTATCTCTGGTTTTATGCAGCACCCCAACTCACCTTTCCCCTTAAGCAAACATAAGTTGGTTTTCTAAATTTGAGACCCTGTTCTGTTTTGTAATTCAGTTCATGTGTAGCCAAGATTACATTCCGTGTATTAGTGACATCTTATGATGTTTCATTTTCTGTGTGACGTATTTCACTTAGAATCATCGTACCTGAATCCACTCATTATGCCACGACGGGCCAGATGACATAGATTTCATTGGTGAGTGATATTCCATTGTACGTACGTACCACAACTTCTTTATCCATTTTTCGCTTTCTGGGATATTTAACTTGTACCGTAGACGAGGTTCTTGTAAACAGATCCGTCTGAAACTTTGGGGTGGCTGTGTGTTTTTGATTTTAATTTCCATAAGCTATAGGACCATAAGTGGAAGAGCCGTAGGCTCCGTTGCTTTGTTTTTTAGGTGTTTCAGGAAACACCATACACTTCTCCAGAGTGGCTGTTGGCAATTTACATCCCACCCATCAGCATAACAAGGCTCCCTGTTCTCCATGGCCTGTGCTGCATTTCTGGATTTTACACTTTTTTCAGATGGCCCTTTTGACCGGGGGGCAGTGAGACTTCATTGTAGTGCAGATTTCTTTAACATGCTTGCTTGGTTGGCCAAAAAGGGCGTATGCGTTTTTTCCTGAATATATTCAGGAAAAAACGCATACGCCCTTTTTGGCCACGTGCTTCATTGTCGACGTCCTGCCTCTTTTCCTATGCTTTAAATGCAATTCCACTCTACTCCCTGAAACTGCTTTCCTGCAATTCTGCCCCGATTTCAAGTCCTCTTCGCAGCCCTCCTTCAATATATTTTTGGACAATAGCTGTCATTTATAACTTTGCAGGTTTGAGAATTACAGTGCCCCTGAGCTCCTTTCTTCAAATCGCTTTCTTGTGAGCTGGCCGCAAACCCGCAGGATTGCTTCAGGCCCTAATCTGGTTCAGGCAAGTCATGCTGAGCGTTTGGTTAATTCCTCTTCCTGGTTGGAAATGAGCATTAAATTTGCCCGTGCAGACACCTACAGCTAGTCTCTCATTCGTTCTCCCTATTCCTGTTCATCTTGCACAGAAATTGCAAACTGTGCCAAACAGGAGGTTAAAGGCACTGACTCTCCAAGCGGGGAGAGTGTTAGTAAAGGGTCTGGAATTGTGAACCCGAGTAAAAGGGGACGAAAACTGAGATGCATTTGAAAACGTTTCCAGGTGACACGGTGCACCATACTGTGGGTTTCCCATGCATGTTTTAGCTGAAGGAAGCATCGCTTAAACCTGGAGAGTTGGGACCCATGGAATGGGTACCATGCAGGATGACTTCAAATGGTCTGCATTTGCTCATTGAACCTCACCAATGCTATCAGCCCGAAGTGTCCAACCTTATATCTCACTCAGCTCTGGGTGTAGATGAGGTAAATCCAGGTTGCATCACAAGCCCTGAATGAATTATTTAAGAATTGCTCTCTATTTCACTGTCATTGTGTTTTGTTTTTGTACTTCATTTTGATAATGGGATTTATCGGATTTTCTCTGCTGCATTCATGCAGCTGTACACACGCTTGATTCTCTTATGGAGACATATAAATCCATGGGTTTGAAGATTCTTACTAGTCAGGTGTATTCCTAGGCGTTGAATATAGGGTGTTTATCCCATTTCGTTGAGAAAGGGGTAGGTCTGGAGTATTACATAGTTAACTTATGGAATGGGATCTGTGCTAATATCTATCTCTGGTTTTATGCAGCACCGCAACTCACCTTTCCCCTTAAGCAAACATAAGTTGGTATTCTAAATTTGAGACCCTGTTCTGTTTTGTAATTCAGTTCATGTGTAGCCAAGATTACATTCCGTGTATTAGTGATATCATATGATGTTTCATTTTCTGTGGGACTTATTTCACTTAGAATCATCGTACCTGAATCCACTCATTATGCCACGATGGGCCAGATGACATAGATTTCATTGGTGAGTGATATTCCATTGTACGTACGTACCACAACTTCTTTATCCATTTTTTGCTTTCTGGGATATTTAACTTGTACCGTAGACGAGGTTCTTGTAAACAGATCCGTCTGAAACTTTGGGGTGGCTGTGTGTTTTTGATTTTAATTTCCCTAAGCTATAGGACCATAAGTGGAAGAGCCGTAGGCTCCGTTGCTTTGTTTTTTAGGTGTTTCAGGAAACACCATACACTTCTCCAGAGTGGCTGTTGGCAATTTACATCCCACCCATCAGCATAACAAGGCTCCCTGTTCTCCATGGCCTGTGCTGCATTTCTGGATTTTACACTTTTTTCAGATTGCCCTTTTGACCGGGGGGCCGTGAGACTTCATTGTAGTGCAGATTTCTTTAACATGCTTGCTTGGTTGGCCAAAAAGGGTGTATGCGTTTTTTCCTGAATATATTTAGGAAAAAACTCATACGCCCTTTTTAGCCGAGTGCATCATTGTCGACGTTCTGCCTCTTTTCCTATGCTTTAAATGCAATTCCAGTCTACCCCCTGAAATCGTTTTCCTGCAATTCTGCCCCGCTTTCAGTCCTCTTCGCAGCCTTCCTTCAATATATTTTTGGATTATAGCTGTCATTTATAACTTTGCAGGTTTGTGAATTACAGTTCCCCTGAGCTCCTTTCTTCAAATCGCTTTCTTGTGAGCTGGCCGCAAACCCGCAGGATTGTTTCAGGCCCTAATCTGGTTCCGGGACGGCATGCTGAGCCTTTGGTTAATTCCTCTTCCTGGTTGGAAATGAGCGTTAAATTTGCCCGTGCAGACACCTACAGCTAGTCTCTCATTGGTTCTCCCTATTCCTGTTCATCTTGCGCAGAAATTGCAAACTGTGCCAAACAGGAGGTTAAAGGCACTGACTCTCCAAGTGGGGAGAGTTTTAGTAAAGGGTCTGGAATTGTGAACCCGAGTAAAAGGGGACGAACACTGAGATGCATTTGAAAAAGTTTCCCGGCCACACGGTGCACCATAATGTGGGTTTCCCATGCATGCTTTAGCTGAAGGAAGAATCGCTTAAACCTGGAGAGTTGGGACCCATGGAATGGGTACCATGCAGTATGACTTCAAATGGTCTGCATTTGCTCATCGAACCTCACCAATGCTATCAGCCCGAAGTGTCCAACCTTATGTCTCACTCAGCTCTGAGTGTAGATGTGGTAAATCCAGGTTGCATCACAAGCCCTGAATGAATTATTTAAGAATTGCTCTCTATTTCACTGTCATTGTGTTTTGTTTTTGTAATTCATTTTGATAATGGGATTTATCAGATTGTCTCTGCTGCCTTCATGCAGCTGTACACACGCTTGATTCTCTTATGGAGACATATAAATCCATGGGTTTGAAGATTCTTACTAGTCAGGTGTATTCCTAGGCATTGAATATAGGGTGTTTAGCCCATTTCGTTGAGCAAGGGGTAGGTCTTGACTATTACATGTTTGACGTATGGAATGGTATCTGTGCTAATTTCTATCTCTGGTTTTATGCAGCACCCCAACTCGCCATTCCCCTTAAGCAAACATAAGTTGGTTTTCTAAATTTGAGACCCTGTTCTGTTTTGTAATTCAGTTCATGAGTAGCCAAGATTACATTCCGTGTATTAGTGATATCTTATGATGTTTCATTTTCTGTGTGACTTATTTCACTTAGAATCATCGTACCTGAATCCACTCATTATGACACGATGGGCCAGATGCAATAGATTTCATTTGTGAGTGATATTCCATTGTACGTACGTACCACAACTTCTTTATCCATTTTTCGCTTTCTGGGATATTTAACTTGTACCGTAGATGAAGTTCTTGTAAACAGAGCCGTCAGAAACTTTGGGGTGGCTGTGTGTTTTTGATTTTAATTTCCCTAATCTATAGGACCATAAGTGGAAGTGCCGTAGGCTCCGTTGCTTTGTTTTTTAGGTGTTTCAGGAAACACCATACACTTCTCCAGAGTGGCTCTTGGCAATTTACATCCCACCCATCAGCATAACAAGGCTCCCTGTTCTCCATGGCCTGTGCTGCATTTCTGGATTTTACACTTTTTTCAGATGACCCTTTTGACGGGGGGCAGTGAGACTTCATTGTAGTGCAGATTTCTTTAATATGCTTGCTTCGTTGGCCAAAAAGGTCGTATGCGTTTTTTCCTGAATATATTCAGGAAAAAACGCATACGCCCTTTTTGGCCAAGTGCATCATTGTCGACGTTCTGCCTCTTTTCCTATGCTTTAAATGCAATTCCAGTCTACCCCCTGAAATCGTTTTCCTGCAATTCTGCCCCGCTTTCAAGTCCTCTTCGCAGCCTACCTTCAATATACTTTTGGACGATAGCTGTCATTTATAACTATGCAGGTTTCTGAATAACAGTGACCCTGAGCTCCTTTCTTCAAATCGCTTTCTTGTGAGCTGGCCCCAAACCCGCAGGATTGCTTCAGGCCCTAATCTGGTTCCGGCACGGCATGCTGAGCCTTTGGTTAATTCCTCTTCCTGGTGGGAAATGAGTGTTAAATTTGCCCGTGCAGACACCTACAGCTAGTCTCTCATTGGTTCTCCCTATTCCTGTTCATCTTGCGCAGAAATTGCAAACTGTGCCAAACAGGAGGTTAAAGGCACTGACTCTACAAGTGGGGAGAGTGTTAGTAAAGGGTCTGGAATTGTGAACCCGAGTCAAAGAGGACAAAAACTGAGATGCATTTGAAAACGTTTCCCGGTCACACAGTGCACCATACTGTGGGTTTCCCATGCATGCTTTAGCTGAAGGGAGAATCACTTAAACCTGGAGAGTTGGGACCCATGGAATGTGTACCATATATTATGACTTCAAGTGGTCTGCATTTGCTCATCGAACCTCACCAATGCTATCAGCCCGATGTGTCCAACCTTATGTCTCACTCAGCTCTGGGTGTAGATGAGGTAAATCCAGGTTGCATCACAAGCCCTGAATGAATTATTTAAGAATTGCTCTCTATTTCACTGTCATTGTGTTTTGTTTTTGTAATTCATTTTGATAATAGGATTTATCGGATTTTCTCTGCTGCCTTCATGCAGCTGTACACACGCTTGATTCTCTTATGGAGACATATAAATCCATGGGTTTGAAGATTCTTTCTAGTCAGGTGTATTCCTAGGCGTTGAATATAGGGTGTTTAGTCCCTTTCGTTGAGCAAGGGGTAAGTCTTGACTATTACGTATTTGACATATGGAATGGTATCTGTGCTAATTTCTATCTCTGGTTTTATGCAGCACCCCAACTCACCTTTCCCCTTAAGCAAACATAAGTTGGTTTTCTAAATTTGAGACCCTGTTCTGTTTTGTAATTCAGTTCATGTGTAGCCAAGATTACATTCCGTGTATTAGTGACATCTTATGATGTTTCATTTTCTGTGTGACGTATTTCACTTAGAATCATCGTACCTGAATCCACTCATTATGCCACGACGGGCCAGATGACATAGATTTCATTGGTGAGTGATATTCCATTGTACGTACGTACCACAACTTCTTTATCCATTTTTCGCTTTCTGGGATATTTAACTTGTACCGTAGACGAGGTTCTTGTAAACAGATCCGTCTGAAACTTTGGGGTGGCTGTGTGTTTTTGATTTTAATTTCCATAAGCTATAGGACCATAAGTGGAAGAGCCGTAGGCTCCGTTGCTTTGTTTTTTAGGTGTTTCAGGAAACACCATACACTTCTCCAGAGTGGCTGTTGGCAATTTACATCCCACCCATCAGCATAACAAGGCTCCCTGTTCTCCATGGCCTGTGCTGCATTTCTGGATTTTACACTTTTTTCAGATGGCCCTTTTGACCGGGGGGCAGTGAGACTTCATTGTAGTGCAGATTTCTTTAACATGCTTGCTTGGTTGGCCAAAAAGGGCGTATGCGTTTTTTCCTGAATATATTCAGGAAAAAACGCATACGCCCTTTTTGGCCACGTGCTTCATTGTCGACGTCCTGCCTCTTTTCCTATGCTTTAAATGCAATTCCACTCTACTCCCTGAAACTGCTTTCCTGCAATTCTGCCCCGATTTCAAGTCCTCTTCGCAGCCCTCCTTCAATATATTTTTGGACAATAGCTGTCATTTATAACTTTGCAGGTTTGAGAATTACAGTGCCCCTGAGCTCCTTTCTTCAAATCGCTTTCTTGTGAGCTGGCCGCAAACCCGCAGGATTGCTTCAGGCCCTAATCTGGTTCAGGCAAGGCATGCTGAGCGTTTGGTTAATTCCTCTTCCTGGTTGGAAATGAGCATTAAATTTGCCCGTGCAGACACCTACAGCTAGTCTCTCATTCGTTCTCCCTATTCCTGTTCATCTTGCGCAGAAATTGCAAACTGTGCCAAACAGGAGGTTAAAGGCACTGACTCTCCAAGCGGGGAGAGTGTTAGTAAAGGGTCTGGAATTGTGAACCCGAGTAAAAGGGGACGAAAACTGAGATGCATTTGAAAACGTTTCCAGGTGACACGGTGCACCATACTGTGGGTTTCCCATGCATGTTTTAGCTGAAGGAAGCATCGCTTAAACCTGGAGAGTTGGGACCCATGGAATGGGTACCATGCAGGATGACTTCAAATGGTCTGCATTTGCTCATTGAACCTCACCAATGCTATCAGCCCGAAGTGTCCAACCTTATATCTCACTCAGCTCTGGGTGTAGATGAGGTAAATCCAGGTTGCATCACAAGCCCTGAATGAATTATTTAAGAATTGCTCTCTATTTCAGTGTCATTGTGTTTTGTTTTTGTACTTCATTTTGATAATGGGATTTATCGGATTTTCTCTGCTGCATTCATGCAGCTGTACACACGCTTGATTCTCTTATGGAGACATATAAATCCATGGGTTTGAAGATTCTTACTAGTCAGGTGTATTCCTAGGCGTTGAATATAGGGTGTTTATCCCATTTCGTTGAGAAAGGGGTAGGTCTGGAGTATTACATAGTTAACTTATGGAATGGGATCTGTGCTAATATCTATCTCTGGTTTTATGCAGCACCGCAACTCACCTTTCCCCTTAAGCAAACATAAGTTGGTATTCTAAATTTGAGACCCTGTTCTGTTTTGTAATTCAGTTCATGTGTAGCCAAGATTACATTCCGTGTATTAGTGATATCATATGATGTTTCATTTTCTGTGGGACTTATTTCACTTAGAATCATCGTACCTGAATCCACTCATTATGCCACGATGGGCCAGATGACATAGATTTCATTGGTGAGTGATATTCCATTGTACGTACGTACCACAACTTCTTTATCCATTTTTTGCTTTCTGGGATATTTAACTTGTACCGTAGACGAGGTTCTTGTAAACAGATCCGTCTGAAACTTTGGGGTGGCTGTGTGTTTTTGATTTTAATTTCCCTAAGCTATAGGACCATAAGTGGAAGAGCCGTAGGCTCCGTTGCTTTGTTTTTTAGGTGTTTCAGGAAACACCATACACTTCTCCAGAGTGGCTGTTGGCAATTTACATCCCACCCATCAGCATAACAAGGCTCCCTGTTCTCCATGGCCTGTGCTGCATTTCTGGATTTTACACTTTTTTCAGATTGCCCTTTTGACCGGGGGGCCGTGAGACTTCATTGTAGTGCAGATTTCTTTAACATGCTTGCTTGGTTGGCCAAAAAGGGTGTATGCGTTTTTTCCTGAATATATTTAGGAAAAAACTCATACGCCCTTTTTAGCCGAGTGCATCATTGTCGACGTTCTGCCTCTTTTCCTATGCTTTAAATGCAATTCCAGTCTACCCCCTGAAATCGTTTTCCTGCAATTCTGCCCCGCTTTCAGTCCTCTTCGCAGCCTTCCTTCAATATATTTTTGGATTATAGCTGTCATTTATAACTTTGCAGGTTTGTGAATTACAGTTCCCCTGAGCTCCTTTCTTCAAATCGCTTTCTTGTGAGCTGGCCGCAAACCCGCAGGATTGTTTCAGGCCCTAATCTGGTTCCGGGACGGCATGCTGAGCCTTTGGTTAATTCCTCTTCCTGGTTGGAAATGAGCGTTAAATTTGCCCGTGCAGACACCTACAGCTAGTCTCTCATTGGTTCTCCCTATTCCTGTTCATCTTGCGCAGAAATTGCAAACTGTGCCAAACAGGAGGTTAAAGGCACTGACTCTCCAAGTGGGGAGAGTTTTAGTAAAGGGTCTGGAATTGTGAACCCGAGTAAAAGGGGACGAACACTGAGATGCATTTGAAAAAGTTTCCCGGCCACACGGTGCACCATAATGTGGGTTTCCCATGCATGCTTTAGCTGAAGGAAGAATCGCTTAAACCTGGAGAGTTGGGACCCATGGAATGGGTACCATGCAGTATGACTTCAAATGGTCTGCATTTGCTCATCGAACCTCACCAATGCTATCAGCCCGAAGTGTCCAACCTTATGTCTCACTCAGCTCTGAGTGTAGATGTGGTAAATCCAGGTTGCATCACAAGCCCTGAATGAATTATTTAAGAATTGCTCTCTATTTCACTGTCATTGTGTTTTGTTTTTGTAATTCATTTTGATAATGGGATTTATCAGATTGTCTCTGCTGCCTTCATGCAGCTGTACACACGCTTGATTCTCTTATGGAGACATATAAATCCATGGGTTTGAAGATTCTTACTAGTCAGGTGTATTCCTAGGCATTGAATATAGGGTGTTTAGCCCATTTCGTTGAGCAAGGGGTAGGTCTTGACTATTACATGTTTGACGTATGGAATGGTATCTGTGCTAATTTCTATCTCTGGTTTTATGCAGCACCCCAACTCGCCATTCCCCTTAAGCAAACATAAGTTGGTTTTCTAAATTTGAGACCCTGTTCTGTTTTGTAATTCAGTTCATGAGTAGCCAAGATTACATTCCGTGTATTAGTGATATCTTATGATGTTTCATTTTCTGTGTGACTTATTTCACTTAGAATCATCGTACCTGAATCCACTCATTATGACACGATGGGCCAGATGCAATAGATTTCATTTGTGAGTGATATTCCATTGTACGTACGTACCACAACTTCTTTATCCATTTTTCGCTTTCTGGGATATTTAACTTGTACCGTAGATGAAGTTCTTGTAAACAGAGCCGTCAGAAACTTTGGGGTGGCTGTGTGTTTTTGATTTTAATTTCCCTAATCTATAGGACCATAAGTGGAAGTGCCGTAGGCTCCGTTGCTTTGTTTTTTAGGTGTTTCAGGAAACACCATACACTTCTCCAGAGTGGCTCTTGGCAATTTACATCCCACCCATCAGCATAACAAGGCTCCCTGTTCTCCATGGCCTGTGCTGCATTTCTGGATTTTACACTTTTTTCAGATGACCCTTTTGACGGGGGGCAGTGAGACTTCATTGTAGTGCAGATTTCTTTAATATGCTTGCTTCGTTGGCCAAAAAGGTCGTATGCGTTTTTTCCTGAATATATTCAGGAAAAAACGCATACGCCCTTTTTGGCCAAGTGCATCATTGTCGACGTTCTGCCTCTTTTCCTATGCTTTAAATGCAATTCCAGTCTACCCCCTGAAATCGTTTTCCTGCAATTCTGCCCCGCTTTCAAGTCCTCTTCGCAGCCTACCTTCAATATACTTTTGGACGATAGCTGTCATTTATAACTATGCAGGTTTCTGAATAACAGTGACCCTGAGCTCCTTTCTTCAAATCGCTTTCTTGTGAGCTGGCCCCAAACCCGCAGGATTGCTTCAGGCCCTAATCTGGTTCCGGCACGGCATGCTGAGCCTTTGGTTAATTCCTCTTCCTGGTGGGAAATGAGTGTTAAATTTGCCCGTGCAGACACCTACAGCTAGTCTCTCATTGGTTCTCCCTATTCCTGTTCATCTTGCGCAGAAATTGCAAACTGTGCCAAACAGGAGGTTAAAGGCACTGACTCTACAAGTGGGGAGAGTGTTAGTAAAGGGTCTGGAATTGTGAACCCGAGTCAAAGAGGACAAAAACTGAGATGCATTTGAAAACGTTTCCCGGTCACACAGTGCACCATACTGTGGGTTTCCCATGCATGCTTTAGCTGAAGGGAGAATCACTTAAACCTGGAGAGTTGGGACCCATGGAATGTGTACCATATATTATGACTTCAAGTGGTCTGCATTTGCTCATCGAACCTCACCAATGCTATCAGCCCGATGTGTCCAACCTTATGTCTCACTCAGCTCTGGGTGTAGATGAGGTAAATCCAGGTTGCATCACAAGCCCTGAATGAATTATTTAAGAATTGCTCTCTATTTCACTGTCATTGTGTTTTGTTTTTGTAATTCATTTTGATAATAGGATTTATCGGATTTTCTCTGCTGCCTTCATGCAGCTGTACACACGCTTGATTCTCTTATGGAGACATATAAATCCATGGGTTTGAAGATTCTTTCTAGTCAGGTGTATTCCTAGGCGTTGAATATAGGGTGTTTAGTCCCTTTCGTTGAGCAAGGGGTAAGTCTTGACTATTACGTATTTGACATATGGAATGGTATCTGTGCTAATTTCTATCTCTGGTTTTATGCAGCACCCCAACTCACCTTTCCCCTTAAGCAAACATAAGTTGGTTTTCTAAATTTGAGACCCTGTTCTGTTTTGTAATTCAGTTCATGTGTAGCCAAGATTACATTCCGTGTATTAGTGACATCTTATGATGTTTCATTTTCTGTGTGACGTATTTCACTTAGAATCATCGTACCTGAATCCACTCATTATGCCACGACGGGCCAGATGACATAGATTTCATTGGTGAGTGATATTCCATTGTACGTACGTACCACAACTTCTTTATCCATTTTTCGCTTTCTGGGATATTTAACTTGTACCGTAGACGAGGTTCTTGTAAACAGATCCGTCTGAAACTTTGGGGTGGCTGTGTGTTTTTGATTTTAATTTCCATAAGCTATAGGACCATAAGTGGAAGAGCCGTAGGCTCCGTTGCTTTGTTTTTTAGGTGTTTCAGGAAACACCATACACTTCTCCAGAGTGGCTGTTGGCAATTTACATCCCACCCATCAGCATAACAAGGCTCCCTGTTCTCCATGGCCTGTGCTGCATTTCTGGATTTTACACTTTTTTCAGATGACCCTTTTGACGGGGGGCAGTGAGACTTCATTGTAGTGCAGATTTCTTTAACATGCTTGCTTGGTTGGCCAAAAAGGGTGTATGCGTTTTTTCCTGAATATATTTAGGAAAAAACTCATACGCCCTTTTTAGCCGAGTGCATCATTGTCGACGTTCTGCCTCTTTTCCTATGCTTTAAATGCAATTCCTGTCTACCCCCTGAAATCGTTTTCCTGCAATTCTGCTCCGCATTCAGTCCTCTTCGCAGGCTTCCTTCAATATATTTTTGGACTATAGCTGTCATTTATAACTTTGCAGGTTTGTGAATTACAGTTCCCCTGAGCTCCTTTCTTCAAATCGCTTTCTTGTGAGCTGGCCGCAAACCCGCAGGATTGTTTCAGGCCCTAATCTGGTTCCGGGACGGCATGCTGAGCCTTTGGTTAATTCCTCTTCCTGGTTGGAAATGAGCGTTAAATTTGCCCGTGCAGACACCTACAGCTAGTCTCTCATTGGTTCTCCCTATTCCTGTTCATCTTGCGCAGAAATTGCAAACTGTGCCAAACAGGAGGTTAAAGGCACTGACTCTCCAAGTAGGGAGAGTTTTAGTAAAGGGTCTGGAATTGTGAACCCGAGTAAAAGGGGACGAACACTGAGATGCATTTGAAAAAGTTTCCCGGCCACACGGTGCACCAAACTGTGGGTTTCCCATGCATGCTTTAGCTGAAGGAAGAATCGCTTAAACCTGGAGAGTTGGGACCCATGGAATGGGTACCATGCAGTATGACTTCAAATGGTCTGCATTTGCTCATCGAACCTCACCAATGCTATCAGCCCGAAGTGTCTAACCTTATGTCTCACTCAGCTCTGAGTGTAGATGAGGTAAATCCAGGTTGCATCACAAGCCCTGAATGAATTATTGAAGAATTGCTCTCTATTTCACTGTCATTGTGTTTTGTATTTGTAATTCATTTTGATAATGGGATTTATCGGATTGTCTCTGCTGCCTTCATGCAGCTGTACACACGCTTGATTCTCTTATGGAGACATATAAATCCATGGGTTTGAAGATTCTTACTAGTCAGGTGTATTCCTAGGCATTGAATATAGGGTGTTTAGCCCATTTCGTTGAGCAAGGGCTGGGTCTTGACTATTACATGTTTGACGTATGGAATGGTATCTGTGCTAATTTCTATCTCTGGTTTTATGCAGCACCCCAACTCGCCATTCCCCTTAAGCAAACATAAGTTGGTTTTCTAAATTTGAGACCCTGTTCTGTTTTGTAATTCAGTTCATGTGTAGCCAAGATTACATTCCGTGTATTAGTGATATCTTATGATGTTTCATTTTCTGTGTGACTTATTTCACTTAGAATCATCGTACCTGAATCCACTCATTATGACACGATGGGGCAGATGAAATAGATTTCATTTGTGAGTGATATTCCATTGTACGTACGTACCACAACTTCTTTATCCAATTTTCGCTTTCTGGGATATTTAACTTGTACCGTAGATGAAGTTCTTGTAAACAGAGCCGTCAGAAACTTTGGGGTGGCTGTGTGTTTTTGATTTTAATTTCCCTAATCTATAGGACCATAAGTGGAAGTGCCGTAGGCTCCGTTGCTTTGTTTTTTAGGTGTTTCAGGAAACACCATACACTTCTCCAGAGTGGCTCTTGGCAATTTACATCCCACCCATCAGCATAACAAGGCTCCCTGTTCTCCATGGCCTGTGCTGCATTTCTGGATTTTACACTTTTTTCAGATGACCCTTTTGACGGGGGGCAGTGAGACTTCATTGTAGTGCAGATTTCTTTAACATGCTTGCTTGGTTGGCCAAAAAGTTCGTATGCGTTTTTTCCTGAATATATTCAGGAAAAAACGCATACGCCCTTTTTGGCCAAGTGCATCATTGTCGACGTTCTGCCTCTTTTCCTATGCTTTAAATGCAATTCCAGTCTACCCCCTGAAATCGTTTTCCTGCAATTCTGCCCCGCTTTCAAGTCCTCTTCGCAGCCTACCTTCAATATATTTTTGGACGATAGCTGTCATTTATAACTCTGCAGCTTTCTGAATAACACTGCCCCTGAGCTCCTTTCTTCAAATCGCTTTCTTGTGAGCTGGCCCCAAACCCGCAGGATTGCTTCAGGCCCTAATCTGGTTCCGGCACGGCATGCTGAGCCTTTGTTTAATTCCTCTTCCTGGTGGGAAATGAGTGTTAAATTTGCCCGTGCAGACAACTACAGCTAGTTTCTCATTGGTTCTCCCTATTCCTGTTCATGTTGCGCAGAAATTGCAAACTGTCCCAAACAGGAGGTTAAAGGCACTGACTCTCCAAGTGGGGAGAGTGTTAGTAAAGGGTCTGGAATTGTGAACCCCAGTAAAAGGGGCAAAAACTGAGATGCATTTGAAAACGTTTCCCGGTCACATGGTGCACCATACTGTGGGTTTCCCATGCATGTTTTAGCTGAAGGAAGAATCGCTTAAACCTGGAGAGTTGGGACCCATGGAATGGGCACCATGCAGTATGACTTCAAATGGTCTGCATTTGCTCATCGAACCTCACCAATGCTATCAGCCCGAAGTGTCCAACCTATGTCCCACTCAGCTCTGGGTTTAGATGAGGTTAATCCAGGTTGCATCACAAGCCCTGAATGAATTATTTAAGAATTGCTCTCTATTTCACTGCCATTGTGTTTTGTTTTTGTAATTCATTTTGATAATAGGATTTATCGGATTTTCTCTGCTGCCTTCATGCAGCTGTACACACGCTTGATTCTCTTATGGAGACATATAAATCCATGGGTTTGAAGATTCTTACTAGTCAGGTGTATTCCTAGGCGTTGAATATAGGGTGTTTAGCCCATTTCGTTGAGCAAGGTGTAGGTCTTGACTATTACGTATGTGACGTATGGAATGGTATCTGTGCTAATTTCTATCTCTGGATTTATGCAGCACCCCAACTCACCTTTCCCCTTAAGCAAACATAAGTTGGTTTTCTAAATTTGAGACCCTGTTCTGTTTTGTAATTTAGTTCATGTGTAGCCAAGATTACATTCCGTGTATTAGTGACATCTTATGATGTTTCATTTTCTGTGTGATTTATTTCACTTAGAATCATCGTACCTGAATCCACTCATTATGCCACCACGGGCCAGATGACATAGATTTCATTGGTGAGTGATATTCCATTGTACGTACGTACCACAACTTCTTTATCCATTTTTCGCTTTCTGGGATATTTAACTTGTACCGTAGACGAGGTTCTTGTAAACAGAGCCGTCTGAAACTTTGGGGTGGCTGTGTGTTTTTGATTTTAATTTCCCTAAGCTATAGGACCATAAGTGGAAGTGCCGTAGGCTCCGTTGCTTTGTTTTTTAGGTGTTTCAGGAAACATCATACACTTCTCCAGAGTGGCTGTTGGCAGTTTACATCCCACCCATCAGCATAACAAGGCTCCCTGTTCTCCATGGCCTGTGCTGCATTTCTGGATTTTACACTTTTTTCAGATGGCCCTTTTGACCGGCAGACAGTGAGACTTCATTGTAGTGCAGATTTCTTTAACATGCTTGCTTGGTTGGCCAAAAAGGGCGTATGCGTTTTTTCCTGAATATATTCAGGAAAAAACGCATATGCCCTTTTTGGCCAAGTGCATCATTGTCGACGTTCTGCCTCTTTTCCTATGCTTTAAATGCAATTCCAGTCTACCCCCTGAAATCGTTTTCCTGCAATTCTGCCCCGTTTTCAAGTCCTCTTCGCAGCCTTCCTTCAATATATTTTTGGACGATAGCTGTCATTTATAATTCTGCAGGTTTGTGAGTTACAGTGCCCCTGAGCTCCTTTCTTCAAATCGCTTTCTTGTGAGCTGGCCGCAAACCCGCAGGATTGCTTCAGGCCCTAATCTGGTTCCGGCACGGCATGCTGAGCCTTTGGTTAATTCCTCTTCCTGGTTGGAAATGAGCGTTAAATTTGCCCGTGCAGACACCTACAGCTACTCTCTCATTGGTTCTCCTTATTCCTGTTCATCTTGAGCAGAAATTGCAAACTGTGCCCAACAGGAGGTTAAAGGCACTGACTCTCCAAGTAGGGAGAGTGTTAGTAAAGGGTCTGGAATGGTGAACCCGAGTAAAAGGGGACGAAAACTGCAATGCATTTGAAAATGTTTCCCGGTCACACGCTGCACCATACTGTGGGTTTCCCATGCATGTATTAGCTGAAGGAAGAATCCCTTAAACCTGGAGAGTTGGGACCCATGGAATGCGTACCATGCAGTATGCCTTCAAAGGGTCTGCATTTGTTCATCGAACCTCACCAATGCTATCAGCCCGAAGTCCCCAACCTTATGTCTCCCTCAGCTCTGGATGTAGATGTGGAAAATGCAGGTTGCATCACAATCACTGAATGAATTATTTAAGAATTGCTCCCTATTTCACTGTCCTTGTGTTTTGTTTTTGTAATTCATTTTGATAATGGGATTTATCGGATTTTCTCTGCTGCATTCATGCCGCTGTACACACGCTTCATTCTCTTATGGAGACATATAAATCCATGGGTTTGAAGATTCTTTCTAGTCAGGTGTATTCCTAGGCGTTGAATATGGCGTGTTTTGTCCATTTCGTTGAGCAATTGGTAGGTCTTGACTATTACATATTTGATGAATGGAATGGTATCTGTGCTAATTTCTATCTCTGGTTTTATGCAGCACCCCAACTCACCTTTCCCCTTAAGCAAGCATAAGTTGGTTTTCTAAATTTGAGACCCTGTTCTGTTTGTAATTCAGTTCATGTGTAGCCAAGTTTACATTCCGTGTATTAGTGATATCTTATGATGTTTCTTTTTCTGTGTGACTTATTTCAGTTAGAATCATGGTACCTGAATCCACTCATTATGCCGCGACGGGCCGGATGACATAGATTTCATTGCTGAGTGATATTCCATTGTATGTACGTACCACAACTTCTTTATCAATTTTTCACATTCTGGGATATTTAACTTGTACCGTAGACGAGGTTCTTGTAAACAGAGCCGTCCAAAACTTTGGGGTGGCTGTGAGTTTTTGATTTTAATTTCCCTAAGCTATAGGACCATAAGTGGAATTGCCGTAGGCTCCGTTGCTTTGTTTTTTAGGTGTTCCAGGAAATACCATACACTTCTCCAGATTGGCTGTTAGTAATTTACATCCCGCCCAATAGCATAACAAGGCTCCCTGTTCTCCATGGCCTGTGCTGCCTTTCTGGATTTTACACTTTTTTCAGATGGCCCTTTTGACCGGGGGGCAGTGAGACTTCATTGTAGTGCAGATTTCTTTAACATGCTTGCTTGGTTGGCCAAAAAGGGCGTATGCGTTTTTTCCTGAATATATTCAGGAAAAAACGCATACGCCCTTTTTGGCCAAGAGCATCATTGTCGACGTTCTGCCTCTTTTCCTATGCTTTAAATGCAATTCCCGTCTACCCCCTGAAATCATTTTCCTGCAATTCTGCCCCGCTTACAAGTTCTCTTCGCAGCCTTCCTTCAGTATATTTTTGGACGATAGCTGTCATTTATAACTCTGCAGGTTTGTGAGTTACAGTGTCCCTGAGCTCCTTTATTCAACTCGCTATCTTGTTAGCTGGCCGCAAACCCGCTGGATTGCTTCAGGCCCTAATCTGCTTCCAGCACGGCATGTTGAGCCTTAGGTTATTTCCTCTTCCTGGCGGGAAATGAGTATTAAATTTGCCCGTGCAGACACCTACAGCTAGTCTCTCATTGGTTCTCCCTATTCCTGTTCATCTTGCGCAGAAATTGCAAACTGTGCCAAACAGCAGGTTAAAGCCACAGACTCTCCAAGTGGGGAGAGTGTTAGTAAAGGGTCTGGAATTGTGAACCCGAGTAAAAGGGGCCGAAAACTGAGATGCATTTGAAAACGTTTCCCAGTAACACAGTGCACCATACTGTGGGTTTCCCATGCATGCTTTAGCTGAAGGAAGAATCGCTTAAACCTGGAGAGTTGGGACCCATGGAATGGGTACCATGCAGTATGACTTCAAATGGTCTGCATTTGCTCATCGAACCTCACCAATGCTATCAGTCCGAAGTGTCCAACCTTATGTCTCACACAGCTCTGGGTGTAGATGAGGTAAATCCAGGTTGCATCACAAGCCCTGAATGAATTATTTAAGAATTGCTCTCTATTTCACTGTCATTGTGTTTAGTTTTTGTAATTCATTTTGATAATGGGATTTATCGGATTTTCTCTGCTGCCTTCATGCAGCTGTACACACGCTTGATTCTCTTATGGAGACATATAAATCCATGGGTTTGAAAATTCTTTCTAGTCAGGTGTATTCCTTGGTGTTGAATATAAGGTGTGTAGCCCATTTCGTTGAGCAAGGGGTAGGTCCTGACTGTTACATATTTGACGCATGGAATGGTATCTGTGCTAATTTCTATCTCTGGTTTTATGCAGCACCACAACTCACCTTTCCCCTTAAGCAAACATAAGTTGGTTTTCTAAATTTGAGACCCTGTTCTGTTTTGTAATTCAGTTCATGTGTAGCCAAGTTTACATTCGGTGTATTAGTGATATCTTATGATGTTTCATTTTCTGTGGGACTTATTTCACTTAGAATCATCGTACCTGAATCCACTCATTATGCCACGACGGGCCAGATGACATAGATTTCATTGGTGAGTGATATTCCATTGTACGTACGTACCACAACTTCTTTATCCATTTTTCGCTTTCTGGGATATTTAACTTGTACCGTAGACGAGGTTCTTGTAAACAGAGCCGTCTGAAAGTTTGGGGTGGCTGTGTGTTTTTGATTTTAATTTCCCTAAGCTATAGGACCATAAGTGGAAGTGCCGTAGGCTCCGTTGCTTTGTTTTTTAGGTGTTCCAGGAAACACCATACACTTCTCCAGAGTGGCTCTTGGCAATTTACATCCCACCCATCAGCATAACAAGGCTCCCTGTTCTCCATGGCCTGTGCTGCATTTCTGGATTTTACACTTTTTTCAGATGGCCCTTTTGACCGGGGGGCAGTGAGACTTCATTGTAGTGCAGATTTCTTTAACATGCTTGCTTGGTTGGCCAAAAAGGGCGTATGCGTTTTTTCCTGAATATATTCAGGAAAAAACCCATACGCCCTTTTTGGCCAAGTGCATCATTGTCGACGTTCTGCCTTTTTTCCTATGCTTTAAATGCAATTCCAGCCTAACCTCTGAAATCGTTTTCCTGCAATTCTGCCCCGCTTTCAAGTCCTCTTCGCAGCCTTCCTTCAATATATTTTTGGACGATAGCTGTCATTTATAACTCTGCAGGTTTGTGAATTACAGTGCCCCTGAGCTCCTTTCTTCAAATCGCTTTCTTGTGAGCTGGCCGCAAACCCGCAGGATTGCTTCAGGCCCTAATCTTGTTCCGGCACGGCATGCTGAGCCTTTTGTTAATTCCTCTTCCTGGTTGGAAATGAGCGTTAAATTTGCCCGTGCAGACACCTACAGCTGGTCTCTCATTCGTTCTCCCTATTCCTGTTCATCTTGCGCAGAAATTGCAAACTGTGCCAAACAGCAGGTTAAAGGCACTGGCTCTCCAAGTGAGGAGAGTGTTAAAAGGGTCTGGAATGGTGAACCCGAGTAAAAGGTGACGAAAACTGAGATGCATTTGAAAACGTTTCCTGGTCACACGGTGCACCATACTGTGGGTTTCCCATGCATGTTTTAGCTGAAGGAAGAATCGCTTAAACCTGGAGAGTTGGGACCCTTGCAGTGGGTTCCATGAAGCATGACTTCAAATGGTCTGCATTTGCTCATCGAACCTCACCAATGCTATCAGCCCGAAGTGTCCAACCTTATGTCTCACTCAGCTCTGGGTGTAGATGAGGTAAATCCAGGTTGCATCACAAGCCCTGAATGAATTATTTAAGAATTGCTCTCTATTTCACTGTCATTGTGTTTTGTTTTTTTAATGCATTTTCATAATGGGATTTATCGGCTTTTCTCTGCTGCCTTCATGCAGCTGTACACACGCTTGATTCTCTTATGGAGACATATAAATCCATGGGTTTGAAGATTCAAACTAGTCAGTTGTATTCCTAGGCGTTGAATATAGGGTGTTTAGCCCATTTCGTTGAGCAAGGGGTAGGTCTTGACTATTACATATTTGACGTGTGGAATGGTATCTGTGCTAATTTCTATCTCTGGTTTTATGCAGCACCGCAAATCACCTTTCCCCTTAAGCAAACATAAGTTGGTTTTCTAAATTGGAGACCCTGTTCTGTTTTGTAATTCAGTTCATGTGTAGCCAAGATTACATTCCGTGTATTAGTGACATCTTATGATGTTTCATTTTCTGTGTGACTTATTTCACTTAGAATCATCGTACCTGAATCCACTCATTATGCCACGACGGGCCAGATGACATAGATTTCATTGGTGAGTGATATTCCATTGTACGAACGTACCACAACTTCTTTATCCATTTTTCGCTTTCTGGGATATTTAACTTGTACCGTAGACGAGTTTCTTGTAAACAGAGCCGTCTGAAACTTTGGGGTGGCTGTGTGTTTTTGATTTTAATTTCCATAAGCTATAGGACAATAAGTGGAAGTGCCGGAGGCTCTGTTGCTTTGTTTTTTAGGTGTTTCAGGAAACACCATACACTTCTCCAGAGTGGCTCTTGGCAATTTACATCCCACCCATCAGCATAACAAGGCTCCCTGTTCTCCATGGCCTGTGCTGCATTTCTGGATTTTACACTTTTTTCAGATGGCCCTTTTGACCGGGGGGCAGTGAGACTTCATTGTAGTGCAGGTTCATTTAACATGCTTGCTTGGTTGGCCAAAAAGTGTGTAAGCGTTTTTTCCTGAATATATTCAGGAAAAAACGCATACACCCTTTTTGGCCAAGTGCATCATTGTCGACGTTCTGCCTCTTTTCCTATGCTTTAAATGCAATTCCATTCTACCCAATGAAATCGTTTTCCTGCAATTCTGCCCCGCTTTCAAGTCCTCTTCGCAGCTTTCCTTCAATATATTTTTGGACGAGAGCTGTCATTTATAACTCTGCAGGTTCGTGAATTACAGTGCCCCTGAGCTCCTCTCTTCAAATCGCTTTCTTGGAAGCTGGCCGCAAACGCGCAGGATTGCTTCAGGCCCTAATCTGGTTCCGGCACGGCATGCTGAGCCTTTGGTTAATTCCTCTTCCTGGTGGGAAATGAGTGTTAAATTTGCCCGTGCAGACACCTACAGCTAGTCTCTCATTGGTTCTCCTTATTCCTGTTCATCTTGCGCAGAAATTGCAAACTGTCCCAAAAAGGAAGTTAAAGGCACTGACTCTCCAAGTGGGGAGAGTGTTAGTAAAGCGTCTGGAATTGTGAACCCCAGTAAAATGGGAGAAAAACTGAGATGCATTTGAAAACGTTTCCCGGTCACACGGTGCACCATACTGTGGGTTTCCCATGCATGCTTTAGCTGAAGGAAGAATCACTTAAACCTGGAGAGTTGGGACCCATGGAATGGGTACCATGCAGTATGACTTCAAATGGTGTGCATTTGCTCATCGAACCTCACCAATGCTATCAGCCCGAAGTGTCCAACCTTATGTCTCACTCAGCTCTGGGTTTAGATGAGGTAAATCCAGGTTGCATCACAAGCCCTGAATGAATTATTTAAAAATTGCTCTCTATTTCACTGTCATTGTGTTTTGTTTTTGTAATTCATTTTGATAATAGGATTTATCGGATTTTCTCTGCTGCCTTCATGCAGCTGTACACATGCTTGATTCTCTTATGGAGACATATAAATCCATGGGTTTGAAGATTCTTACTAGTCAGGTGTATTCCTAAGCGTTGAATATAGGGTGTTTAGCCCAATTCGTTGAGCAAGGGGTAGGTCTTGACTATTACATATTTGACGTATGGAATGGTATCTGTGCTAAGTTCTATCTCTGGTTTTATGCAGCACCCCAACTCACCTTTCCCCTTAAGCAAACATAAGTTGGTTTTCTAAATTTGAGGCCCTGATCTGTTTTGTAATTCAGTTCATGTGTAGCCAAGATTATATTTGGTGTATTAGTGATATCTTATGATGTTTCATTTTCTGTGTGACTTATTTCACTTAGAATCATCATACCTGAATCCACTCATTATGCCAGGACGGGCCAGATGACATAGACTTCATTGGTGAGTGATATTCCATTGTACGTACGTACCACAACTTCTTTATCCATTTTTCCCATTCTGGGATATTTAACTTGTACCGTAGACGAGGTTCTTGTAAACAGAGCCGTCTGAAACTTTGGGGTGGCTGTGTGTTTTTGATTTTAATTTCCCTAAGCTATAGGACCATAAGTGGAAGTGCCGTAGGCTCCGTTGCTTTGTTTTTTAGGTGTTTCAGGAAACACCATACACTTCTCCAGAGTGGCTGTTGGCAATTTACATCCCACCCATCAGCATAACAAGGCTCCCTGTTCTCCATGGCCTGTGCTGCATTTCTGGATTTTACACTTTTTTCAGATGGCCCATTTGACCGGGGGGCAGTGAGACTTCATTGTAGTGCAGATTTCTTTAACATGCTTGCTTGGTTGGCCAAAAAGTGCGTATCCGTTTTTTCCTGAATATATTCAGGAAAAAACGCATACGCCCTTTTTGGCCAAGTGCATCATTGTAGACGTTCTGCCTCTTTTCCTATGCTTTAAATGCAATTCCAGTCTACCCCCTGAAATCGTTTTCCTGCAATTCTGCCCCGCATTCAAGTCCTCTTCGCAGCCTTCCTTCAATATATTTTTGGACGATAGCTGTCATTTATAACTCTGCAGGTTTGTGAATTACAGTGCCCCTGAGCTCCTTTCTTCAAATCGCTTTCTTGTGAGCTGGCCGCAAACCCGCAGGATTGCTTCAGGCCCTAATCTGGTTCCGGCACGGCATGCTGAGCCTTTGGTTAATTCCTCTTCCTGGTTGGAAATGAGCGTTAAATTTGCCCGTGCAGACACCTACAGCTAGTCTCTCATTGGTTCTCCTTATTCCTGTTCATCTTGCGCAAAAATTGCAAACTGTGCCAAACAGGAGGTTAAAGGCACTGACTCTCCAAGTGGGGAGAGTGTTAGTAAAGGGTCTGGAATTGTGAACCCGAGTAAAAGGGGACAAAAACTGAGATGCATTTAAAACGTTTCCCGGTCACACGGTGCACCATACTGTGGGTTTCCCATGCATGCTTTAGCTGAAGGAAGAATCGCTTAAACCTGGAGTGTTGGGACCCATGGAATGGGTACCATGCAGTATGACTTCAAATGGTCTGCATTTGCTCATCGAACCTCACCAATGCTATCAGCCCGAAGTGTCCAACCTTATGTCTCACTCAGCTATGGGTTTAGATGAGGTAAATCCAGGTTGCATCACAAGCCCTGAATGAATTATTTAAGAATTGCTCTCTATTTCACTGTCATTGTGTTTTGTTTTTGTAATTCATTTTGATAATAGGATTTATCGGATTTTCTCTGCTGCCTTCATGCAGCTGTACACACGCTTGATTCTCTTATGGAGACATATAAATCCATGGGTTTGCAGATTCTTACTAGTAAGGTGTATTCCTAGGCGTTGAATATAGGGTGTTTAGCCCATTTCGTTGAGCAAGTGGTACGTCTTGACTGTTACGTATTTGACATATGGAATGGTATCTGTGCAAATTTCTAACTCTGGTTTTATGCAGTACCCCAACTCACCTTTCCCCTTACGCAAACATAAGTTGGTTTTCTAAATTTGAGACCTTGTTCTGTTTTGTAATTCAGTTCATGTGTAGCCAAGTTTACATTCCGTGTATTAGTGATATGATGTTTCATTTTCTGTGTGACTTATTTCACTTAGAATCATTGTACCTGAATCCACTCATTATGCCATGACGGGCCTGATGATATAGATTTCATTGGTGAGTGATATTCCATTGTACGTATGTACCACAATTTCTTTATCCATTTTTCCCTTTCTGGGATATTTAACTTGTACCGTAGACGAGGTTCTTGTGAAGAGAGCCGTCTGAAACTTTGGGGTGGCTGTGTGTTTTTGATTTTAATTTCTCAAAGCTATAGGACCATAAGTGGAAGTGCCGTAGGCTCTCTTGCTTTGTATTTTAGGTGTTTCAGGAAACACCATACACTTCTCCAGAGTGGCTCTTGGCAATTTACATCCCACCCATCAGCATAACAAGGGTCCCTGTTCTCCATGGCCTGTACTGCCTTTCTGGATTTTACACTTTTTTCAGATGGCCCTTTTGACTGGGGGGCAGTGAGACTTCATTGTAGTGCAGATTTCTTTAACATGCTTGCTTGGTTTGCCAAAAGGGCGTATGCGTTTTTCCCTGAATATATTCTGGAAAAAACGCATACGCCCTTTTTGTCCAAGTGCATCATTGTTGACGTTCTTCCTCTTTTCCTATGCTTTAAGTGCAATTCCTGTCTACCCCCTGAAATCGTTTTCCTGCAATTCTGCCCCGCTTTCAAGTCCTCTTCGCAGCCTTGCTTCAATATAGTTTTGGACGATAGCTGTCATTTATAACTCTGCAGGTTTGTGAATTACAGTGCCCCTGAGCTCCTTTCTTTAAATCGCTTTCTTGTGAGCTGGCCGCAAACCCGCAGGATTGCTTCAGGCCATAATCTGGTTCCGGCATGGCATGCTGAGCCTGTGGTTAATTCCTCTTCCCGGTGGGAAGTGAGCATTAAATTTGCCCGTGCAGACACCTACAGCTAGTCTCTCATTGGTTCTCCCTATTCCTGTTCATCTTGCGCAGAATTTGCAAACTGTGCCAAACAGCAGGTTAAAGGCACTGACTCTCCAAGTGGGGAGAGTGTTAGTAAAGGGTCTGGAATTGTGAACCCGAGTAAAAGGGGACGAAAACTGAGATGCATTTGAAAACGTTTCCCGGTCACACGGTGTACCATACTGTGGGTTTCCCATGCATGTTTTAGCTGAAGGAAGAATCGCTTAAACCTGGAGATTTGGGACCCTTGGAATTGGTACCATGCAGTATGACTTCAAATGGTCTGCATTTGCTCATCGAACCTCACCAATGTTATCAGCCCGAAGTGTCCAACCTTATGTCTCACACAGCTCTGGGTGTAGATGAGGTAAATGCAGGTTGCATCACAAGCCCTGAATGAATTATTTAAGAATTGCTCTCTATTTCACTGTCATTGTGTTTTGTTTTTGTAATTCATTTTGATAATAGGATTTATCGGATTTTCTCTGCTGCCTTCATGCAGCTGTACACACGCTTGATTCTCTTATGGAGACATATAAATCCATGGGTTTGAAGATTCTTACTAGTCTGGTGTATTCCTAGGCGTTGAATAGAGGGTGTTTAGCCCATTTCGTTCAGCAAGGGGTAGGTCTTGACTATTACGTATGTGACGTATGGAATGGTATCTGTGCTACTTTCTATCTCTGGTTTTATGCAGCACCCCAACTCACCTTTCCCATTAAGCAAACATAAGTTGGTTTTCAAAATTTGAGACCCTGTACTGTTTTGTAATTCAGTTCATGTGTAGCCAAGATTACATTCCGTGTATTAGTGATATGATGTTTCATTTTCTGTGTGACTTATTTCACTTAGAATCATTGTACCTGAATCCACTCATTATGCCACGACGGGCCTGATGATATAGATTTCATTGGTGAGTGATATTCCATTGTACGTACGTAACACAATTTCTTTATCCATTTTTCACTTTCTGGGATATTTAACTTGTACCGTAAACGAGGTTTTTGTGAAGAGAGCCGTCTGAAACATTGGGGTGGCTGTTTGTTTTTGATTTTAATTTCCCTAAGTTATAGGACCATAAGTGGAAGTGCCGTAGGCTCCGTTGCTTTGTTTTTTAGGTGTTTCAGGAAACACCATACACTTCTCCAGAGTGGCTCTTGGCAATTTACATCCCACCCATCAGCATAACAAGGCTCCCTGTTCTCCATGGCCTGTGCTGCCTTTCTGGATTTTACACTTTTTTCAGATGGCCCTTTTGACCGGGGGGCAGTGAGACTTCATTGTAGTGCAGATTTCTTTAACATGCTTGCTTGGTTGGCCAGAAAGGGCGTATGCGTTTTTTCCTGAATATATTCCGGAAAAAACGCATACGCCCTTTTTGGCCAAGTGCATCATTGTCGACGTTCTGCCTCTTATCCTATGCTTTAAATGCAATTCCAGTCTGCACCCTGAAATCGTTGTCCTGCAATTCTGCCCCGCTTTCAAGTCCTCTTCGCAGCCTTCCTTCAATATATTTTTGGACGATAGCTGTCATTTATAACTCTGCAGGTTTGTGAATTACAGTGCCCCTGAGCTCCTTTCTTCAAATCGCTTTCTTGTGAGCTGGCCGCAAACCCACAGGATTGCTTCTGGCCCTAATCTTGTTCCGGCACGGCATGCTGAGCCTTTGGTTAATTACTCTTCCTGGTGGGAAATGAGCATTAAATTTGCCCGTGCAGACACCTACAGCTAGTCTCTCATTGGTTCTCCCTATTCCTGTTCATCTTGCGCAGAAATTGCAAACTGTGCCAAACAGCAGGTTAAAGGCACTGGCTCTCCAAGTGGGGAGAGTGTTAGTAAAGGGTCTGGAATTGTGAACCCGAGGAAATGGGGACGAAAACTGAGATGCATTTGAAAACGTTTCCTGGTCACACGGTGCACCATACTGTGGGTTTCCCATGCATGTTTTAGCTGAAGGAAGAATCGCTTAAACCTGGAGAGTTGGGACCCATGGAATGGGTACCATGCAGTATGACTCAATTGGTCTGCATTTGCTCATCGAACCTCACCAATGCTATCAGCCCGAAGTGTCCAACCTTATGTCTCACTCAGCTCTGGGTTTAGCTGAGGTAAATCCAGGTTGCATCACAAGCCCTGAATGAATTATTTAAGAATTGCTCTCTATTTCACTGCCATTGTGTTTTGTTTTTGTAATTCATTTTGATAATAGGATTTATCGGATTTTCTCTGCTGCCTTCATGCAGCTGTACACACGCTTGATTCTCTTATGGAGATATATAAATCCATGGGTTTGAAGATTCTTACTAGTCAGGGGTATTCCTAGGCGTTGAATATAGGGTGTTTAGCCCATTTCGTTGAGCAAGGGGTAGGTCTTGACTATTACGTATTTGACGTATGGAATGGTATCTGTGCTAATTTCTAACTCTGGTTTTATGCAGCACCCTGATTCACCTTTCCCCTTAAGCAAACATAAGTTGGTTTTCTAAATTTGAGACCCTGTTCTGTTTTGTAATTCAGTTCATGTGTAGCCAAGATTACATTCCGTGTATTAGTGATATCTTATGATGTTTCATTTTCTGTGTGACTTATTTCACTTAGAATCATCGTACCTGAATCCACTCATTATGCCACGACGGGCCAAATGACATAGATTTCATTGGTGAGTGATATTCCATTGTACGTACGTACCACAACTTCTTTATCCATTTTTCGCTTTCTGGGATATTTAACTTGTACCGTAGACGAGGTTCTTGCAAACAGAGCCGTCTGAAACTTTGGGGTGGCTGTGTGTTTTTGATTTTAATTTCCCTAAGCTATAGGACCATAAGTGGAAGTGCCGTAGGCTCCGTTGCTTTGTTTTTTAGGTGTTTCAGGAAACACCATACACTTCTTCAGAGTGGCTCTTAGCAATTTACATCCCACCCATCAGCATAACAAGGCTCCCTGTTCTCCATGGTCTGTGCTGCATTTCTGGATTTTAACATTTTTCAGATGGCCCTTTTGACCGGGGGGCAGTGAGACTTCATTGTAGTGCAGATTTCTTTAACATGCTTGCTTGGTTTGCCAAAAGGGCGTATGCGTTTTTTCCTGAATATATTCCGGAAAAAACGCATACGCCCTTTTTGTCCTAGTGCATCATTGTTGACGTTCTGCCTCTTTTCCTATGCTTTAAGTGCAATTCCAGTCTACCCCCTGAAATCGTTTTCCTGCAATTCTGCCCCGCGTTAAAGTCCTCTTCGCAGCCTTGCTTCAATATAATTTTGGACGATAGCTGTCATTTATAACTCTGCAGGTTTGTGAATTACAGTGCCCCTGAGCTCCTTTCTTCAAATCGCTTTCTTGTGAGCTGGCCGCAAACCCGCAGGATTTCTTCAGGCCATAATCTGGTTCCTGCATGGCAGGCTGAGCCTTTGGTTAATTCCTCTTCCCGGTGGGAAGTGAGCGTTAAATTTGCCCGTGCATACACCTACAGCTAGTCTCTCATTGGTTCTCCCTATTCCTGTTCATCTTGCGCAGAATTTGCAAACTGTGCCAAACAGCAGGTTAAAGGCACTGACTCTCCAAGTGGGGAGAGTGTTAGTAAAGGGTCTGGAATTGTGAACCCGAGTAAAAGGGGACGGAAACTGAGATGCATTTGAAAACGTTTCCCGGTCACACAGTGTACCATACTGTGGGTTTCCCATGCATGTTTTAGCTGAAGGAAGAATCGCTTAAACCTGGAGATTTGCGACCCTTGGAATTGGTACCATGCAGTATGACTTCAAATGGTCTGCATTTGCTCATCGAACCTCACCAATGTTATCAGCCCGAAGTGTCCAACCTTATGTCTCACACAGCTCTGGGTGTAGATGAGGTAAATGCAGGTTGCATCACAAGCCCTGAGTGAATTATTTAAGAATTGCTCTCTATTTCACTGTCATTGTGTTTTGTTTTTGTAATTCATTTTGATAATAGGATTTATCGGATTTTCTCTGCTGCCTTCATGCAGCTGTACACACGCTTGATTCTCTTATGGAGACATATAAATCCATGGGTTTGAAGATTCTTACTAGTCTGGTGTATTCCTAGGCATTGAATAGAGGGTGTTTAGCCCATTTCGTTCAGCAAGGGGTAGGTCTTGACTATTACGTATGTGACGTATGGAATGGTATCTGTGCTAATTTCTATCTCTGGTTTTATGCAGCACCCCAACTCACCTTTCCCCTTAAGCAAACATAAGTTGGTTTTCAAAATTTGAGACCCTGTTCTGTTTTCTAATTCAGTTCATGTGTAGCCAAGATTACATTCCGTGTATTAGTGATATGATGTTTCATTTTCTGTGTGACTTATTTCACTTAGAATCATTGTACCTGAATCCACTCATTATGCCACGATGGGCCTGATGATATAGATTTCATTGGTGAGTGATATTCCATTGTACGTACGTACCACAATTTCTTTATCCATTTTTCGCTTTCTGGGATATTTAACTTGTACCGTAAACAAGGTTCTTGGGAAGAGAGCCGTCTGAAACATTGGGGTGGCTGTGTGTTTTTGATTTTAATTTCCCTAAGTTATAGGACCATAAGTGGAAGTGCCGTAGGCTCCGTTGCTTTGTTTTTTAGGTGTTTCAGGAAACACCATACACTTCTCCAGAGTGGCTCTTGGCAATTTACATCCCACCCATCAGCATAACAAGGCTCCCTGTTCTCCATGGCCTGTGCTGCCTTTCTGGATTTTACACTTTTTTCAGATGGCCCTTTTGACCGGGCGGCAGTGAGACTTCATTTTAGTGCAGATTTCTTTAACATGCTTGCTTTGTTGGCCAGAAAGTGCGTATGCGTTTTTTCCTGAATATATTCAGGAAAAAACGCATACGCCCTTTGTGGCCAAGTGCATCATTGTCGACGTTCTGCCTCTTTTCCTATGCTTTAAATGCAATTCCAGTCTGCACCCTGAAATCGTTGTCCTGCAATACTGCCCCGCTTTCAAGTCCTCTTCGCAGCCTTCCTTCAATATATTTTTGGACGATAGCTGTCATTTATAACTCTGCAGGTTTGTGAATTACAGTGCCCCTGAGCTCCTTTCTTCAAATCGCCTTCTTGTGAGCTGGCCGCAAACCCGCAGGATTGCTTCAGGTCCTAATCTGGTTCAGGCACGGCATGCTGAGCCTTTGGTTAATTCCTCTTCCTGGTTGGAAATGAGCGTTAAATTTGCCCGTGCAGACACCTACAGCTAGTCTCTCATTGGTTCTCCTTATTCCTGTTCATCTTGCGCAAAAATTGCAAACTGTGCCAAACAGGATGTTAAAGGCACTGACTCTCCCAGTGGGGAGAGTGTTAGTAAAGGGTCTAGAATTGTGTACCCGAGTAAAAGGGGACAAAAACTGAGATGCATTTGAAAAAGTTTCCCGGTCACACGGTGCACCAAACTGTGGGATTCCCATGCACGTTTTAGCTGAAGGAAGAATCGCATAAACCTGGACAGTTGGGACCCAGGAAAAAACGCATACGCCCTTTTAGGCCAAGTGCATCATTGTTGACGTTCTGCCCCTTTTCCTATGCTTTAAATGCAATTCCAGTCTACCCCCTGAAATCGTTGTCCTGCAATTCTGCCCCGCTTTCAAGTCCTCTTCGCAGCCTTCCTTCAATATATTTTTGGACGATAGCTGTCATTTATAACTCTGCAGGTTTGTGAATTACAGTGCCCCTGAGCTCCTTTCTTCAAATCGCTTTCTTGTGAGCTGGCCGCAAACCCGCAGGATTGCTTCAGGCCCTAATCTGTTTCCGGCACGGCATGCTGAGCCTTTGGTTAATTCCTCTTCCCGGTGGGAAGTGAGCATTAAATTTGCCCGTGCAGACACCTACAGCTAGTCTCTCATTGGTTCTCCCTATTCCTGTTCATCTTGCGCAGAATTTGCAAACTGTGCCAAACAGCAGGTTAAAGGCACTGACTCTCCAAGTGGGGAGAGTGTTAGTAAAGGGTCTGGAATTGTGAACCCGAGTAAAAGGGGACAAAAACTGAGATGCATTTGAAAACGTTTCCCGGTCACACGGTGTACCATACTGTGGGTTTCCCATGCATGTTTTAGCTGAAGGAAAAATCGCTTAAACCTGGAGATTTGGGACCCTTGGAATTGGTACCATGCAGTATGACTTCAAATGGTCTGCATTTGCTCATCGAACCTCACCAATGTTATCAGCCCGAAGTGTCCAACCTCATGTCTCACACAGCTCTGGGTGTAGATGAGGTAAATGCAGGTTGCATCACAAGCCCTGAATGAATTATTTAAGAATTGCTCTCTATTTCACTGTCATTGTGTTTTGTTTTTGTAATTCATTTTGATAATAGGATTTATCGGATTTTCTCTGCTGCCTTCATGCAGCTGTACAGACGCTTGATTCTCTTATGGAGACATATAAATCCATGGGTTTGAAGATTCTTACTAGTCAGGTGTATTCCTAGGCATTGAATATAGGGTGTTTAGCCCATTTCGTTGAGCAAGTGGTACGTCTTGACTATTACGTATTTGACGTATGGAATGGTATTTGTGATAATTTCTAACTCTGGTTTTATGCAGCACCCCAACTCACCTTTCCCCTTACGCAAACATAAGTTGGTTTTCTAAATTTGAGACCCTGTTCTGTTTTGTAATTCAGTTCATGTGTAGCCAAGATTACATTCGGTGTATTGGTGACATCTTATGATGTTTCATTTTCTGTGTGATTTATTTCACTTAGAATCATCATACCTGAATCCACTCATTATGCCACGACGGGCCTGATGACATAGATTTCATTGGTGAGTGATATTCCATTGTACGTACGTACCACAACTTCTTTATCCATTTTTCGCTTTCTGGGATATTTAACTTGTACCGTAAACGAGGTTCTTGTAAACAGAGCCGTCTGAAACTTTGGGGTGGCTGTGTGTTTTTGATTTTAATTTCCCTAAGCTATAGGACCATAAGTGGAAGTGCCGTAGGCTCCGTTGCTTTGTTTTTTAGGTGTTTCAGGAAACACCATACACTTCTCCAGAGTGGCTGTTGGCAATTTACATCCCACCCATCAGCATAACAAGGCTCCCTGTTCTCCATGGCCTGTGCTGCATTTCTGGATTTTACACTTTTTTCAGATGGCCCTTTTGACCGGGGGGCAGTGAGACTTCATTGTAGTGCAGATTTCTTTAACATGCTTGCTTGGTTGGCCAAAAAGAGCGTATGCGTTTTTTCCTGAATATATTCAGGAAAAAACGCATACGCCCTTTTTGGCCAAGTGCATCATTGTCGACGTTCTGCCTCTTTTCCTATGCTTTAAATGCAATTCCAGTCTACCCCCTGAAATCGTTTTCCTGCAATTCTGCCCCGCATTCAAGTCCTCTTCGCAGCCTTCCTTCAATATATTTTTGGACGATAGCTGTCATTTATAACTCTGCAGGTTTGTGAATTACAGTGCCCCTGAGCTCCTTTCTTCAAATCGCTTTCTTGTGAGCTGGCCGCAAACCCGCAGGATTGCTTCAGGCCCTAATCTGGTTCCGGCACGGCATGCTGAGCCTTTGGTTAATTCCTCTTCCTGGTTGGAAATGAGCGTTAAATTTGCCCGTGCAGACACCTACAGCTAGTCTCTCATTGGTTCTCCTTATTCCTGTTCATCTTGCGCAAAAATTGCAAACTGTGCCAAACAGGATGTTAAAGGCAATGACTCTCCAAGTGGGGAGAGTGTTAGTAAAGGGTCTGGAATTGTGAACCCGAGTAAAAGGGGACAAAAACTGAGATGCATTTGAAAACGTTTCCCGGTCACACGGTGCACCATACTGTGGGTTTCCCATGCATGCTTTAGCTGAAGGAAGAATCGCTTAAACCTGGAGAGTTGGGACCCATGGAATGGGTACCATGCAGTATGACTTCAAATGGTCTGCATTTGCTCATCGAACCTCACCAATGCTATCAGCCCGAAGTGTCCAACCTTATGTCTCACTCAGCTCTGGGTTTTGATGAGGTAAATCCAGGTTGCATCACAAGCCCTGAATGAATTATTTAAGAATTGCTCTCTATTTCACTGTCATTGTGTTTTGTTTTTGTAATTCATTTTGATAATAGGATTTATCGGATTTTCTCTGCTGCCTTCATGCAGCTGTACACACGCATGATTCTCTTATGGAGACATATAAATCCATGGGTTTGAAGATTCTTACTAGTCAGGTGTATTCCTAGGCGTTGAATATAGGGTGTTTAGCCCATTTCGTTGAGCAAGTGGTACGTCTTGACTATTACGTATTTGATATATGGAATGGTATCTGTGCTAATTTCTAACTCTGGTTTTATGCAGCACCCCAACTCACCTTTCCCTTACGCAAAAATAAGTTGGTTTTCTAAATTTGAGACCCTGTTCTGTTTTGTAATTCTGTTCATGTGTAGCCAAGATTAAATTCCGTGTATTAGTGATATGATGTTTCATTTTCTCTGTGACTTATTTCACTTAGAATCATTGTACCTGAATCCACTCATTATGCCACGACGGGCCTGATGATATAGATTTCATTGGTGAGTGATATTCCATTGTACGTACGTACCACAATTTCTTTATCCATTTTTTGCTTTCTGGGATATTTAACTTGTACCGTAGACGAGGTTCTTGTGAAGAGAGCCGTCTGAAACTTTGGGGTGGCTGTGTGTTTTTGATTTTAATTTCCCTAAGCTATAGGACCATAAGTGGAAGTGCCGTAGGCTCTCTTGCTTTGTTTTTTAGGTGTTTCAGGAAACACTATATACTTCTCCAGAGTGTCTCTTGGCAATTTACATCCCACCCATCAGCATAACAAGGCTCCCTGTTCTCCATGGCCTGTACTGCCTTTCTGGATTTTACACTTTTTTCAGATGGCCCTTTTGACCGGGGGGCAGTGAGACTTCATTGTAGTGCTAATTTCTTTAACATGCATACTTGGTTGGCCAGAAAGCACGTATGCGTTTTTTCCTGAATATATTCCGGAAAAAACGCATACGCCCTTTTTGGCCAAGTGCATCATTTTCGACATTCTGCTATTTTCCTAAGCTTTAGGTGGATTTCCTGTCTACACCCTGAAATCGTTTTCCTGCAATTCTGCCCCGCTTTCAAGTCCTCTTCGAAGACTTACTTCAGTACATTTTTGTACGATAGCTGTCATTCATAACTCTGCAGGTTTGTGAATTACAGTGCCCCTGAGCTCCTTTCTTCAACTCGTTTTCTTGTGAGGTGGCCGCAAAACTGCAGGATTGCTTCAGGCCCTAATCTGTTTCAGGCAGGGCACGCTGAGCCTTTGGTTAATTCCTCTTCCTGGTGGGAAATGAGCGTTCCATTTGCCCGTGCAGACACTTACAGCTAGTCTCTCATTGGTTCTCCCTATTCCTGTTCATCTTGCGCAGAAATTGCAAACTGTGCCAAAGAGGAGGTTAAAGGCACTGACTCTCCAAGTGGGGAGAGTGTTAGTAAAGCGTCTGGAATGGTGAACCCGAGTACCAGGGGACGAAAACTGAGATGCATTTCAAAACGTTTCCCAATCAAACGGTGTACCTTACTCTGGGTTTGCCATGCATGGTTTAGTTGAAGGAAGAATCCCTTAAACCTGGAGAGTTGGGACCCATGGAATGGGTACCATACAGTATGACTTCAAAGGGTCTGCATTTGCTCACCGAACCTCACCAATGCTATGAGCCCGAAGTGTCCAGCCTTATGTCTCACCCAGGTCTGGTTGTAGATGTGGTAAATCAGATTGCATCACAAGCCCTGAATGAATTATTTAAGAATTGCTCTCTATTTCACTGTCATTGTGTTTTTTTTTGAAATTTATTTTGATAATGGGATTTATCGGATTTTCACTGCTGCGTTTAGGCCGCTGTACACACGCTTGATTTCCTTATGGAGACATATAAATCCATGGGTTTTAAGATTCTTACTTGTCAGGTATATTCCAAGGCGTTGAATATGGGGTGTTGAGTCCATTTCGTTGAGCAAGGCGTAAGTCTTTTCTATTATATATTTGGCTTATGGAACGGTATCTGTGCTAATTGCAATCTCTGGTTTTATGCAGAACCCCAACACACCTTTCCCCATAAGCAAACATAAGTTGGTTTTCTAAATTTGAGACCCTGTTCTGTTTTGTAATTCAGTTCATGTGTAGCCAAGTTTACATTCCGTGTATTAGTGATATCTTATGATGTTTGTTTTTCTCTGTGACTTATTTCTCGTAGAATCATCGTACCTGAATCCACTCATTATTCCGCTACGGGCCTGATGACGTAGATTTCATTGCTGAGTGATATTCCATTGTACGTACGTACAACAACTTCTTTATTCATTTTTTGCTTTCTCGGATATTTAACTTGCATCGTAGACGAGGTTCTTGTAAACAGAGCCGTCCCAAAATTTGGGGTGGCTGTGTGTGTTTGATTTTAATTTCCCTAAGCTATACGACCATAAGTGGAAGTGCCATAGGCTGTGTTTCTTTGTTTCCTACGTGTTTCAGGAAACAGCATACACTTCTCCAGAGTGGCTGTTGGCAATTTACATCCCGCCCATCAGCATAACAAGGCTCCCTGTTCTCCATGCCCTGTCCTGCCTTTCTGGATTTTACACCTTTTTCAGATGGCCCTTTTCACCGGGGGGCCGTGAGACTTCATTGTAGTGCAGATTTCCTTTACACGCTTGCTTGGTTGGCCAAAAAGTGCGTATGCGTTTTTTCCTGAATATATTCAGGAAAAGAACGCATACGACCTTTTTGGCCAAGTGCATCATTGTCGACATTCTGCCTCTTTTCCTATGCTTTAAGTGCAATTCCAGTCTACCCCCTGAAATCGTTTTCCTGAAATTCTGCCCCTTTTTCAAGTCCTCTTCGAAGACTAACTTCAATATATTTTTGGACGATAGCTCTCATTCATAACTCTGCAGGTTTGTGAATTACAGTGCCCCTGAGCTCCTTTCTTCAACTCGCTTTCTTGTGAGCTGGCCGCAAAACCGCAGGATTGCTTCAGGCCCTAATCTTTTTCCAGCAGGCACGCTGAGCCTTTGGTTAATTCCTCTTCCTGGTGGGAAATGAGCGTTCCATTTGCCCGTGCACACACCTACAGCTAGTCTCTCATTGGTTCTCCTTATTCCTGATGATCTTGCGCAGAAATTGCAAACTGTGCCAAACAGGAGGTTAAAGGCACTGACTCTCCAAGTTGGGAGAGTGTTAGTAAGGCGTCAGGAACGGTGACCCTAAGTACCAGGGTACGAAATCTAAGATGCTTTTGAAAACGTTTCCCAATCACACGGTGGACCATACTCTGGGTTTCCCATGCATGTTTTAGCTGAAGGAAGAATCCCTTAAACCTGGAGAGTTGGGACACATGGAATGGGTACCATGCAGTATGACTCCAAAGGGCCTGCGTTTGCTCACCGAATCTCACCAATGCTATCAGCCCGAAGTGTCCAGCCTTATTTCTCACCCAGCTCTGGGTGTAGATATGGAAATCAAGGTTGCATCACAAGCCCTGAATGAATTATGTAAGAATTGCTCTCTATTTCACGGTCATTGTGTTTTGTTTTTGAAATTTATTTTGGTAATGGGATTTATCGGATTTTCACTGCTGCGTTTAGGCCGCTGTACACACGCTTGATTTCCTTATGGAGACATATAAATCCATGGGTTTTAAGATTCTTACTTGTCAGGTATATTCCCAGGCGTTGAATATGGGGTGTTGAGTCCATTTCGTTGAGCAAGGAGTAGGTCTTCTCTATTATATATTTGGCCTATGGAACGGTATCTGTGTTAATTTCAATCTCTGGTTTAATGCAGCACCCCAACTCACCTTTCCCCATAAGCAAGCATAAGTTGGTTTTCTAAATTTGAGACCCTGTTCTGTTTTGTAATTCAGTTCATGTGTAGCCAAGTTTACATTCCGTGTATTAGTGATACCTTATGATGTTTCTTTTTCTGTGTGACTTATTTCACTTAGAATCCTCCTACCTGAATCCACTCATTATGCCGCTATGGGCCTGATGACATAGATTTCATTGCTGAGTGATATTACATTGTACGTACGTACCACAACTTCTTTATCCATTTTTGCATTCTGGGATATTTAACTTGTACCGTAGACGAGGTTCTTGTAAACAGTGCCGTCCAAAACTTTGGGGTGGCTGTGTGTTTTTGATTTTAATTTCCCTAATGTATAGGACCATAAGTGGTAGTGCCGTATGCACCCTTACTTTGTTATTTAGGTGTTTCAGGAAACACCATACACTTCTCCAGAGTGGCTGTTGGCAATTTACATCCCGCCCATCAGCATATCAAGGCTCCATGTTCTCCATGACCTGTGCTGACTTTTTGGATTTTACACTTTTTTCAGATGGACCTTTTGACTGGGGGGCAGTGAGACTTCATTGTAGTGCAGATTTCTTTAACGTGCATGCTAGGTTGGCCAAAAAGTGCATATGCATTTTTTCCTGAATATATTCAGGAGAAACGCATACGCCCATTTTGGCCAAGTGCATCGTTGTCAAGGTTCTGCCTCTTTTCCTATGCTTTAAATGCAATTCCAGTCTACCCCCTGAAATCGTTTTCCTGCAATTCTGCCCCGCTTTCAAGTCCTGTTCCAAGACTTACTTCAATATATTTTTGGACGATAGCTGTCATTTGTAACTCTGCAGGTTTGTGAATTACAGTGTCCCTGAGCTCCTTTCTTCAACTCGCTATCTTGTGAGCTGGTCGCAAACCCGCAAGATTGCTTCAGGCCCTAATCTTGTTCGGGCAGGGCATGCTGAGCCTTTGGTTAATTCCTCTTCCTGGTTGGAAATGAGCGTTAAATTTGCCCGTGCAGACACCTACAGCTAGTCTCTCATTGGTTCTCCCTATTCCTGTTCATCTTGCGCAGAAATTGCAAACTGTGCCAAACAGGAGTTTAAAGGCACTGACTCTCCAAGTGGGGAGAGTGTTAGTAAAGCATCTGGAATGGTGAACCCGTGTAAAAGGGGACGAAACCTGAGATGCATTGGAAAACGTTTCTCGGTCACACGGTGCACCATACTGTGGGTTTCCCAGGCATGTTTTAGCTGAAGGAAGAATCCCTTAAACCTGGAGAGTTGGGACCCTTGGAATGGGTACTTCAAGGGGTCTGCATTTGCTCACGAAACCTCACCAATGCTATCAGCCTGGTGTCCAGCCTTATGTCTCACTCAGCTCTGGGTGTAGATGTGGTAAATCCAGTTTGCATCACAGGCCCTGAATGAATTATTTAAGAATTGCTCTCTATTTCACTGTCATTGTGTTTTTTGTTTCTGTAATTTATTTTGATAGTGGGATTTATCGTATTTTCACTGCAGTGTTCATGCCTCTGTAGACACGCTTGATTCTCTTACGGAGACATATAAACCCATGGGTTTGAAGATTCTTACTAGTCAGGTATATTCCTAGGCGTTGAATATGGGGTGTTGAGTCCGTTTTGTTGAGCAAGCAGTAGGTCTTGACTATTACATATTTGGCTTATGGACCAGTATCTGTGCTAATTTCAATCTCTGGTTTTATGCAGCACCCCAACTCACCTTTATCCTTAAGCAAGAATAAGTTGGTTTTCTATATTTGAGACCCTGTTCTGTTTCGTAATTCAGTTCATGTGTAGCCAAGTTTACATTCCATGTATTAGTGATATAGTATGTCTTTTTCTTTTTGAATTCTGTGACTTTGAATGATCATACGTAACTCCTCTGGAGTTGTTTCAAGTGGCCATATTGCATTGATTTCCAGGCTGAGTCATATTCCACTCTACATAAGCACCACATCTGTATCCATTTTTTCCCTCCAGAGACATTTAAGTTATATCCTAGTCGAGGATCTTTTAAACAGTGAGGCGGTATACATTGGGGTGCCTGTGTCCTCTCGATTTTTGTTTTTCCCATGATATACGTCCATGAGTGCAAGTGCCCTGTGCTCTGTAGCTCATTTTTTAGATGCTTTAGTAAACACAGTACACTTCTCCAGAGTGACCGTTGGCAATATACATTTCCAGTATAAGCCTCACAGGGCTCCCTTTTCTCCTTGCCCTGTCCTGCATTTCTGGTGTTTACACTTTATGAGGACGGCTCTTCTGACTGATGCGAAGTGATATGTTTTGTAGTATTGATTTCCAGTGCCCACCTGTTTGGTTGGCTAAAAAAGTGTATGCCCTTTTCTTGAATATATACAGAAAATGACGCATACACCATTTTTGGCCAACTGCAATGTTGGCAATGTTCAGCCCCTTTTCTTGTGCTTAATGGCGAGTCCTTTCTACCTCTTCCAATCCCTTTCCTGCCATTCTCTGTTGCTTACAAGTCCTTTTCTCTGACTTTCCTCAAGACATTTTTCAGTGATAGATATTTTCAACTCTGCAGTTTCGTGAATTTTAGTGCCACTGAGCTCCATTTTTCAACTTGTGTTTATGGGAACTGGCCACAAAGCAGCGGGATTTCCTCAAGCCCTATTCTGTTTCCATGGGCAACCCTAGCCTTTGGTCAATTCGTCTTCCTGATTGGAAATTAGAGTGACATGTGCCTGTCCGAACACCTAGGACTTGTCTCTCATTGTTCCTCCTCCTTCTGCTTCATCCTCTGGACAAATTCCAAACTGTATGCAACAGGATGTTGACAGTGCTGACATCTCCAAGTGGGGAGACTGTTCGTAAAGACGCTGGAGGGGTGAACCCGAGCACCAGGAGAAGAGGAGATGAGATGCCTTTTCCAAACTCTTCCCGATCAGACAGTATACCATCCTCTGGGTGTGACAGGCATGCTTTAGCTGTAGGAAGGGTCCCATTCATGTGAGGAGAACACCAGGGCTTTTTCAAAATCAGTGTCTCTCCGCAACCCAAAGTGGGGAATGTTTTAAGCTACGGCTACACATATGTTCATTAAGGGCCTTAGGAAGTAGGCAGAGTCCAAACTTTAGATGATTGAAGTCTTCAGGGTCAGAAGCACTCACCACCGGCTTCCCTTAGGTTCCATTTTAACTGTCATTAATAGATGATGTCAATAAAAATATCTATTCTTTTTCAGATTATTTCCCCTTATAGGTTATTGCAAAATATTGAGTGTAGTTCCCTGTGCTATACAGCAGTTCCTTGTTGATGATCGATTTTATACATAGCAGTGTGTATGTGTTAATCCCAAACTGTTAATTTATCCCTCCTCTCACCTTTCCCCTTTGGTAATAATAAATTATAAGACTTTATACTTCTCAGAAATGGGGGAGCTGAAAGAGAGGTATCATTGTCAATGGAAAAGCATTTAAAACAAGATTGAAGCTTTAACCAAGATTATTAGATGTACATCCTTGGAAAGAAATCACTTCGTTTCTCTAATATTGACCTGACAAATAAGACAAACCTTTTCACTGAACTTGCTTATAATAAAGTGATGGAAATACCAAATGGAAGTGTTAGAAACATCTTATTTTACCCGAGCCTTATACACTGTTCTATATTAATTACAGTTTGGCTCACACATCTGTTCATTGAAGTTACAATGTTCTGAATTTCTGTTACTGATCCTCCAGAGTGGACCCCAACAAGTGTCCCCCTGCCCAGGGTCATTGGAGCCAACAGATCGAGACTGAGTTTGGTTCAGAAGCAAAGGAAACTTTATATTTTGATCAGAGAATGGAGAGGTGAGAGCATGTGCTACCCGGTGGGCTGTGGGCTGGGCTGCTGTGTAGAGATCCTGTCAGAGTCAGTCAGAGGGAGGGGGCGGAGCTCTTGAGGGCCCGGCTGGCTGCAGCTCAGGCTCTATATCACGGAGTGTGCACTGTGCCCCAGGAGCTGAGTTGTCGACCCAGCCATTCTGCACTAGGAAATCAGGTCTGAAGTGCCGGGTGTGGAACCTCTGTATGCGGGACCCTAGGAGCACGTGTAATTAGACAAAGCACAAAGGATAAAAAAGGTTAGACTTTATTTTATTGCCCAGATTCTATTTTTCTCTCCCAGGGATTTTTAAGGGGCTTTGCCTGGGACAAACACCTCTTCTGCCTTTTGTCCCCTTCCTCATTCTTGGAGTGCTGAGGGTGCAGACCCTTCATCTGTAACTGCTGAGTGCTGAGTTAGGAGCCCTCATACCCGTGGGCGAGGGTCAGAACTTCTCCCCAGCAGCCTCCAGGTGACGTTGATTGTCCCCAGGCCTCCTGCCTCCCTGCTCGTCCGCCTGAGCACCAATATTGGAAGTTTTATAGATTCTAATGACCTTTAAGGGTCCAGGAAGGAGATGTGCAGTGACGCTGTGAGGTCCAGTTTCACCCCGCCCCTCATTTGTTCGGCCACCTTAGGCTGACCGTTTCTGCCAGCGTAGATGCTCTGACCAGTAGTCTGCGCTTTCTTCAATTAGGCCCCTGAATTAACGTAAAAACAGCACCAGGTGTCAGGACCCTGCCTGCTCAACTCCAAGACAGTCCAGGGTCAGTGGTGATGAAGGACCATGATGGCCACTGGGTCAACAGCCTTTGAAGTAAACAGGAGTTCAGCCAGTCTTATTGGCCACCATGATCACAGTGTCTGTAGGATTTTCTATGGTGACAGCGTGATATACGGTTCCCCCGCCAAGATTATTACCTCCCCTCTGGGCGCAGTAAGTCCTGCAAGCAGTAGTCTACTCTTTTGGGACACACTCTTGTTGTTTTATGAGAGAAACTCCAGGTCAAGTGATGGTCACACGAGTCGTCATGGTGCCCCTTTGCCCCAGTTATCTCTCTGGAGGTTGGAGTTGGAGGACCTCCTCACTCAAGGTCAGTGTGCCCACGGAGCAAACCCTGCAACTTCAGGGCATCGTTGGGGGTTAGGATCACCACGTGGGGTCCTTTTCCCTTAGGAGGGAGGTGGCCTTTTGGGCTGCTGATTTCCAGGTTTTCAGATACTGCCAGTATCTTGGCCAGATGTGGCGGTGGGCCAAGCCCCTTGGTGACCGTAGTATATCCTACCTGGATGGCATTCTTGCATTGTTCCATTTCAAGTGGTCCCAGGTTTTGCACTAATACTCCAATGGTGATTCACCGTTCACCAGGAAAGTAAAGGTCAAAGGGTTTAACTAAATTAGGGAGTTCCAGGGCAAGGGTCTGAATTGACTGCTCTTTCCATTCTTGAAAGGCCACTTCTGGATTCTATTCAAAAGGATCATCATCTTTTCCTTTCAGTGTTTCATATAGAGGCCCAGCTAGTAGACTGTAGTTAGGGATCAAGAAGCAGCAAACCCTGGCCTCGCCAGGAATCTCTAAGCTGTCTTCTAGTTTTAGAAATGGGTAAGGCTGTAAATTGTTTCTTCCCTTTCCTGGGTTGGGCTTCTCCGACCTTCTCTGAGAATGAAGCCCAGGCAGGTCACCGTAGTCTGTGATATTTGAGCTTTTTCTTGGACAACTTGTATCCTTTATTGGCTTGGTAGTTCAGAGGTCTCCTTATTAGGGCTGGCGATCAGAATGTCGTCTGCATATTGAAGGAGTGTTTCCTTTTCCAGAGGTAGAACTTTTAGGTCTTTAGCTGAGCTTTCCCCAAAGATGGTGTGGGAATTTTTGAACCCTTGGGGCAACACGGCCCGGAAGTATTGTTTTAGTTTTATGTTGAGTCCTGCCACTCACAAGCCAAAATTTCTTGTGACTCTGGGACTAGTAGAATACAAAAGAAGGCATCATTGAAGACTAATACAGAATACCAAGTCCTGGTGGTTGGTAGAATGACCAGCAGGGTGTAGGATTTAGGAACTACTGGAGGTATATCCTCGGTGGCTTCACTGACTGTCCTGACATCCTTTACCAGGACTCCAGCAGCCCATGGGGCTCTCGAGGTCAGGCCAATCCCAGGATATGGAGCTCACCTGGACAGGTACCCACCCCCACCCCAGCCCACGGGGCTCTCGTGTTCAGGCCCCTCCCAGGATATGGGGTTCCCTGGGCAGGTTCCCCTGCAGCCCATGGGGCTCTCGTGGTCAGGCCCCTCCCAGGATACAGAGCTACCCTTGCAGATACCGTGGCAGGGCTGGGCACACAGGAACCGTGCACATCGCCCTCATTTCAGAGCACTCCCAGCTCACCTGTCACTCAGATCTGACACAGAGCACCTCAGAGCAGGACTTGAACTAACAAACAGCAGCTCCGACAGGTCTGTGACCCTGGGCATCACTCTGTGTGGCCTCCCCCCACCTGGTCTTCCAGAGACTTCCACTGCACCCGGGGCACCAGGCCTCTGTCTCCACCCACCACCCACCCCTCCTCTCCCTGACTCCTGGGTTCCTCTCATTAGGAGAGGGTTTTCTTGAAGTTGTCTCCCACTCATGGGCCAGATAATATAATTAGAAAACAAGCCAGAGCTGCAGCCCCTTGTCTATCCTGACTCTCAGGAGCCCACACCTGTTTCTTGGACCTGGCCGATTCAGCAAGTTCCAGTTTCTGCAACTGTGAGCCGCTGAGGGGTGATTATTGGCTGGCCTGGGAAGCCTGACCGTGCCGGCCAGCCCTCCCCTGGTGTGCCTGGGTTGAGATCAATATAAACACCACTCCAGGCAGCAAGAGCCCCTGCAGCTGTGCCTGACGCCATTTTCTCTGCCCTGTCAGCAGTCTCGGGGCTGGACTGGTGGGAGGGAGTGAGAGGCCACGGCTTTGTGGGTGGCCCAGTGTGAGTGGGGCTCTGCTGGACTTTCTGCAGCAGTTGCCAAGATGCCACCTGCTAAAGAAGAGGATGTGTCACCGATACCTGCTGCTGGAATTTCTACCTGGACAGAGGTGAGTGAGGGAGAAAGCAGTGGGGGCCGGGACAGGAGGGGTATCTCAGGCAGGGAAATGGAAAGCTTCCAGAAGAGCACCCAGGGCCAGGACCATCCTGGCTGGCCTGCAGGCACCAAGTCGGCTGGCATGCTGTCGCTCATGTGGCTCCATGGCCCTTCCTCTAGGCTTTCAAGTCCTTGTACATATTCAGGTGTTTTACCCGGGAAGGGTTGGAACATTTCAGCAGCAGCTAGCCTGGGGCTCGGCTCACGTTTACTCACAGATGCCTCGGCATGGGCCCCCAGCTTTGCAATGAGGACGCTTGTTGCGTGGGGCCTGCTGGCTGAATGGGAGATGATTCCCCACCACTGACCAACTTCAGAATTGTTTACAACTGGAGCAAGTGCCCTGATACGGTTTTCCTCTGTGTAACTGGTGTGTTCTGTTTTTTTTTTCTTTTTTTCGTTTTTGGTTCAAGGTAGATTTTATTCCTCTTTTTTGTATTTACAGATATAAGCATGGAAATAATTTATTCATATAAATACATGTATGTGAAGGGAAGAATATTTTTTCTGTTTTACTTTTTGTAATTTTGAATTTATTTTATTTTTTTATACAGCAGGTTATTTTTGGTTATCGATTTTATACATATAAATGTATATATGCCAATCCCAATCTCTCAACTCCTCCCACCACCACCCCCCAACAGCTTTCCCCCCTTGGTGTCCATACGTTTGTTGTCTACATCTGTTGCTCTATTTCTGCCTTGCAAAACGGTTCATCTGTACAATTTTTCTAGGTTCCACATATATGCATTAATATACAAGATTTGTTTTTCTATTTCTGACTTACTTCACTCTGTATGACAGTCTCTAGATCCATCAACGTCTCTACAAATGACCCAATTTCATTCCTTTTTATGGCTTAGTAATATTCCATTTTATATATGTACCTCATCTTTATGCATTCGTCTGTCTGTGGGCATTTAGGTTGCTTCCATTACCTGGATATTGTAAATAGTGATGCAATGAACATTGCGGTGAATGTCTCTTTTTGATTTATGGTTTTGTCTGGGTATAGGCCCAGTAGTGAGATTGCTGTATCATATGGTAATTCTATTCTTAGTTTTATAAGAAACTCCATAATCTCCACAGTGACTGTATCAATTTACATTCCCAACAATAGTGGAAGAGGGTTCCTTATCTCCACACCCTTTCCAGCATCTGTTGTTTGAAGATTTTCTGATGATGCCCATTCTAACAGGTGTGAGGTGATACACCATGGATGAGTCTATTTCGTTGAGCAAAGCGTAGGTCTTGTCTATTACATATTTGGCTTATGGAACGGTATGTGTGCTAATTTCAATCACTGGTTTTATACAGCACCCCAACTCAACTTTCCCCTTAAGCAAGCATAAGTTTTTATCTAAATGTGAGACTCTGTTCGGTTTTGTAATTCAGTTTATGTGTAGCCAAGTTTACACTCTCTATATTAGTGATATCTTATGATAATTATCTTACTCTGTGTGACCTATTTCGCTTAGAATCATCATACTTAAATCCACTCAATTTGCTGCTACAGGCCTGATGACATTGATTTCATTGCTGAGTGATATTCCGTTGTACGTAAGTAGCACAACTCCTTTATCCATTTTTTTCTTTCTGGGATATTTAATTTGTACTGGACTCGAGGTTCTTGGAAACACAGCAGCCCTAAATTTTGTGTTGGCTGTGTCTTCTTGATTTTAATTTTCCTAAGCTATAGGGCCAAAAGTGGAAGTGCCCTAGGGTCTGTAGCTTTGTTTGTCAGATGTTTCAGGATACACTATAAACATCTCCAGAGTGTCTGTTGGCAATTTACATCCCGCCCATCAGCATAACAAGGCTCCCTTTTCTCCATGGCCTGTCCTGTGTTTCTGGTTTTTAAACTTTTTTCAGATGGCCCTTTTGACGAATGGGAAACGAGACTTCATTGTAGTGCGGATTTCCATTGCTCGAGTGCTTGGTTGGCCAAAAAGGGCATATGCGTTTTTTCCTGAATATATTCAGGAAAAATGTATACGCACTTTTGTCCAAGTGCATCACTGTCAAAGATCTGCCGCTTTTCACATGCTTTAAATGCAATTCCAATCTACCTCCTGAAATATGATTCCTGCAATTCTGCCTCGTTTTCAAGTCCTCTTTGCAGACTTACTTCAATATATTTTTGCCAATAGCTGTCATTTATAACTCTGCAGGTTTGTGAATTACAGTGCCCGTGATTTCCGTTCTTAACTCGTTTCCTTGAAAGCTGGCCACAGACCCGCAGGTTTGCTTCAGGCCATAATCTGGGTCCCGCACGGCACTCTGAGCCTTTGGTTAATTCCTCTTCCTGGTGGGAAATTAGAGTTCAATGTGCCCCTCCAGACACCTGCCTCACTCCCAGCCCCTTGGTGATGTCTGTCCTCTGGTTTGAGGCCACATGTGCTGGGTTCCTCACCTTTGGCTGATGTGGCCCCACTGGTGTGAGGACACTCCTGTTTGGTTCCCATCCCCTTGGTGATGTGGGTCCTCCGGTGAGAGTCTGATCCTGGTTGGGTTACTCACACTTCTGTGAGGTGGGCCCTCTTCTCTGAGGTCACTCCTGCCTGGCTGGCACACCCAGCCTTGGCGACGTCGGCCATCTGGTGGGAGTTGGTGCCTGCTGGGAGTCTCCTCCCCTCGGTAATGAGGGCCCTCTGGCGTCAGGCCCTAACTCCTGGGCTCCCAAAATTTTCTGATGTGCGACCTGTGGTGCGAATACACTCCTGTCAAGTTCCCAACCCCATGGGAATGTTGGCCTTCTGCTCTGCGGTCCCAACGGTGTGTTGCTCAGTTTCATGATGAGGGCCCTCTGGTGTGAGTTCACTCCGGCCTGGATCCCATAGCCACGCTGCTCCTGGCCACCTGCTGGGACATTACAACTGCGGGATTCCTCACCTTTTTTCTTCTATGGGCCCTCTGTTTTGAGACTCCTCCTGCCTGCCTCACTCCCAGCCCCTTGGTGATGTGTGTCCTCTGGTTTGAGGCCAGGTGTGCTGCGTCCCTCACCTTTTGATGATGTGGCCCCACTGGTGTGAGGACACTCCTGCCTGGTTCTTATCCCCTTGATGATGTGGGCCCTCTGGTGAGAGTCTGATCCTGTTTGGGTTCCTCACCCTTCTGTGAGGTGTGCCCTCTGCTGTGAGGTCACTCCTGCCTGGCTGGCACACCCCACCTGGGCAACATCGGCACTCTTGTGGCAGTTGGAGCCTGCTGGGAGCCTCCTTCCCTCGGTGATGAGGGCCCTCTTGCGTCAGGCACTAACTGCTGGGTACCCACATTTTCTGATACCTGCTAAGTGGTGCGAGGACACTCCTGCGAAGTTCCCATCCCCATGGGGATGTGGGCCTTCTGCTCTGAGGTCCCAATGTCTGGGTTGCTCACAGTTTCATGATGTGGGCCCTCTGCTGTGAGTTCACTGCAGCCTGGATCGCATAGACTCGGTGCTCTGGGCCGCCTGCTGAGAGGTTCCCACTGCAAGATTCCTCAGCTTTTTTATTCTATGGGCCCTGTGTTGTGAGGCTCCTCCTGCCTGCCTCACTCCGAGCCCCTTGGAGATGTGGGTCCTCTGGTTTAGGCCACATGGGCTGGGTTCCTCACCTTTCTATCATGTGGCCACACAGGTGTGAAGACAGTCCTGCCTGGTTCAGATCCCATTGGTGATGTGGGCCCTCTGGTGAGAGTCTTATCCTGGCTGGGTTCCTCACACTTCTGTGAGGTAGGCCCTCTGCTGTGAGGTCACTCCTGCCTGGCTGTCACATGTCACCTTGGCAACATGGGCCCTCAGTTGGGAGTTGGTGTCTGCTTGGAGTCTCCTCCCCTTGGTAATGAGGGCCCTCTGACGTCAGGCCCTAACTTCTGGGCTTCCAAAATTCTCTGATGTGTGCCCTGTGGTGCGAGTACACTTATGCCATGTTCCCAACCACATGGGAATGTGGGCCTTCTGCTCTGAGGTCCCAACGGCTGGGTTGCTCACAGTTTCATGATGAGGGCTCTCTGTTTTGAGTTCAGTCAGGTCTGGATCCCATAGCCTCGCTGCTCCTGGCCGCCTGCTAGGAGGTTCCAACTGCGGGATTCCTCACCATTTTTATTCTATGGTCCCTATGTTTTGAGGCTCCTCCTGCCTGCCTCACTCCCAGCCCCTTGGTGATATGTGTCCTCTGGTTTGAAGCCACATATGCTGGGTCACTCACATTTCAGTGATGAGGCCTCACTGGTGTGAGGACACTCCAGCCTGGTTCCCATTCCCTTGGTGATGTGGGCCCTGTGGTGAGAGTCTGATCCTCTTTGTGTTCCTCACACTTTTGTGAGGTGGGCCCTCTGCTCTGAGGTCACTCCTGCCTGGCTGGCACATCCCGCATTGGCAATGGCGGCCCTCTGGTAGCAGTTGGAGCCTGCTGGGAGCCTCCTCTCCTCGGTGATGAGAGCCCTCTGGCGTCAGGCCCTAACTGCTGGGCTCCCCACATTTTCTGATGTGTGCCCACTGGTGCGATGACACCCCTGCTTGGTTCCCTTCCCCATGGGGATGTGGGCCTTGTGCTCTGAGGTCACAACGGCTGGTTTGCTCACAGTTTCATGATGAGGGCCCTCTGTTGTGAGTTCATCACTGCCTGGATCCCATAGCCCTGGTGCTCTGGGACGCCTGCTGGGATGTTCCAACTGCTGGATTCCTCACCTTTTTTATACAATGGGCCATGTGTTGTGAGGTTAATCCTGCCTGCCTCGCTCTGAGACCCATGGTGATGTGGGTCCTCTGGTTTGAGGCCACATTTCCTAGGTACCTCAACTTTTGATGATGTGGCCCCACGGGTGTAATGACACTCCTGCCTGGTTCACAGCCCCTTGCTGATGTGGGCACTCTGGTGAGAGTCTGATCCTGGCTGTTTCCTTACCCTTCTGTGAGGTGGGCTCTCTGATGTGAGGTCACTCCTGCCTGGCTGGCTCACATCGCCTTGGCGATGTGGGCCCTCTGTTGGCCATGAAAGCATGCTGGGAGCCTCCTACCCTCTTTAATGAGGGCCCTGAAAAAACGCATATACACTTTTTGACCAAGTGCATCATTGTCGAGGATCTGCCTCTTCTCCTATGCTTTCAGAGCACTTCCCGTCTACCTCCTGAAATAATATTCCTGGAATTCTGCCCAGCTTTCAAGTCCTCTTTGCAGCCTTACTTCAATATATTTTTGTTTGATACCTGCCATTTATAACTCTGCAGGTTTGTTAATTAGAGTGTCCCTGAGCTACTTTCTTCAACTCGCTTTCTTGTGACCTGGCCGCAAAACCACAGGATTGCTTCAGGCCGTAAAATGGTTTCCGCACAGCATGCTGAGCCTTTGGTAAATTCCTTTTTCTGGTGAGAAATGAGTGTTAAATTTGCCCGTGCAGAAACCTACAGCTAGTCTCTCATTGGTTCTCCCTATTCCTGTTCATCTTGCACAGATATTGCAAACTGTGCCAAACAGGAGGTTAAAGGCACTGACTCTCCAAGTGGGTAGAGAGTTAGTAAAGTGTCTGGAATGGCGAACCCGAGTACTAGGGGACGAAAACAGAGAGGCATTTAAAATCGCTTCCCAGTCACACGGTGGACCATACTCTGGGATGCAGATGCATGTTTTAGGTGAAGGAAGAATCCCATAAACCTGGAAAGTTGGGACCCATGGAATAGGTACCATGCAGTATGACTTCAAAGGGTCTGCATTTGCTCATCGAACCTCACCAATGCTATCAGCCCGAAGTGTCCAACCTTATGTCTCACTCAGCTCTGGGTGTAGATGTGGTAAATCCAGGTTGCATTACAAGCCCTGAATGAATTATTTAAGAATTGCTCTCTATTTCAGTGTCATTGTGTTTTGATTTGTAATTCATTTTGATAATGGGATTTATCGGATTTTCTCTGCTGCATTCATGCCGCTGTACACACGCTTCATTCTCTTACGGAGACATATAAATCCATGGGTTTGAAGATTCTTACTAGTCAGGTGTATTCCTAGGCGTTGAATATGGGGTGTTTAACCCATTTCGTTGAGCAAGGGGTATGTCTTGACTATTACATATTTGGCTTATGGAAAGGTATCTGTGCTAATTTCTATCTCTGGTTTGATGCAGCACCCCAACTCACCATTCCCCTTAAGCAAGCATAAGTTGGTTTTCTAAATTTGAGACCCTGTTCTGTTTTGTAATTCAGTTCATGTGTAGGAAAGTTTACATTCCGTGTATTAGTGATATCTTATGATGTTTCATTTTCTGTGTGACTTATTTCACTTAGAATCATCGTAGCTGAACCCACTCATTATGCCGCGACGGGCCTGATGACATAGATTTCATTGGTGAGTGATATTCCATTGTACGTACTTCCCACGACTTCTTTATCCATTTTTCACATTCTGGGATATTTAACTTGTACCGTAGACGAGGTTCTTGTAAACAGAGCCGTCCGACACTTTGGGGTGGCTGTGTGTTTTTGATTTTAATTTCCCTAAGCTATAGGACCATAAGTGGAAGTGCCGTAGGCTCCATTGCTTTGTTTTTTAGGTGTTCCATGAAACACCTTACACTTCTCCAGAGTGGCTGTTAGCAATTCACATCCCGCCCATCAGCATAACAAGGCACCCTGTTCTCCATGGCCTGTGCTGACTTTCTGGATTTTACACTTTTTTCAGATACCCCTTTTGACGGGGGGGCAGTGAGACTTCATTGTAGTGCAGATTTCCTTAACATGCTTGCTTGGTTGGCCAAAAAGGGCGTATGCGTTTTTTCCTGAATATATTCAGGAAAAAAGGCATACGCCCTTTTTGGCCAAGAGTATCATTGTCGACGTTCTGCCTCTTTTCCTATGCTTTAAATGCAATTCCCGTCTACCCCCTGAAATCGTTTTCCTGCAATTCTGCCATGCTTACAAGTTCTCTTGGCAGACTTCCTTCAATATATTTATGGATGATAGCTGTCATTTATAACTCTGCAGGTTTGTGAGTTACACTGCCCCTGAGCTCCTTTCTTCAACTCGCTATCTTGTGAGCTGGTCGCAAACCCACAGGATTGCTTCAGGCCCTAATCTGGTTCCGGCACGGCATGCTGAGCCTTTGGTTAATTCCTCTTCCTGGTGGGAAATGAGAGTTAAATTGGCCCGTGCAGACACCTACAGCTAGTCTCTCATTTGTTCTCCCTATTCCTGTTCATCTTGCGCAGAAATTGCCAACTGTGCCAAGCAGGAGGTTAAAGCACTGACTCTCCAAGTGGGGAGAGTGTGAGTAAAGGGTCTGGAATGGTGAACCCGAGTAAAAGGGGACGAAAACTGAGATGCATTTGAAAACGTTTGCCGGTCACACGGTGCACCATACTGTGGGTTTCCCATGGATGTTTTAGCTGAAGGAAGAATCCCTTAAACCTGGAGAGTTGCGACCCATGGAATGGGTACCATGCAGTATGACTTCAAAGGGTCTGCATTTGCTCATCGAACCTCACCAATGCTATCAGCCCGAAGTGCCCAACCTTATGTCTCACTCAGCTCTGGGTGTAGATGTGGGAAATCCAGGTTGAATCACAAGCCCTGAATGAATTATTTAAGAATTGCTCTCTATTTCACTGTCCTTGTGTTTTGTTTTTGTATTTCATTTTGATAATGGTATTTATCGGATTTTCTCTGCTGCATTCATGCCGCTGTACACACTCTTCATTCTCTTACGGAGACATATAAATCCATGGGTTTGAAGATTCTTACTAGTCAGGTGTATTCCTAGGCGTTGAATATGGGGTGTTTAGTCCGTTTCGTTGAGCAAGGGGTATGTCTTGACTATTACATATTTGGCTTATGGAAAGGTATCTGTGCTAATTTCTGTCTGTGGTTTTATTCAGCACCCCAACTCACCTTTCCCCATAAATAAGCATAAGTTGGTTTTCTAAATTTGAGACCCTGTTCTGTTTTGTAATTCAGTTCATGTGTAGCCAAGTTTACATTCCGTGGATTAGTGATATCTTATGTTTCATTTTCTGTGTGACTTATTTCATTTAGAATCATCGTACCTGAATCCACTCATTATGCCACGATGGGCCTGATGACATAGATTTCATTGCTGAGTGATATTCCATTGTATGTACGTTATACAACTTCTTCTTTATCCATTTTTCACCTTCTGGGATATTTTACTTCTCCGTAGATGAGGTTCTTCTAAACATAGCTGTCCGAAACATTGGGGTGGCTGTGTGCTTTTGATTTTCATTTCTCTAAGCTATAGGACCATAAGTTGAAGTGCCGTAGGCTCCGTTGCTTTGTTTTTTAGGTGTTTCAGGAAACACCATACACTTCTCCAGAGTGGCTGTTGGCAATTTACATACCGCCCATCAGCATAACAAGGCTCCCTGTTTTCCAAGACCTGTCCGGACTTTTTCGATTTTACACTTTTTTCAGATGGCCCTTTTGACGCGGGGACAGTGAGACTTCATTGTAGTGCATATTTCCTTTACACGCTTGCTTGGTTGGCCAAAAAGTACGTATGCGTTTTTTCCTGAATATATTCAGGAAAAAACGCATGCGCCCTTTTTGGCCAAGTGCATCATTGTCTACATTCTGCCTCTTTTCCTATGCTTTAAGTACAATTCCCGTCTACCCCCTGAAATCGTTTTCCTGAATTTCTGCCCAGCTTTCAAGTCCTCTTCGAAGACTTACTTCAATACATTTTTGGACGATAGCTGTCATTCATAACTCTGCAGGTTTGTGAATTACAGTGTCCCTGAGCACCTTTCTTCAACTCGCTTTCTTCTGAGCTGGCCACAAAACCGCAGGATTGCTTCAGGCCCTAATCTGTTTCCGGCAAGGCACGCTGAGCCTTTGGTTAACTCCCATTCCTGGTGGGAAATGAGCGTTCCATTTGCCCGTGCAGACACCTACAGCTAGTCTCTCATTGGTTCTCCCTATTCCTGTTCATCTTGAGCAGAAATTGCAAATTTTGCCAAACAGGAGTTTAAATAAACTGACTCTCCATGTGGGGAGAGTGTTAGAAAAGCGTCTGGAATGGTGAACCCGAGTACCAGGGGACGAAAACTGAGCTGCATTTGAAAACGTTTCCCAATCACGCGGTGGACCATACTCTGGTTTTCCCATGCATGTTTTAGCTGAAGGAAGAATCCCTGAAAGCTGGAGAGTTGGGACCCATGGAAAGGGAACAATGCAGTATGACTTCAAAGGGTCTGCGTTTGCTCACCGAACTTCACCAATGCTATGAGCCTGAAGTGTCCAGACTTATGTCTCACCCAGCTCTGGGTGTAGATGTGGGAAATCCAGTTTGCATCACATGCCCTGAATGAATTATTTAAGAATTGCTCTCTATTTCACTGTCCTTGTGTTTTGTTTCTGTGATTCATTTTGATAATGGGATTTATCGGATTTTCTCTGCTGCATTCATGCCGCTGTACACACGCTTCATTCTCTTACGAGGACATATATATCCATGGGTTTGAAGATTCTTACTAGTCAGGTGTATTCCTAGGCCTTGAATATGGGGTGTTTAGTCCAATTCCTTGAGCAAGGGGTAGGTCTTGACTATTACATATTTGGTTTATGGAAAGGTATCTGTGCTAATTTCTATCTCTGGTTTTATGCAGCTCCCCAACTCAACTTTCCCCTAATCCAAGCATAAGTTGGTTTTCTAAATTGAGACCCTGTTCTGTTTTGTAATTCAGTTCATGAGTAGCCAAGATTACATTCCGTGTATTAGTGATATCTTATGATGTTTCATTTTCTGTGTGACTTATTTCACTTAGAATCATCGTACCTGAATCCACTCATTATGACACGATGGGCCAGATGCAATAGATTTCATTTGTGAGTGATATTCCATTGTACGTACGTACCACAACTTCTTTATCCATTTTTCGCTTTCTGGGATATTTAACTTGTACCGTAGATGAAGTTCTTGTAAACAGAGCCGTCAGAAACTTTGGGGTGGCTGTGTGTTTTTGATTTTAATTTCCCTAATCTATAGGACCATAAGTGGAAGTGCCGTAGGCTCCGTTGCTTTGTTTTTTAGGTGTTTCAGGAAACACCATACACTTCTCCAGAGTGGCTCTTGGCAATTTACATCCCACCCATCAGCATAACAAGGCTCCCTGTTCTCCATGGCCTGTGCTGCATTTCTGGATTTTACACTTTTTTCAGATGACCCTTTTGACGGGGGGCAGTGAGACTTCATTGTAGTGCAGATTTCTTTAATATGCTTGCTTCGTTGGCCAAAAAGGTCGTATGCGTTTTTTCCTGAATATATTCAGGAAAAAACGCATACGCCCTTTTTGGCCAAGTGCATCATTGTCGACGTTCTGCCTCTTTTCCTATGCTTTAAAGGCAATTCCAGTCTACCCCCTGAAATCGTTTTCCTGCAATTCTGCCCCGCTTTCAAGTCCTCTTCGCAGCCTACCTTCAATATACTTTTGGACGATAGCTGTCATTTATAACTATGCAGGTTTCTGAATAACAGTGACCCTGAGCTCCTTTCTTCAAATCGCTTTCTTGTGAGCTGGCCCCAAACCCGCAGGATTGCTTCAGGCCCTAATCTGGTTCCGGCACGGCATGCTGAGCCTTTGGTTAATTCCTCTTCCTGGTGGGAAATGAGTGTTAAATTTGCCCGTGCAGACACCTACAGCTAGTCTCTCATTGGTTCTCCCTATTCCTGTTCATCTTGCGCAGAAATTGCAAACTGTGCCAAACAGGAGGTTAAAGGCACTGACTCTACAAGTGGGGAGAGTGTTAGTAAAGGGTCTGGAATTGTGAACCCGAGTCAAAGAGGACAAAAACTGAGATGCATTTGAAAACGTTTCCCGGTCACACAGTGCACCATACTGTGGGTTTCCCATGCATGCTTTAGCTGAAGGAAGAATCGCTTAAACCTGGAGAGTTGGGACCCATGGAATGTGTACCATATATTATGACTTCAAGTGGTCTGCATTTGCTCATCGAACCTCACCAATGCTATCAGCCCGATGTGTCCAACCTTATGTCTCACTCAGCTCTGGGTGTAGATGAGGTAAATCCAGGTTGCATCACAAGCCCTGAATGAATTATTTAAGAATTGCTCTCTACTTCACTGTCATTGTGTTTTGTTTTTGTAATTCATTTTGATAATAGGATTTATCGGATTTTCTCTGCTGCCTTCATGCAGCTGTACACACGCTTGATTCTCTTATGGAGACATATAAATCCATGGGTTTGAAGATTCTTTCTAGTCAGGTGTATTCCTAGGCGTTGAATATAGGGTGTTTAGTCCCTTTCGTTGAGCAAGGGGTAAGTCTTGACTATTACGTATTTGACATATGGAATGGTATCTGTGCTAATTTCTATCTCTGGTTTTATGCAGCACCCCAACTCACCTTTCCCCTTAAGCAAACATAAGTTGGTTTTCTAAATTTGAGACCCTGTTCTGTTTTGTAATTCAGTTCATGTGTAGCCAAGATTACATTCCGTGTATTAGTGACATCTTATGATGTTTCATTTTCTGTGTGACGTATTTCACTTAGAATCATCGTACCTGAATCCACTCATTATGCCACGACGGGCCAGATGACATAGATTTCATTGGTGAGTGATATTCCATTGTACGTACGTACCACAACTTCTTTATCCATTTTTCGCTTTCTGGGATATTTAACTTGTACCGTAGACGAGGTTCTTGTAAACAGATCCGTCTGAAACTTTGGGGTGGCTGTGTGTTTTTGATTTTAATTTCCATAAGCTATAGGACCATAAGTGGAAGAGCCGTAGGCTCCGTTGCTTTGTTTTTTAGGTGTTTCAGGAAACACCATACACTTCTCCAGAGTGGCTGTTGGCAATTTACATCCCACCCATCAGCATAACAAGGCACCCTGTTCTCCATGGCCTGTGCTGCATTTCTGGATTTTACACTTTTTTCAGATGACCCTTTTGACGGGGGGCAGTGAGACTTCATTGTAGTGCAGATTTCTTTAACATGCTTGCTTGGTTGGCCAAAAAGGGTGTATGCGTTTTTTCCTGAATATATTTAGGAAAAAACTCATACGCCCTTTTTAGCCGAGTGCATCATTGTCGACGTTCTGCCTCTTTTCCTATGCTTTAAATGCAATTCCTGTCTACCCCCTGAAATCGTTTTCCTGCAATTCTGCCCCGCATTCAGTCCTCTTCGCAGGCTTCCTTCAATATATTTTTGGACTATAGCTGTCATTTATAACTTTGCAGGTTTGTGAATTACAGTTCCCCTTAGCTCCTTTCTTCAAATTGCTTTCTTGTGAGCTGGCCGCAAACCCGCAGGATTGTTTCAGGCCCTAATCTGGTTCCGGGACGGCATGCTGAGCCTTTGGTTAATTCCTCTTCCTGGTTGGAAATGAGCGTTAAATTTGCCCGTGCAGACACCTACAGCTAGTCTCTCATTGGTTCTCCCTATTCCTGTTCATCTTGCGCAGAAATTGCAAACTGTGCCAAACAGGAGGTTAAAGGCACTGACTCTCCAAGTAGGGAGAGTTTTAGTAAAGGGTCTGGAATTGTGAACCCGAGTAAAAGGGGACGAACACTGAGATGCATTTGAAAAAGTTTCCCGGCCACACGGTGCACCAAACTGTGGGTTTCCCATGCATGCTTTAGCTGAAGGAAGAATCGCTTAAACTTGGAGAGTTGGGACCCATGGAATGGGTACCATGCAGTATGACTTCAAATGGTCTGCATTTGCTCATCGAACCTCACCAATGCTATCAGCCCGAAGTGTCTAACCTTATGTCTCACTCAGCTCTGAGTGTAGATGAGGTAAATCCAGGTTGCATCACAAGCCCTGAATGAATTATTGAAGAATTGCTCTCTATTTCACTGTCATTGTGTTTTGTATTTGTAATTCATTTTGATAATGGGATTTATCGGATTGTCTCTGCTGCCTTCATGCAGCTGTACACACGCTTGATTCTCTTATGGAGACATATAAATCCATGGGTTTGAAGATTCTTACTAGTCAGGTGTATTCCTAGGCATTGAATATAGGGTGTTTAGCCCATTTCGTTGAGCAAGGGGTGGGTCTTGACTATTACATGTTTGACGTATGGAATGGTATCTGTGCTAATTTCTATCTCTGGTTTTATGCAGCACCCCAACTCGCCATTCCCCTTAAGCAAACATAAGTTGGTTTTCTAAATTTGAGACCCTGTTCTGTTTTGTAATTCAGTTCATGTGTAGCCAAGATTACATTCCGTGTATTAGTGATATCTTATGATGTTTCATTTTCTGTGTGACTTATTTCACTTAGAATCATCGTACCTGAATCCACTCATTATGACACGATGGGGCAGATGAAATAGATTTCATTTGCGAGTGATATTCCATTGTACGTACGTACCACAACTTCTTTATCCATTTTTCGCTTTCTGGGATATTTAACTTGTACCGTAGATGAAGTTCTTGTAAACAGAGCCGTCAGAAACTTTGGGGCGGCTGTGTGTTTTTGATTTTAATTTCCCTAATCTATAGGACCATAAGTGGAAGTGCCGTAGGCTCCGTTGCTTTGTTTTTTAGGTGTTTCAGGAAACACCATACACTTCTCCAGAGTGGCTCTTGGCAATTTACATCCCACCCATCAGCATAACAAGGCTCCCTGTTCTCCATGGCCTGTGCTGCATTTCTGGATTTTACACTTTTTTCAGATGACCCTTTTGACGGGGGGCAGTGAGACTTCATTGTAGTGCAGATTTCTTTAACATGCTTGCTTGGTTGGCCAAAAAGTTCGTATGCGTTTTTTCCTGAATATATTCAGGAAAAAACGCATACGCCCTTTTTGGCCAAGTGCATCATTGTCGACGTTCTGCCTCTTTTCCTATGCTTTAAATGCAATTCCAGTCTACCCCCTGAAATCGTTTTCCTGCAATTCTGCCCCGCTTTCAAGTCCTCTTCGCAGCCTACCTTCAATATATTTTTGGACGATAGCTGTCATTTATAACTCTGCAGCTTTCTGAATAACACTGCCCCTGAGCTCCTTTCTTCAAATCGCTTTCTTGTGAGCTGGCCCCAAACCCGCAGGATTGCTTCAGGCCCTAATCTGGTTCCGGCACGGCATGCTGAGCCTTTGGTTAATTCCTCTTCCTGGTGGGAAATGAGTGTTAAATGTGCCCGTGCAGACACCTACAGCTAGTCTCTCATTGGTTCTCCCTATTCCTGTTCATCTTGCGCAGAAATTGCAAACTGTGCCAAACAGGAGGTTAAAGGCACTGACTCTACAAGTGGGGAGAGTGTTAGTAAAGGGTCTGGAATTGTGAACCCGAGTCAAAGAGGACAAAAACTGAGATGCATTTGAAAACGTTTCCCGGTCACACAGTGCACCATACTCTGGGTTTCCCATGCATGCTTTAGCTGAAGGAAGAATCGCTTAAACCTGGAGAGTTGGGACCCATGGAATGGGTACCATGCAGTATGACTTCAAATGGTCTGCATTTGCTCATCGAACCTCACCAATGCTATCAGCCCGAAGTGTCCAACCTTATGTCTCACTCAGCTCTGGGTGTAGATGAGGTAAATCCAGGTTGCATCACAAGCCCTGAATGAATTATTTAAGAATTGCTCTCTATTTCACAGTCATTGTGTTTTGTTTTTGTAAATCATTTTGATAATGGGATTTATCGGCTTTTCCCTGCTGCCTTCATGCAGCTGTACACACGCTTGATTCTCTTATGGAGACATATAAATCCATGGGTTTGAAGATTCTTACTAGTCAGGTGTATTCCTAGCCGTTGAATATAGGGTGTTTAGCCCATTTCGTTGAGCAAGGGGTAGGTCTTTACTATTACATATTTGACGTATGGAATGGTATCTGTGCTAATTTCTATCTCTGGTTTTATGCAGCACCCCAACTCACCTTTCCCCTTAAGGAAACATAAGTTGGTTTTCTAAATTTGAGACCCTGTTCTGTTTTGTAATTCAGTTCATGTGTAGCCAAGATTACATTCGAAGTATTAGTGATATCTTATGATGTTTCATTTTCTGTGGGACTTATTTCCCTTAGAATCATCGTACCTGAACCACTTATTATGCCACGACGGGCCAGATGACATAGATTTCATTGGTGAGTGATATTTCATTGTACGTACGTACCACAACATCTTTATCCATTTTTTCGCTTTCTGGGATATTTAACTTGTACCGTAGACGAGGTTCTTGTAAACAGAGCCATCTGAAACTTTGGGGTGGCTGTGTGTTTTTGATTTTAATTTCCCTAAGCTATAGGACCATAAGTGGAAGTGCCGTAGGCTCCGTTGCTTTGTTTTTTAGGTGTTTCAGGAAACACCATACACTTCTCCAGAGTGGCTGTTGGCAATTTACATCCCACCCATCAGCATAACAAGGCTCCCTGTTCTCCATGGCCTGTGCTGCATTTCTGGATTTTACACTTTGTTCAGATGGCCCTTTTGACCGGGGGGCAGTGAGACTTCATTGTAGTGCAGATTTCTTTAACATGCTTGCTTGGTTGGCCAAAAAGGGCGTATGCGTTTTTTCCTGAATATATTCAGGAAAAAACGCATACGCCCTTTTTGGCCAAGTGCATCATTGTCGACGTTCTGCCTTTTTTCCTATGCTTTAAATGCAATTCCAGTCTACCCCCTGAAATCATTTTCCTGCAATTCTGCCCCGCTTTCAAGTCCTCTTCGCAGCCTTCCTTCAATATATTTTTGGACGATAGCTGTCATTTATAACTCTGCAGGTTTGTGAATTACTTGGCCCCTGAGCTCCTTTCTTCAAATCATTTTCTTGTGAGCTGGCCGCAAACCCGCAGGATTGCTTCAGGCCCTAATCTGGTTCCGGCACGGCATGCTGAGCGTTTGGTTAATTCCTCTTCCTGGTGGGAAATGAGCATTAAATTTGCCCGTGCAGACACCTACAGCTGGCCTCTCATTGGTTCTCCCTATTCCTGTTCATCTTGCGCAGAAATTGCAAACTGTGCCAAACAACAGGTTAAAGGCACTGGCTCTCCAAGTGAGGAGAGTGTTAAAAGGGTCTGGAATGGTGAACCCGAGTAAAAGGGGACGAAAACTGAGATGCATTTGAAAACGTTTCCCGGTCACACGGTGCACCATACTGTGGGATTCCCATGCATGTTTTAGCTGAAGGAAGAATCGCTTAAACCTGGAGAGTTGGGACCCATGGAATGGGTTCCATGAAGTATGACTTCAAATGGTCTGCATTTGCTCATCGAACCTCACCAATGCTATCAGCCCGAAGTGTCCAACCTTATGTCTCACTCAGCTCTGGGTGTAGCTGAGGTAAATCCAGGTTGCATCACAATCCCTGAATGAATTATTTCAGAATTGCTCTCTATTTCACTGTCATTGTGTTTTGTTTTTGTAATTCATTTTGATAATGGGATTTATCGGATTTTCTCTGCTGCCTTCACGCAGCTGTACACACGCTTGATTCTCTTATGGAGACATATAAATCCATGGGTTTGAAAATTCTTTCTAGTCAGGTGTATTCCTAGGCATTGAATATAGGGTGTTTAGCCCATTTCGTTGAGCAAGGGGTAGGTCTTGACTATTACATGTTTGACGTATGGAATGGTATCTGTGCTAATTTCTATCTCTGGTTTTATGCAGCACCCCAACTTGCCTTTCCCCTTAAGCAAACATAAGTTGGTTTTCTAAATTTGAGACCCTGTTCTGTTTTGTAATTCAGTTCAAGTGTAGCCAAGATTACATTCCGTGTATTAGTGATATCTTATGATGTTTCATTTTCTGTGTGACTTATTTCACTTAGAATCATCGTACCTGAATCCACTCATTATGCCACGATGGGCCAGATGAAATAGTTTTCATTGGTGAATGATATTCCATTGTACGTACGTACCACAAATTCTTTATCCATTTTTCGCTTTCTGGAATATTTAACTTGTACCGTAGATGAAGTTCTTGTAAACAGAGCCGTCAGAAACTTTGGGGTGGCTGTGTGTTTTTGATTTTAATTTCCCTAATCTATAGGAGCATAAGTGGAAGTGCCGTAGGCTCCGTTGCTTTGTTTTTTAGGTGTTTCAGGAAACACCATACACTTCTCCAGAGTGGCTCTTGGCAATTTACATCCCACCCATCAGCATAACAAGGCTCCCTGTTCTCCATGGACTGTGCTGCATTTCTGGATTTTACACTTTTTTCAGATGGCCCTTTTGACCGGGGGGCAGTGAGACTTCATTGTAGTGCAGATTTCTTTAACATGCTTGCTTGGTTGGCCAAAAAGGGCGTATGCGTTTTTTCCTGAATATATTCAGGAAAAAACGCATACGCCCTTTTTGGCCAAGTGCATCATTATCGACGTTCTGCCTCTTTTCCTATGCTTTAAATGCAATTCCAGTCTACCCCCTGAAATCGTTTTCCTGCAATTCTGCCCCGCTTTCAAGTCCTCTTCGCAGCCTACCTTCAATATATTTTTGGACGATAGCTGTCATTTATAACTCTGCAGGTTTGTGAATTACAGTGCCCCTGAGCTCCTTTCTTCAAATCGCTTTCTTGTGAGCTGGCCGCAAACCCGCAGGATTGCTTCAGGCCCTAATCTTTTTCCAGCACGGCATGCTGAGCCTTTGGTTAATTCCTCTTTCTGGTGGAAATGAGTGTTAAATTTGCCCGTGCAGACACCTACAGCTAGTCTCTCATTGGTTCTCCCTATTCCTGTTCATCTTGCGCAGAAATTGCAAACTGTGCCAAACAGGAGGTTAAAAGCACTGACTCTACAAGTGGGGAGAGTGTTAGTAAAGGGTCTGGAATTGTGAACCCGAGTAAAAGAGGACAAAATCTGAGATGCATTTGAAAACGTTTCCCAATCACACGGTGCACCATACTGTGGGTTTCCCATGCATGTTTTAGCTGAAGGAAGAATCGCTTAAACCTGGAGAGTTGGGACCCATGGATTGGGTTCCATGATGTATGACTTCAAATGGTCTGCATTTGCTCATCGAACCTCACCAATGCTATCAGCCCGATGTGTCCAACCTTATGTCTCACTCAGCTCTGGGTGTAGATGAGGTAAATCCAGGTTGCATCACAAGCCCTGAATGAATTATTTAAGAATTGCTCTCTACTTCACTGTCATTGTGTTTTGTTTTTGTAATTCATTTTGATAATAGGATTTATCGGATTTTCTCTGCTGCCTTCATGCAGCTGTATACACGCTTGATTCTCTTATGGAGACATATAAATCCATGGGTTTGAAGATTCTTTCTAGTCAGGTGTATTCCTAGGCGTTGAATATAGGGTGTTTAGCCCCTTTCGTTGAGCAAGGGGTAAGTCTTGACTATTACGTATTTGACATATGGAATGGTATCTGTGCTAATTTCTATCTCTGGTTTTATGCAGCACCCCAACTCACCTTTCCCCTTAAGCAAACATAAGTTGGTTTTCTAAATTTGAGACCCTGTTCTGTTTTGTAATTCAGTTCATGTGTAGCCAAGATTACATTCCGTGCATTAGTGATATCTTATGATGTTTCATTTTCTGTGTGACTTATTTCACTTAGCATCATCGTACCTGAATCCACTCATTATGCCACGACGGGCCAGATGACATAGATTTCATTGGTGAGTGATATTCCATTGTACGTATGTACCACAACTTCTTTATCCATTTTTCGCTTTCTGGGATATTTAACTTGTACCGTAGACGAGGTTCTTGTAAACAGATCCGTCTGAAACTTTGGGGTGGCTGTGTGTTTTTGATTTTAATTTCCATAAGCTATAGGACCATAAGTGGAAGAGCCGTAGGCTCCGTTGCTTTGTTTTTTAGGTGTTTCAGGAAACACCATACACTTCTCCAGAGTGGCTGTTTGCAATTTACATCCCACCCATCAGCATAACAAGGCTCCCTGTTCTCCATGGCCTGTGCTGCATTTCTGGATTTTACACTTTTTTCAGATGGCCCTTTTGACCGGGGGGCAGTGAGACTTCATTGTAGTGCAGATTTCTTTAACATGCTTGCTTGGTTGGCCAAAAAGGGCGTATGCGTTTTTTCCTGAATATATTCAGGAAAAAACGCATACGCCCTTTTTGGCCACGTGCTTCATTGTCGACGTCCTGCCTCTTTTCCTATGCTTTAAATGCAATTCCACTCTACTCCCTGAAACTGCTTTCCTGCAATTCTGCCCCGATTTCAAGTCCTCTTCGCAGCCCTCCTTCAATATATTTTTGGACAATAGCTGTCATTTATAACTTTGCAGGTTTGAGAATTACAGTGCCCCTGAGCTCCTTTCTTCAAATCGCTTTCTTGTGAGCTGGCCGCAAACCCGCAGGATTGCTTCAGGCCCTAATCTGGTTCAGGCAAGGCATGCTGAGCGTTTGGTTAATTCCTCTTCCTGGTTGGAAATGAGCGTTAAATTTGCCCGTGCAGACACCTACAGCTAGTCTCTCATTGGTTCTCCCTATTCCTGTTCATCTTGCGCAGAAATTGCAAACTGTGCCAAACAGGAGGTTAAAGGCACTGACTCTCCAAGCGGGGAGAGTGTTAGTAAAGGGTCTGGAATTGTGAACCCGAGTAAAAGGGGACGAAAACTGAGATGCATTTGAAAACGTTTCCAGGTGACACGGTGCACCATACTGTGGGTTTCCCATGCATGTTTTAGCTGAAGGAAGCATCGCTTAAACCTGGAGATTTGGGACACATGGAATGGGTACCATGCAGGATGACTTCAAATGGTCTGCATTTGCTCATCGAACCTCACCAATGCTATCAGCCCGAAGTGTCCAACCTTATATCTCACTCAGCTCTGGGTGTAGATGAGGTAAATCCAGGTTGCATCACAAGCCCTGAATGAATTATTTAAGAATTGCTCTCTATTTCAGTGTCATTGTGTTTTGTTTTTGTAATTCATTTTTATAATGGGATTTATCGGATTTTCTCTGCTGCATTCATGCAGCTGTACACACGCTTGATTCTCTTATGGAGACATATAAATCCATGGGTTTGAAGATTCTTACTAGTCAGGTGTATTCCTAGGCGTTGAATATAGGGTGTTTATCCCATTTCGTTGAGAAAGGGGTAGGTCTGGAGTATTACATAGTTAACTTATGGAATGGGATCTGTGCTAATATCTATCTCTGGTTTTATGCAGCACCGCAACTCACCTTTCCCCTTAAGCAAACATAAGTTGGTTTTCTAAATTTGAGACCCTGTTCTGTTTTGTAATTCAGTTCATGTGTAGCCAAGATTACATTCCGTGTATTAGTGATATCATATGATGTTTCATTTTCTGTGGGACTTATTTCACTTAGAATCATCGTACCTGAATCCACTCATTATGCCACGATGGGCCAGATGACATAGATTTCATTGGTGAGTGATATTCCATTGTACGTACGTACCACAACTTCTTTATCCATTTTTTGCTTTCTGGGATATTTAACTTGTACCGTAGACGAGGTTCTTGTAAACAGATCCGTCTGAAACTTTGGGGTGGCTGTGTGTTTTTGATTTTAATTTCCCTAAGCTATAGGACCATAAGTGGAAGAGCCGTAGGCTCCGTTGCTTTGTTTTTTAGGTGTTTCAGGAAACACCATACACTTCTCCAGAGTGGCTGTTGGCAATTTACGTCCCACCCATCAGCATAACAAGGCTCCCTGTTCTCCATGGCCTGTGCTGCATTTCTGGATTTTACACTTTTTTCAGATTGCCCTTTTGACCGGGGGGCCGTGAGACTTCATTGTAGTGCAGATTTCTTTAACATGCTTGCTTGGTTGGCCAAAAAGGGTGTATGCATTTTTTCCTGAATATATTTAGGAAAAAACTCATACGCCCTTTTTAGCCGAGTGCATCATTGTCGACGTTGTGCCTCTTTTCCTATGCTTTAAATGCAATTCCAGTCTACCCACTGAAATCGTTTTCCTGCAATTCTGCCCCGCTTTCAGTCCTCTTCGCAGCCTTCCTTCAATATATTTTTGGATTATAGCTGTCATTTATAACTTTGCAGGTTTGTGAATTACAGTTCCCCTGAGCTCCTTTCTTCAAATCGCTTTCTTGTGAGCTGGCCGCAAACCCGCAGGATTGTTTCAGGCCCTAATCTGGTTCCGGGACGGCATGCTGAGCCTTTGGTTAATTCCTCTTCCTGGTTGGAAATGAGCGTTAAATTTGCCCGTGCAGACACCTACAGCTAGTCTCTCATTGGTTCTCCCTATTCCTGTTCATCTTGCGCAGAAATTGCAAACTGTGCCAAACAGGAGGTTAAAGGCACTGACTCTCCAAGTGGGGAGAGTTTTAGTAAAGGGTCTGGAATTGTGAACCTGAGTAACAGGGGACGAACACTGAGATGCATTTGAAAAAGTTTCCCGGCCACACGGTGCACCATAATGTGGGTTTCCCATGCATGCTTTAGCTGAAGGAAGAATCGCTTAAACCTGGAGAGTTGGGACCCATGGAATGGGTACCATGCAGTATGACTTCAAAAGGTCTGCATTTGCTCATCGAACCTCACCAATGCTATCAGCCCGAAGTGTCCAACCTTATGTCTCAATCAGCTCTGAGTGTAGATGTGGTAAATCCAGGTTGCATCACAAGCCCTGAATGAATTATTTAAGAATTGCTCTCTATTTCACTGTCATTGTGTTTTGTTTTTGTAATTCATTTTGATAATGGGATTTATCGGATTGTCTCTGCTGCCTTCATGCAGCTGTACACACGCTTGATTCTCTTATGGAGACATATAAATCCATGGGTTTGAAGATTCTTACTAGTCAGGTGTATTCCTAGGCATTGAATATAGGGTGTTTAGCCCATTTCGTTGAGCAAGGGGTAGGTCTTGACTATTACATGTTTGACGTATGGAATGGTATCTGTGCTAATTTCTATCTCTGGTTTTATGCAGCACCCCAACTCGCCATTCCCCTTAAGCAAACATAAGTTGGTTTTCTAAATTTGAGACCCTGTTCTGTTTTGTAATTCGGTTCATGAGTAGCCAAGATTACATTCCGTGTATTAGTGATATCTTATGATGTTTCATTTTCTGTGTGACTTATTTCACTTAGAATCATCGTACCTGAATCCACTCATTATGACACGATGGGCCAGATGCAATAGATTTCATTTGTGAGTGATATTCCATTGTACGTACGTACCACAACTTCTTTATCCATTTTTCGCTTTCTGGGATATTTAACTTGTACCGTAGATGAAGTTCTTGTAAACAGAGCTGTCAGAAACTTTGGGGTGGCTGTGTGTTTTTGATTTTAATTTCCCTAATCTATAGGACCATAAGTGGAAGTGCCGTAGGCTCCGTTGCTTTGTTTTTTAGGTGTTTCAGGAAACACCATACACTTCTCCAGAGTGGCTCTTGGCAATTTACATCCCACCCATCAGCATAACAAGGCTCCCTGTTCTCCATGGCCTGTGCTGCATTTCTGGATTTTACACTTTTTTCAGATGACCCTTTTGACGGGGGGCCGTGAGACTTCATTGTAGTGCAGATTTCTTTAATATGCTTGCTTCGTTGGCCAAAAAGGTCGTATGCGTTTTTTCCTGAATATATTCAGGAAAAAACGCATACGCCCTTTTTGGCCAAGTGCATCATTGTCGACGTTCTGCCTCTTTTCCTATGCTTTAAATGCAATTCCAGTCTACCCCCTGAAATCGTTTTCCTGCAATTCTGCCCCGCTTTCAAGTCCTCTTCGCAGCCTACCTTCAATATACTTTTGGACGATAGCTGTCATTTATAACTATGCAGGTTTCTGAATAACAGTGCCCCTGAGCTCCTTTCTTCAAATCGCTTTCTTGTGAGCTGGCCCCAAACCCGCAGGATTGCTTCAGGCCCTAATCTGGTTCCGGCACGGCATGCTGAGCCTTTGGTTAATTCCTCTTCCTGGTGGGAAATGAGTGTTAAATTTGCCCGTGCAGACACCTACAGCTAGTCTCTCATTGGTTCTCCCTATTCCTGTTCATCTTGCGCAGAAATTGCAAACTGTGCCAAACAGGAGGTTAAAGGCACTGACTCTACAAGTGGGGAGAGTGTTAGTAAAGGGTCTGGAATTGTGAACCCGAGTCAAAGAGGACAAAAACTGAGATGCATTTGAAAACGTTTCCCGGTCACACAGTGCACCATACTGTGGGTTTCCCATGCATGCTTTAGCTGAAGGAAGAATCGCTTAAACCTGGAGAGTTGGGACCCATGGAATGGGTACCATGCAGTATGACTTCAAATGGTCTGCATTTGCTCATCGAACCTCACCAATGCTATCAGTCCGAAGTGTCCAACCTTATGGCTCACTCAGCTCTGGGTGTAGATGAGGTCAATCCAGGTTGCATTACAAGCCCTGAATGAATTATTTAAGAATTGCTCTCTATTTCACTGTCATTGTGTTTTGTTTTTGTAATTCATTTTGATAATGGGATTTATCGGATTGTCTCTGCTGCCTTCATGCAGCTGTACACACGTTTGATTCTCTTTTGGAGACATATAAATCCATGGGTTTGAAAATTCTTTCTAGTCAGGTGTATTCCTAGGCGTTGAATATAGGGTGTTTAGCCCATTTCGTTGAGCAAGGGGTAGGTCTTGACTATTACATATTAGACGTACGGAATGGTATCTGTGCTAATTTCTATCTCTGGTTTTATGCAGCACCCCAACTCACCTTTCCCCTTAAGCAAACATAAGTTGGTTTTCTAAATTTGAGACCCTGTTCTGTTTTGTAATTCAGTTCATGTGTAGCCAAGATTACATTCCGTGCATTAGTGATATCTTATGATGTTTCATTTTCTGTGTGACTTATTTCACTTAGCATCATCGTACCTGAATCCACTCATTATGCCACGACGGGCCTGATGACATAGATTTCATTGGTGAGTGATATTCCATTGTACGTACGTACCACAATTTCTTTATCCATTTTCCGCTTTCTGGGATATTTAACTTGTACCGTAGACGAGGTTCTTGTAAACAGAGCCGTCTGAAACTTTGGGGTGGCTGTGTGTTTTTGATTTTAATTTCCCTAAGCTATAGGACCATAAGTGGAAGTGCCGTAGGCTCCGTTGCTTTGTTTTTTAGGTGTTTCAGGAAACACCATACACTTCTCCAGTTTGGCTGTTGGCAATTTACATCCCACCCATCAGCATAACAAGGCTCCCTGTTCTCCATGGCCTGTGCTGCATTTCTGGATTTTACACTTTTTTCAGATGGCCCTTTTGACCGGGGGGCAGTGAGACTTCATTGTAGTGCAGATTTCTTTAACATGCTTGCTTGGTTGGCCAAAAAGGGCATATGCGTTTTTTCCTGAATATATTCAGGAAAAAACGCATACGCCCTTTTTGGCCAAGTGCATCATTGTCGACGTTCTGCCTCTTTTTCTATGCTTCAAATGCAATTGCAGTCTACCCCCTGAAATCGTTTTCCTGCAATTCTGCCCCGCTTTCAAGTCCTCTTCGCACCCTTCCTTCAGTATATTTTTGGACGATAGCTGTCATTTATAACTCTGCAGGTTTGTGAATTACTTGGCCCCTGAGCTCCTTTCTTCAAATCGCTTTCTTGTGAGCTGGCCGCAAACCCGCAGGATTGCTTCAGGCCCTAATCTGGTTCCGGCACGGCATGCTGAGCGTTTGGTTAATTCCTCTTCCTGGTTGGAAATGAGCGATAAATTTGGCGTGCAGACACCTACAGCTAGTCTCTCATTGGTTCTCCCTATTCCTGTTCATCTTGCGCAGAAATTGCAAACTGTGCCAAACAGGAGGTTAAAGGCACTGACTCTCCAAGTGGGGAGAGTGTTAGTAAATGGTCTGGAATTGTGAACCCGAGTAAAAGGGTACGAAAACTGAGATGCATTTGAAAACGTTTCCCGGTGACACGGTGCACCATACTGTAGGTTTCCCATGCATGTTTTAGCTGAAGGAAGAATCGCTTAAACCTGGAGAGTTGGGACCCTTAGAATGTGTACCATGCAGTATGACTTCAAATGGTCTGCATTTGCTCATTGAACCTCACCAGTGCTATCAGCCCGAAGTGTCCAACCTTATGTCTCACTCAGCTCTGGGTGTAGATGAGGTAAATCCAGGTTGCATCACAAGCCCTGAATGAATTATTTAAGAATTGCTCTCTATTTCACTCTCATTGTGTTTTGTTTTTGTAATTCATTTTGATAGTGGGATTTATCGGCTTTTCTCTGCTGCATTCATGCAGCTGTACACACGCTTGATTCTCTTATGGAGACATATAAATCCATGGGTTTGAAGATTCTATCTAGTCAGGTGTATTCCTAGGCATTGAATATAGGGTGTTTAGCCCATTTCGTTGAGCAAGGGGTAGGTCTTGACTATTACATGTTTGACGTATGGAATGGTATCTGTGCTAATTTCTATCTCTGGTTTTATGCAGCACCCCAACTCGCCTTTCCCCTTAAGCAAACATAAGTTGGTTTTCTAAATTTGAGACCCTGTCCTGTTTTGTAATTCAGTTCATGTGTAGCCAAGATTACATTCGGTGTATTAGTGATATCTTATGATGTTTCATTTTCTGTGTGACTTATTTCACTTAGAATCATCGTACCTGAATCCACTCATTATGCCACGATGGGCCAGGTGAAATAGATTTCATTTGTGAGTGATATTCCATTGTACGTACGTACCACAACTTCTTTATCCATTTTTCGCTTTCTGGGATATTTAACTTGTACCGTAGACGAGGTTCTTGTAAACAGAGCCCTCTGAAACTTTGGGTGGCTGTGTGTTTTTTATTTTAATTTCCCTAAGCTATAGGACCATAAGTGGAAGTGCCGTAGGCTCCGTTGCTTTGTTTTTTAGGTGTTTCAGGAAACACCATACACTTCTCCAGAGTGGCTGTTGGCAATTTACATCTCACCCATCAGCATAAAAGGGCTCCCTGTTCTCCATGGCCTGTGCTACATTTCTGGATTTTACACTTTTTTCAGATGGCCCTTTTGACCGGGGGGCAGTGAGACTTCATTGTAGTGCAGATTTCTTTAACATGCTTGCTTGGTTGGCCAAAAAGGGCGTATGCGTTTTTTCCTGAATATATTCAGGAAAAAACGCATACGCCCTTTTTGGCCAAGTGCATCATTGTCGACGTTCTGCCTCTTTTCCTATGCTTTAAATGCAATTCCAGTCTACCCCCTGAAATCGTTTTCCTGCAATTCTGCCCCGCTTTCAAGTCCTCTTCGCAGCCTTCCTTCAATATATTTTTGGACGATAGCTGTCATTTACAACTCTGCAGGTTTGTGAATTACAGTGCCCCTGAGCTCCTTTCTTCAAATCGCTTTCTTGTGAGCTGGCCGCAAACCCGCAGGATTGCTTCAGGCCCTAATCTGGTTCCGGCACGGCATGCTGAGCCTTTGGTTAATTCCTCTTCCTGGTGGGAAATGAGCATTAAATTTGCCCGTGCAGACACCTACAGCTAGTCTCTCATTGGTTCTCCCTATTCCTGTTCATCTTGCGCAGAAATTGCAAACTGTGCCAAACAGGAGGTTAAAGGCACTGACTCTCCAAGTGGGGAGAGTGTTAGTAAAGGGTCTGGAATTGTGAACCCGAGTAAAAGGGGACGAAAACTGAGATGCATTTGAAAACGTTTCCCCGTCTCACGGTGCACCATACTGTGGGTTTCCCATGCATGCTTTAGCTGAAGGGAGAATCACTTAAACCTGGAGAGTTGGGACCCATGGAATGTGTACCATATATTATGACTTCAAGTGGTCTGCATTTGCTCATCGAACCTCACCAATGCTATCAGCCCGATGTGTCCAACCTTATGTCTCACTCAGCTCTGGGTGTAGATGAGGTAAATCCAGGTTGCATCACAAGCCCTGAATGAATTATTTAAGAATTGCTCTCTATTTCACTGTCATTGTGTTTTGTTTTTGTAATTCATTTTGATAATAGGATTTATCGGATTTTCTCTGCTGCCTTCATGCAGCTGTACACACGCTTGATTCTCTTATGGAGACATATAAATCCATGGGTTTGAAGATTCTTTCTAGTCAGGTGTATTCCTAGGCGTTGAATATAGGGTGTTTAGTCCCTTTCGTTGAGCAAGGGGTAAGTCTTGACTATTACGTATTTGACATATGGAATGGTATCTGTGCTAATTTCTATCTCTGGTTTTATGCAGCACCCCAACTCACCTTTCCCCTTAAGCAAACATAAGTTGGTTTTCTAAATTTGAGACCCTGTTCTGTTTTGTAATTCAGTTCATGTGTAGCCAAGATTACATTCCGTGTATTAGTGACATCTTATGATGTTTCATTTTCTGTGTGACGTATTTCACTTAGAATCATCGTACCTGAATCCACTCATTATGCCACGACGGGCCAGATGACATAGATTTCATTGGTGAGTGATATTCCATTGTACGTACGTACCACAACTTCTTTATCCATTTTTCGCTTTCTGGGATATTTAACTTGTACCGTAGACGAGGTTCTTGTAAACAGATCCGTCTGAAACTTTGGGGTGGCTGTGTGTTTTTGATTTTAATTTCCATAAGCTATAGGACCATAAGTGGAAGAGCCGTAGGCTCCGTTGCTTTGTTTTTTAGGTGTTTCAGGAAACACCATACACTTCTCCAGAGTGGCTGTTGGCAATTTACATCCCACCCATCAGCATAACAAGGCTCCCTGTTCTCCATGGCCTGTGCTGCATTTCTGGATTTTACACTTTTTTCAGATGACCCTTTTGACGGGGGGCAGTGAGACTTCATTGTAGTGCAGATTTCTTTAACATGCTTGCTTGGTTGGCCAAAAAGGGTGTATGCGTTTTTTCCTGAATATATTTAGGAAAAAACGCATACGCCCTTTTTAGCCGAGTGCATCATTGTCGACGTTCTGCCTCTTTTCCTATGCTTTAAATGCAATTCCTGTCTACCCCCTGAAATCGTTTTCCTGCAATTCTGCCCCGCATTCAGTCCTCTTCGCAGGCTTCCTTCAATATATTTTTGGACTATAGCTGTCATTTATAACTTTGCAGGTTTGTGAATTACAGTTCCCCTGAGCTCCTTTCTTCAAATCGCTTTCTTGTGAGCTGGCCGCAAACCCGCAGGATTGTTTCAGGCCCTAATCTGGTTCCGGGACGGCATGCTGAGCCTTTGGTTAATTCCTCTTCCTGGTTGGAAATGAGCGTTAAATTTGCCCGTGCAGACACCTACAGCTAGTCTCTCATTGGTTCTCCCTATTCCTGTTCATCTTGCGCAGAAATTGCAAACTGTGCCAAACAGGAGGTTAAAGGCACTGACTCTCCAAGTAGGGAGAGTTTTAGTAAAGGGTCTGGAATTGTGAACCCGAGTAAAAGGGGACGAACACTGAGATGCATTTGAAAAAGTTTCCCGGCCACACGGTGCACCAAACTGTGGGTTTCCCATGCATGCTTTAGCTGAAGGAAGAATCGCTTAAACCTGGAGAGTTGGGACCCATGGAATGGGTACCATGCAGTATGACTTCAAATGGTCTGCATTTGCTCATCGAACCTCACCAATGCTCTCAGCCCGAAGTGTCTAACCTTATGTCTCACTCAGCTCTGAGTGTAGATGAGGTAAATCCAGGTTGCATCACAAGCCCTGAATGAATTATTGAAGAATTGCTCTCTATTTCACTGTCATTGTGTTTTGTATTTGTAATTCATTTTGATAATGGGATTTATCGGATTGTCTCTGCTGCCTTCATGCAGCTGTACACACGCTTGATTCTCTTATGGAGACATATAAATCCATGGGTTTGAAGATTCTTACTAGTCAGGTGTATTCCTAGGCATTGAATATAGGGTGTTTAGCCCATTTCGTTGAGCAAGGGGTGGGTCTTGACTATTACATGTTTGACGTATGGAATGGTATCTGTGCTAATTTCTATCTCTGGTTTTATGCAGCACCCCAACTCGCCATTCCCCTTAAGCAAACATAAGTTGGTTTTCTAAATTTGAGACCCTGTTCTGTTTTGTAATTCAGTTCATGTGTAGCCAAGATTACATTCCGTGTATTAGTGATATCTTATGATGTTTCATTTTCTGTGTGACTTATTTCACTTAGAATCATCGTACCTGGATCCACTCATTATGACACGATGGGGCAGATGAAATAGATTTCATTTGTGAGTGATATTCCATTGTACGTACGTACCACAACTTCTTTATCCAATTTTCGCTTTCTGGGATATTTAACTTGTACCGTAGATGAAGTTCTTGTAAACAGAGCCGTCAGAAACTTTGGGGCGGCTGTGTGTTTTTGATTTTAATTTCCCTAATCTATAGGACCATAAGTGGAAGTGCCGTAGGCTCCGTTGCTTTGTTTTTTAGGTGTTTCAGGAAACACCATACACTTCTCCAGAGTGGCTCTTGGCAATTTACATCCCACCCATCAGCATAACAAGGCTCCCTGTTCTCCATGGCCTGTGCTGCATTTCTGGATTTTACACTTTTTTCAGATGACCCTTTTGACGGGGGGCAGTGAGACTTCATTGTAGTGCAGATTTCTTTAACATGCTTGCTTGGTTGGCCAAAAAGTTCGTATGCGTTTTTTCCTGAATATATTCAGGAAAAAACGCATACGCCCTTTTTGGCCAAGTGCATCATTGTCGACGTTCTGCCTCTTTTCCTATGCTTTAAATGCAATTCCAGTCTACCCCCTGAAATCCTTTTCCTGCAATTCTGCCCCGCTTTCAAGTCCTCTTCGCAGCCTACCTTCAATATATTTTTGGACGATAGCTGTCATTTATAACTCTGCAGCTTTCTGAATAACACTGCCCCTGAGCTCCTTTCTTCAAATCGCTTTCTTGTGAGCTGGCCCCAAACCCGCAGGATTGCTTCAGGCCCTAATCTGGTTCCGGCACGGCATGCTGAGCCTTTGGTTAATTCCTCTTCCTGGTGGGAAATGAGTGTTAAATTTGCCCGTGCAGACACCTACAGCTAGTCTCTCATTGGTTCTCCCTATTCCTGTTCATCTTGCGCAGAAATTGCAAACTGTGCCAAACAGGAGGTTAAAGGCACTGACTCTACAAGTGGGGAGAGTGTTAGTAAAGGGTCTGGAATTGTGAACCCGAGTCAAAGAGGACAAAAACTGAGATGCATTTGAAAACGTTTCCCGGTCACACAGTGCACCATACTCTGGGTTTCCCATGCATGCTTTAGCTGAAGGAAGAATCGCTTAAACCTGGAGAGTTGGGACCCATGGAATGGGTACCATGCAGTATGACTTCAAATGGTCTGCATTTGCTCATCGAACCTCACCAATGCTATCAGCCCGAAGTGTCCAACCTTATGTCTCACTCAGCTCTGGGTGTAGATGAGGTAAATCCAGGTTGCATCACAAGCCCTGAATGAATTATTTAAGAATTGCTCTCTATTTCACAGTCATTGTGTTTTGTTTTTGTAAATCATTTTGATAATGGGATTTATCGGCTTTTCCCTGCTGCCTTCATGCAGCTGTACACACGCTTGATTCTCTTATGGAGACATATAAATCCATGGGTTTGAAGATTCTTACTAGTCAGGTGTATTCCTAGCCGTTGAATATAGGGTGTTTAGCCCATTTCGTTGAGCAAGGGGTAGGTCTTTACTATTACATATTTGACGTATGGAATGGTATCTGTGCTAATTTCTATCTCTGGTTTTATGCAGCACCCCAACTCACCTTTCCCCTTAAGGAAACATAAGTTGGTTTTCTAAATTTGAGACCCTGTTCTGTTTTGTAATTCAGTTCATGTGTAGCCAAGATTACATTCGAAGTATTAGTGATATCTTATGATGTTTCATTTTCTGTGGGACTTATTTCCCTTAGAATCATCGTACCTGAACCACTTATTATGCCACGACGGGCCAGATGACATAGATTTCATTGGTGAGTGATATTTCATTGTACGTACGTACCACAACATCTTTATCCATTTTTTCGCTTTCTGGGATATTTAACTTGTACCGTAGACGAGGTTCTTGTAAACAGAGCCATCTGAAACTTTGGGGTGGCTGTGTGTTTTTGATTTTAATTTCCCTAAGCTATAGGACCATAAGTGGAAGTGCCGTAGGCTCCGTTGCTTTGTTTTTTAGGTGTTTCAGGAAACACCATACACTTCTCCAGAGTGGCTGTTGGCAATTTACATCCCACCCATCAGCATAACAAGGCTCCCTGTTCTCCATGGCCTGTGCTGCATTTCTGGATTTTACACTTTGTTCAGATGGCCCTTTTGACCGGGGGGCAGTGAGACTTCATTGTAGTGCAGATTTCTTTAACATGCTTGCTTGGTTGGCCAAAAAGGGCGTATGCGTTTTTTCCTGAATATATTCAGGAAAAAACGCATACGCCCTTTTTGGCCAAGTGCATCATTGTCGACGTTCTGCCTTTTTTCCTATGCTTTAAATGCAATTCCAGTCTACCCCCTGAAATCATTTTCCTGCAATTCTGCCCCGCTTTCAAGTCCTCTTCGCAGCCTTCCTTCAATATATTTTTGGACGATAGCTGTCATTTATAACTCTGCAGGTTTGTGAATTACTTGGCCCCTGAGCTCCTTTCTTCAAATCATTTTCTTGTGAGCTGGCCGCAAACCCGCAGGATTGCTTCAGGCCCTAATCTGGTTCCGGGACGGCATGCTGAGCCTTTGGTTAATTCCTATTCCTGGTGGGAAATGAGCGTTAAATTTGCCCGTGCAGACACCTACAGCTGGCCTCTCATTGGTTCTCCCTATTCCTGTTCATCTTGCGCAGAAATTGCAAACTGTGCCAAACAACAGGTTAAAGGCACTGGCTCTCCAAGTGAGGAGAGTGTTAAAAGGGTCTGGAATGGTGAACCCGAGTAAAAGGGGACGAAAACTGAGATGCATTTGAAAACGTTTCCCGGTCACACGGTGCACCATACTGTGGGATTCCCATGCATGTTTTAGCTGAAGGAAGAATCGCTTAAACCTGGAGAGTTGGGACCCATGGAATGGGTTCCATGAAGTATGACTTCAAATGGTCTGCATTTGCTCATCGAACCTCACCAATGCTATCAGCCCGAAGTGTCCAACCTTATGTCTCACTCAGCTCTGGGTGTAGCTGAGGTAAATCCAGGTTGCATCACAATCCCTGAATGAATTATTTCAGAATTGCTCTCTATTTCACTGTCATTGTGTTTTGTTTTTGTAATTCATTTTGATAATGGGATTTATCGGATTTTCTCTGCTGCCTTCACGCAGCTGTACACACGCTTGATTCTCTTATGGAGACATATAAATCCATGGGTTTGAAAATTCTTTCTAGTCAGGTGTATTCCTAGGCATTGAATATAGGGTGTTTAGCCCATTTCGTTGAGCAAGGGGTAGGTCTTGACTATTACATGTTTGACGTATGGAATGGTATCTGTGCTAATTTCTATCTCTGGTTTTATGCAGCACCCCAACTTGCCTTTCCCCTTAAGCAAACATAAGTTGGTTTTCTAAATTTGAGACCCTGTTCTGTTTTGTAATTCAGTTCAAGTGTAGCCAAGATTACATTCCGTGTATTAGTGATATCTTATGATGTTTCATTTTCTGTGTGACTTATTTCACTTAGAATCATCGTACCTGAATCCACTCATTATGCCACGATGGGCCAGATGAAATAGTTTTCATTGGTGAATGATATTCCATTGTACGTACGTACCACAATTCTTTATCCATTTTTCGCTTTCTGGAATATTTAACTTGTACCGTAGATGAAGTTCTTGTAAACAGAGCCGTCAGAAACTTTGGGGTGGCTGTGTGTTTTTGATTTTAATTTCCCTAATCTATAGGAGCATAAGTGGAAGTGCCGTAGGCTCCGTTGCTTTGTTTTTTAGGTGTTTCAGGAAACACCATACACTTCTCCAGAGTGGCTCTTGGCAATTTACATCCCACCCATCAGCATAACAAGGCTCCCTGTTCTCCATGGACTGTGCTGCATTTCTGGATTTTACACTTTTTTCAGATGGCCCTTTTGACCGGGGGGCAGTGAGACTTCATTGTAGTGCAGATTTCTTTAACATGCTTGCTTGGTTGGCCAAAAAGGGCGTATGCGTTTTTTCCTGAATATATTCAGGAAAAAACGCATACGCCCTTTTTGGCCAAGTGCATCATTATCGACGTTCTGCCTCTTTTCCTATGCTTTAAATGCAATTCCAGTCTACCCCCTGAAATCGTTTTCCTGCAATTCTGCCCCGCTTTCAAGTCCTCTTCGCAGCCTACCTTCAATATATTTTTGGACGATAGCTGTCATTTATAACTCTGCAGGTTTGTGAATTACAGTGCCCCTGAGCTCCTTTCTTCAAATCGCTTTCTTGTGAGCTGGCCGCAAACCCGCAGGATTGCTTCAGGCCCTAATCTTTTTCCAGCACGGCATGCTGAGCCTTTGGTTAATTCCTCTTTCTGGTGGAAATGAGTGTTAAATTTGCCCGTGCAGACACCTACAGCTAGTCTCTCATTGGTTCTCCCTATTCCTGTTCATCTTGCGCAGAAATTGCAAACTGTGCCAAACAGGAGGTTAAAAGCACTGACTCTACAAGTGGGGAGAGTGTTAGTAAAGGGTCTGGAATTGTGAACCCGAGTAAAAGAGGACAAAAACTGAGATGCATTTGAAAACGTTTCCCAATCACACGGTGCACCATACTGTGGGTTTCCCATGCATGTTTTAGCTGAAGGAAGAATCGCTTAAACCTGGAGAGTTGGGACCCATGGATTGGGTTCCATGATGTATGACTTCAAATGGTCTGCATTTGCTCATCGAACCTCACCAATGCTATCAGCCCGATGTGTCCAACCTTATGTCTCACTCAGCTCTGGGTGTAGATGAGGTAAATCCAGGTTGCATCACAAGCCCTGAATGAATTATTTAAGAATTGCTCTCTACTTCACTGTCATTGTGTTTTGTTTTTGTAATTCATTTTGATAATAGGATTTATCGGATTTTCTCTGCTGCCTTCATGCAGCTGTATACACGCTTGATTCTCTTATGGAGACATATAAATCCATGGGTTTGAAGATTCTTTCTAGTCAGGTGTATTCCTAGGCGTTGAATAGATGGTGTTTAGCCCCTTTCGTTGAGCAAGGGGTAAGTCTTGACTATTACGTATTTGACATATGGAATGGTATCTGTGCTAATTTCTATCTCTGGTTTTATGCAGCACCCCAACTCACCTTTCCCCTTAAGCAAACATAAGTTGGTTTTCTAAATTTGAGACCCTGTTCTGTTTTGTAATTCAGTTCATGTGTAGCCAAGATTACATTCCGTGCATTAGTGATATCTTATGATGTTTCATTTTCTGTGTGACTTATTTCACTTAGCATCATCGTACCTGAATCCACTCATTATGCCACGACGGGCCAGATGACATAGATTTCATTGGTGAGTGATATTCCATTGTACGTATGTACCACAACTTCTTTATCCATTTTTCGCTTTCTGGGATATTTAACTTGTACCGTAGACGAGGTTCTTGTAAACAGATCCGTCTGAAACTTTGGGGTGGCTGTGTGTTTTTGATTTTAATTTCCATAAGCTATAGGACCATAAGTGGAAGAGCCGTAGGCTCCGTTGCTTTGTTTTTTAGGTGTTTCAGGAAACACCATACACTTCTCCAGAGTGGCTGTTTGCAATTTACATCCCACCCATCAGCATAACAAGGCTCCCTGTTCTCCATGGCCTGTGCTGCATTTCTGGATTTTACACTTTTTTCAGATGGCCCTTTTGACCGGGGGGCAGTGAGACTTCATTGTAGTGCAGATTTCTTTAACATGCTTGCTTGGTTGGCCAAAAAGGGCGTATGCGTTTTTTCCTGAATATATTCAGGAAAAAACGCATACGCCCTTTTTGGCCACGTGCTTCATTGTCGACGTCCTGCCTCTTTTCCTATGCTTTAAATGCAATTCCACTCTACTCCCTGAAACTGCTTTCCTGCAATTCTGCCCCGATTTCAAGTCCTCTTCGCAGCCCTCCTTCAATATATTTTTGGACAATAGCTGTCATTTATAACTTTGCAGGTTTGAGAATTACAGTGCCCCTGAGCTCCTTTCTTCAAATCGCTTTCTTGTGAGCTGGCCGCAAACCCGCAGGATTGCTTCAGGCCCTAATCTGGTTCAGGCAAGGCATGCTGAGCGTTTGGTTAATTCCTCTTCCTGGTTGGAAATGAGCGTTAAATTTGCCCGTGCAGACACCTACAGCTAGTCTCTCATTCGTTCTCCCTATTCCTGTTCATCTTGCGCAGAAATTGCAAACTGTGCCAAACAGGAGGTTAAAGGCACTGACTCTCCAAGCGGGGAGAGTGTTAGTAAAGGGTCTGGAATTGTGAACCCGAGTAAAAGGGGACGAAAACTGAGATGCATTTGAAAACGTTTCCAGGTGACACGGTGCACCATACTGTGGGTTTCCCATGCATGTTTTAGCTGAAGGAAGCATCGCTTAAACCTGGAGATTTGGGACCCATGGAATGGGTACCATGCAGGATGACTTCAAATGGTCTGCATTTGCTCATCGAACCTCACCAATGCTATCAGCCCGAAGTGTCCAACCTTATATCTCACTCAGCTCTGGGTGTAGATGAGGTAAATCCAGGTTGCATCACAAGCCCTGAATGAATTATTTAAGAATTGCTCTCTATTTCAGTGTCATTGTGTTTTGTTTTTGTAATTCATTTTTATAATGGGATTTATCGGATTTTCTCTGCTGCATTCATGCAGCTGTACACACGCTTGATTCTCTTATGGAGACATATAAATCCATGGGTTTGAAGATTCTTACTAGTCAGGTGTATTCCTAGGCGTTGAATATAGGGTGTTTATCCCATTTCGTTGAGAAAGGGGTAGGTCTGGAGTATTACATAGTTAACTTATGGAATGGGATCTGTGCTAATATCTATCTCTGGTTTTATGCAGCACCGCAACTCACCTTTCCCCTTAAGCAAACATAAGTTGGTTTTCTAAATTTGAGACCCTGTTCTGTTTTGTAATTCAGTTCATGTGTAGCCAAGATTACATTCCGTGTATTAGTGATATCATATGATGTTTCATTTTCTGTGGGACTTATTTCACTTAGAATCATCGTACTTGAATCCACTCATTATGCCACGATGGGCCAGATGACATAGATTTCATTGGTGAGTGATATTCCATTGTACGTACGTACCACAACTTCTTTATCCATTTTTTGCTTTCTGGGATATTTAACTTGTACCGTAGACGAGGTTCTTGTAAACAGATCCGTCTGAAACTTTGGGGTGGCTGTGTGTTTTTGATTTTAATTTCCCTAAGCTATAGGACCATAAGTGGAAGAGCCGTAGGCTCCGTTGCTTTGTTTTTTAGGTGTTTCAGGAAACACCATACACTTCTCCAGAGTGGCTGTTGGCAATTTACGTCCCACCCATCAGCATAACAAGGCTCCCTGTTCTCCATGGCCTGTGCTGCATTTCTGGATTTTACACTTTTTTCAGATTGCCCTTTTGACCGGGGGGCCGTGAGACTTCATTGTAGTGCAGATTTCTTTAACATGCTTGCTTGGTTGGCCAAAAAGGGTGTATGCATTTTTTCCTGAATATATTTAGGAAAAAACTCATACGCCCTTTTTAGCCGAGTGCATCATTGTCGACGTTGTGCCTCTTTTCCTATGCTTTAAATGCAATTCCAGTCTACCCACTGAAATCGTTTTTCTGCAATTCTGCCCCGCTTTCAGTCCTCTTCGCAGCCTTCCTTCAATATATTTTTGGATTATAGCTGTCATTTATAACTTTGCAGGTTTGTGAATTACAGTTCCCCTGAGCTCCTTTCTTCAAATCGCTTTCTTGTGAGCTGGCCGCAAACCCGCAGGATTGTTTCAGGCCCTAATCTGGTTCCGGGACGGCATGCTGAGCCTTTGGTTAATTCCTCTTCCTGGTTGGAAATGAGCGTTAAATTTGCCCGTGCAGACACCTACAGCTAGTCTCTCATTGGTTCTCCCTATTCCTGTTCATCTTGCGCAGAAATTGCAAACTGTGCCAAACAGGAGGTTAAAGGCACTGACTCTCCAAGTGGGGAGAGTTTTAGTAAAGGGTCTGGAATTGTGAACCTGAGTAACAGGGGACGAACACTGAGATGCATTTGAAAAAGTTTCCCGGCCACACGGTGCACCATAATGTGGGTTTCCCATGCATGCTTTAGCTGAAGGAAGAATCGCTTAAACCTGGAGAGTTGGGACCCATGGAATGGGTACCATGCAGTATGACTTCAAATGGTCTGCATTTGCTCATCGAACCTCACCAATGCTATCAGCCCGAAGTGTCCAACCTTATGTCTCACTCAGCTATGGGTTTAGATGAGGTAAATCCAGGTTGCATCACAAGCCCTGAATGAATTATTTAAGAATTGCTCTCTATTTCACTGTCATTGTGTTTTGTTTTTGTAATTCATTTTGATAATAGGATTTATCGGATTTTCTCTGCTGCCTTCATGCAGCTGTACACACGCTTGATTCTCTTATGGAGACATATAAATCCATGGGTTTGCAGATTCTTACTAGTAAGGTGTATTCCTAGGCATTGAATATAGGGTGTTTAGCCCATTTCGTTGAGCAAGGGGTAGGTCTTGACTATTACATGTTTGACGTATGGAATGGTATCTGTGCTAATTTCTATCTCTGGTTTTATGCAGCACCCCAACTCGCCATTCCCCTTAAGCAAACATAAGTTGGTTTTCTAAATTTGAGACCCTGTTCTGTTTTGTAATTCGGTTCATGAGTAGCCAAGATTACATTCCGTGTATTAGTGATATCTTATGATGTTTCATTTTCTGTGTGACTTATTTCACTTAGAATCATCGTACCTGAATCCACTCATTATGACACGATGGGCCAGATGCAATAGATTTCATTTGTGAGTGATATTCCATTGTACGTACGTACCACAACTTCTTTATCCATTTTTCGCTTTCTGGGATATTTAACTTGTACCGTAGATGAAGTTCTTGTAAACAGAGCTGTCAGAAACTTTGGGGTGGCTGTGTGTTTTTGATTTTAATTTCCCTAATCTATAGGACCATAAGTGGAAGTGCCGTAGGCTCCGTTGCTTTGTTTTTTAGGTGTTTCAGGAAACACCATACACTTCTCCAGAGTGGCTCTTGGCAATTTACATCCCACCCATCAGCATAACAAGGCTCCCTGTTCTCCATGGCCTGTGCTGCATTTCTGGATTTTACACTTTTTTCAGATGACCCTTTTGACGGGGGGCCGTGAGACTTCATTGTAGTGCAGATTTCTTTAATATGCTTGCTTCGTTGGCCAAAAAGGTCGTATGCGTTTTTTCCTGAATATATTCAGGAAAAAACGCATACGCCCTTTTTGGCCAAGTGCATCATTGTCGACGTTCTGCCTCTTTTCCTATGCTTTAAATGCAATTCCAGTCTACCCCCTGAAATCGTTTTCCTGCAATTCTGCCCCGCTTTCAAGTCCTCTTCGCAGCCTACCTTCAATATACTTTTGGACGATAGCTGTCATTTATAACTATGCAGGTTTCTGAATAACAGTGCCCCTGAGCTCCTTTCTTCAAATCGCTTTCTTGTGAGCTGGCCCCAAACCCGCAGGATTGCTTCAGGCCCTAATCTGGTTCCGGCACGGCATGCTGAGCCTTTGGTTAATTCCTCTTCCTGGTGGGAAATGAGTGTTAAATTTGCCCGTGCAGACACCTACAGCTAGTCTCTCATTGGTTCTCCCTATTCCTGTTCATCTTGCGCAGAAATTGCAAACTGTGCCAAACAGGAGGTTAAAGGCACTGACTCTACAAGTGGGGAGAGTGTTAGTAAAGGGTCTGGAATTGTGAACCCGAGTCAAAGAGGACAAAAACTGAGATGCATTTGAAAACGTTTCCCGGTCACACAGTGCACCATACTGTGGGTTTCCCATGCATGCTTTAGCTGAAGGAAGAATCGCTTAAACCTGGAGAGTTGGGACCCATGGAATGGGTACCATGCAGTATGACTTCAAATGGTCTGCATTTGCTCATCGAACCTCACCAATGCTATCAGTCCGAAGTGTCCAACCTTATGGCTCACTCAGCTCTGGGTGTAGATGAGGTCAATCCAGGTTGCATTACAAGCCCTGAATGAATTATTTAAGAATTGCTCTCTATTTCACTGTCATTGTGTTTTGTTTTTGTAATTCATTTTGATAATGGGATTTATCGGATTGTCTCTGCTGCCTTCATGCAGCTGTACACACGTTTGATTCTCTTTTGGAGACATATAAATCCATGGGTTTGAAAATTCTTTCTAGTCAGGTGTATTCCTAGGCGTTGAATATAGGGTGTTTAGCCCATTTCGTTGAGCAAGGGGTAGGTCTTGACTATTACATATTAGACGTATGGAATGGTATCTGTGCTAATTTCTATCTCTGGTTTTATGCAGCACCCCAACTCGCCTTTCCCCTTAAGCAAACATAAGTTGGTTTTCTAAATTTGAGACCCTGTCCTGTTTTGTAATTCAGTTCATGTGTAGCCAAGATTACATTCGGTGTATTAGTGATATCTTATGATGTTTCATTTTCTGTGTGACTTATTTCACTTAGAATCATCGTACCTGAATCCACTCATTATGCCACGATGGGCCAGGTGAAATAGATTTCATTTGTGAGTGATATTCCATTGTACGTACGTACCACAACTTCTTTATCCATTTTTCGCTTTCTGGGATATTTAACTTGTACCGTAGACGAGGTTCTTGTAAACAGAGCCCTCTGAAACTTTGGGTGGCTGTGTGTTTTTTATTTTAATTTCCCTAAGCTATAGGACCATAAGTGGAAGTGCCGTAGGCTCCGTTGCTTTGTTTTTTAGGTGTTTCAGGAAACACCATACACTTCTCCAGAGTGGCTGTTGGCAATTTACATCTCACCCATCAGCATAAAAGGGCTCCCTGTTCTCCATGGCCTGTGCTACATTTCTGGATTTTACACTTTTTTCAGATGGCCCTTTTGACCGGGGGGCAGTGAGACTTCATTGTAGTGCAGATTTCTTTAACATGCTTGCTTGGTTGGCCAAAAAGGGCGTATGCGTTTTTTCCTGAATATATTCAGGAAAAAACGCATACACCCTTTTTGGCCAAGTGCATCATTGTCGACGTTCTGCCTCTTTTCCTATGCTTTAAATGCAATTCCAGTCTACCCCCTGAAATCGTTTTCCTGCAATTCTGCCCCGCTTTCAAGTCCTCTTCGCAGCCTTCCTTCAATATATTTTTGGACGATAGCTGTCATTTACAACTCTGCAGGTTTGTGAATTACAGTGCCCCTGAGCTCCTTTCTTCAAATCGCTTTCTTGTGAGCTGGCCGCAAACCCGCAGGATTGCTTCAGGCCCTAATCTGGTTCCGGCACGGCATGCTGAGCCTTTGGTTAATTCCTCTTCCTGGTGGGAAATGAGCATTAAATTTGCCCGTGCAGACACCTACAGCTAGTCTCTCATTGGTTCTCCCTATTCCTGTTCATCTTGCGCAGAAATTGCAAACTGTGCCAAACAGGAGGTTAAAGGCACTGACTCTCCAAGTGGGGAGAGTGTTAGTAAAGGGTCTGGAATTGTGAACCCGAGTAAAAGGGGACGAAAACTGAGATGCATTTGAAAACGTTTCCCCGTCTCACGGTGCACCATACTGTGGGTTTCCCATGCATGCTTTAGCTGAAGGGAGAATCACTTAAACCTGGAGAGTTGGGACCCATGGAATGTGTACCATATATTATGACTTCAAGTGGTCTGCATTTGCTCATCGAACCTCACCAATGCTATCAGCCCGATGTGTCCAACCTTATGTCTCACTCAGCTCTGGGTGTAGATGAGGTAAATCCAGGTTGCATCACAAGCCCTGAATGAATTATTTAAGAATTGCTCTCTATTTCACTGTCATTGTGTTTTGTTTTTGTAATTCATTTTGATAATAGGATTTATCGGATTTTCTCTGCTGCCTTCATGCAGCTGTACACACGCTTGATTCTCTTATGGAGACATATAAATCCATGGGTTTGAAGATTCTTTCCAGTCAGGTGTATTCCTAGGCGTTGAATATAGGGTGTTTAGTCCCTTTCGTTGAGCAAGGGGTAAGTCTTGACTATTACGTATTTGACATATGGAATGGTATCTGTGCTAATTTCTATCTCTGGTTTTATGCAGCACCCCAACTCACCTTTCCCCTTAAGCAAACATAAGTTGGTTTTCTAAATTTGAGACCCTGTTCTGTTTTGTAATTCAGTTCATGTGTAGCCAAGATTACATTCCGTGTATTAGTGACATCTTATGATATTTCATTTTCTGTGTGACGTATTTCACTTAGAATCATCGTACCTGAATCCACTCATTATGCCACGACGGGCCAGATGACATAGATTTCATTGGTGAGTGATATTCCATTGTACGTACGTACCACAACTTCTTTATCCATTTTTCGCTTTCTGGGATATTTAACTTGTACCGTAGACGAGGTTCTTGTAAACAGATCCGTCTGAAACTTTGGGGTGGCTGTGTGTTTTTGATTTTAATTTCCATAAGCTATAGGACCATAAGTGGAAGAGCCGTAGGCTCCGTTGCTTTGTTTTTTAGGTGTTTCAGGAAACACCATACACTTCTCCAGAGTGGCTGTTGGCAATTTACATCCCACACATCAGCATAACAAGGCTCCCTGTTCTCCATGGCCTGTGCTGCATTTCTGGATTTTACACTTTTTTCAGATGACCCTTTTGACGGGGGGCAGTGAGACTTCATTGTAGTGCAGATTTCTTTAACATGCTTGCTTGGTTGGCCAAAAAGGGTGTATGCGTTTTTTCCTGAATATATTTAGGAAAAAACTCATACGCCCTTTTTAGCCGAGTGCATCATTGTCGACGTTCTGCCTCTTTTCCTATGCTTTAAATGCAATTCCTGTCTACCCCCTGAAATCGTTTTCCTGCAATTCTGCCCCGCATTCAGTCCTCTTCGCAGGCTTCCTTCAATATATTTTTGGACTATAGCTGTCATTTATAACTTTGCAGGTTTGTGAATTACAGTTCCCCTGAGCTCCTTTCTTCAAATCGCTTTCTTGTGAGCTGGCCGCAAACCCGCAGGATTGTTTCAGGCCCTAATCTGGTTCCGGGACGGCATGCTGAGCCTTTGGTTAATTCCTCTTCCTGGTTGGAAATGAGCGTTAAATTTGCCCGTGCAGACACCTACAGCTAGTCTCTCATTGGTTCTCCCTATTCCTGTTCATCTTGCGCAGAAATTGCAAACTGTGCCAAACAGGAGGTTAAAGGCACTGACTCTCCAAGTAGGGAGAGTTTTAGTAAAGGGTCTGGAATTGTGAACCCGAGTAAAAGGGGACGAACACTGAGATGCATTTGAAAAAGTTTCCCGGCCACACGGTGCACCAAACTGTGGGTTTCCCATGCATGCTTTAGCTGAAGGAAGAATCGCTTAAACCTGGAGAGTTGGGACCCATGGAATGGGTACCATGCAGTATGACTTCAAATGGTCTGCATTTGCTCATCGAACCTCACCAATGCTATCAGCCCGAAGTGTCTAACCTTATGTCTCACTCAGCTCTGAGTGTAGATGAGGTAAATCCAGGTTGCATCACAAGCCCTGAATGAATTATTGAAGAATTGCTCTCTATTTCACTGTCATTGTGTTTTGTATTTGTAATTCATTTTGATAATGGGATTTAGCGGATTGTCTCTGCTGCCTTCATGCAGCTGTACACACGCTTGATTCTCTTATGGAGACATATAAATCCATGGGTTTGAAGATTCTTACTAGTCAGGTGTATTCCTAAGCGTTGAATATAGGGTGTTTAGCCCATTTCGTTGAGCAAGGGGTATGTCTTGACTATTACGTATTTGACATATGGAATGGTATCTGTGCTAATTTCTAACTCTGGTTTTATGCAGCACCCCAACTCACCTTTTCCCTTACGCAAACATAAGTTGGTTTTCTAAATTTGAGACCCTGTTCTGTTTTGTAATTCAGTTCATGTGTAGCCAAGATTACATTCGGTGTATTAGTGATATCTTATGATGTTTCATTTTCTGTGTGACTTATTTCACTTAGAATCATCGTACCTGAATCCACTCATTATGCCACGACGGGCCAGATGACATAGATTTCATTGGTGAGTGATATTCCATTGTACGTACGTACCACAACTTCTTTATCCATTTTTCGCTTTCTGGGATATTTAACTTGTACCGTAGACGAGGTTCTTGTAAACAGAGCCGTCTGAAACTTTGGGGTGGTTGTGTGTTTTTGATTTTAATTTCCCTAAGCTATAGGACCATAAGTGGAAGTGCCGTAGGCTCCGTTGCTTTGTTTTTTAGGTGTTTCAGGAAACACCATACACTTCTCCAGAGTGGCTGTTGGCAATTTACATCCCACACATCAGCATAACAAGGCTCCCTGTTCTCCATGGCCTGTGCTGCATTTCTGGATTTTACACTTTTTTCAGATGGCCCTTTTGACCGGGGGGCAGTGAGACTACATTGTAGTGCAGATTTCTTTAACATGCTTGCTTGGTTGGCCAAAAAATGCGTATGCGTTTTTTCCTGAATATATTCAGGAAAAAACGTATACGCCCTTTTTGGCCAAGTGCATCATTGTCGACGTTCTGCCTCTTTTCCTATGATTTAAATGCAATTCCAGTCTACCCCCTGAAATCGTTTTCCTGCAATTCTGCCCCGCTTTCCAGTCCTCTTCGCAGCCTTCCTTCAATATATTTTCGGACGATAGCTGTCATTTATAACTCTGCAGGTTTGTGAATTACAGTGCCCCTGAGCTCCTTTCTACAAATCGCTTTCTTGTGAGCTGGCCGCAAACCCGCAGGATTGCTTCAGGCGCTAATCTGGTTCCTGCACGGCATGCTGAGCCTTTGGTTAATTCCTCTTCCTGGTTGGAAATGAGCGTTAAATTTGCCCGTGCAGACACCTACAGCTAGTCTCTCATTGGTTCTCCCTATTCCTGTTCATCTTGCACAGAAATTGCAAACTGTGCCAAACAGGAGGTTAAAGGCACTGACTCTCCAAGTGGGGAGAGTGTTAGTAAAGGGTCTGGAATTGTGAACCCGAGTAAAAGGGGACAAAAAGTGAGATGCATTTGAAAACGTTTCCCGGTCACATGGTGCACCATACTGTGGGTTTCCCATGCATGCTTTAGCTGAAGGAAGAATCACTTAAACCTGGAGAGTTGGGACCCATGGAATGGGTACCATGCAGTATGACTTCAAATGGTCTGCATTTGCTCATCGAACCTCACCAATGCTATCAGCCTGAAGTGTCCAACCTTATGTCTCACTCAGCTCTGGGTTTTGATGAGGTAAATCCAGGTTGCATCACAAGCCCTGAATGAATTATTTAAGAATTGCTCTCTATTTCACTGTCATTCTGTTTTGTTTTTGTAATTCATTTTGATAATGGGATTTATCGGATTTTCTCTGCTGCCTTCATGCAGCTGTACACACGCTTGATTCTCTTACGGAGACATATAAATGCATGGGTTTGAATATTCTTTCTAGTCAGGTGTATTCCTAGGCGTTGAATATAGGGTGTTTAGCCCATTTGGTTGAGCAAGGGGTAGGTCTTGACTATTACATATTTGACGTATGGAATGGTATCTGTGCTAATTTCTATCTCTGGTTTTATGCAGCACCCCAACTCACCTTTCTCCTTAAGCAAACATAAGTTGGTTTTCTAAATTTGAGACCCTGTTCTGTTTTGTAATTCAGTTCATGTGTAGCCAAGATTACATTCCGTGTATTAGTGACATCTTATGATGTTTCATTTTCTGTGTGAGTTATTTCACTTAGAATCATCGTACCTGAATCCACTCATTATGCCACGACGGGCCTGATGACATAGATTTCATTGGTGAGTGACATTCCATTGTACGTACGTACCACAACTTCTTTATCCATTTTTCGCTTTCAGGGATGTTTAACTTGTACCGTAGACGAGGTTCTTGTAAACAGAGCCGTCTGAAACTTTGGGGTGGCTGTGTGTTTTTGATTTTAATTTCCCTAAGCTATAGGACCATAAGTGGAAGTGCCGTAGGCTCCGTTGCTTTGTTTTTTGGTGTTTCAGGAAACACCATACACTTCTCCAGAGTGGCTGTTGGCAATTTACATCCCACCCATCAGCATAACAAGGCTCCCTGTTCTCCATGGCCTGTGCTGCATTTCTGGATTTTACACTTTTTCAGATGGCTCTTTTGAGCGGGGGGCAGTGAGACTTCATTGTAGTGCAGATTTCTTTAACATGCTTGCTTGGTTGGCCAAAAAGGGCGTATGCGTTTTTTCCTGAATATATTCAGGAAAATACGTATACGCCCTTTTTGGCCAAGGGCATCATTGTCGACGTTCTGCCTCTTTTACTAAGCTTTAAATGCAATTCCAGTCTACCCCCTGAAATCGTTTTCCTGCAATTCTGCCCCGCTTTCAAGTCCTCTTCGCAGCCTTCCTTCAATATATTTTCGGACGATAGCTGTCATTTATAACTCTGCAGGTTTGTGAATTACAGTGCCCCTGAGCTCCTTTCTTCAAATCGCTTTCTTGTGAGCTGGCCGCAAACCCACAGGATTGCTTCAGGCCCTAATCTGGTTCCTGCACGGCATGCTGAGCCTTTGATTAATTCCTCTTCCTGGTTGGAAATGAGCGTTAAATTTGCCCGTGCAGACACCTACAGCTAGTCTCTCATTGGTTCTCCCTATTCCTGTTCATCTTGCGCAGAAATTGCAAACTGTGCCAAACAGGAGGTTAAAGGCACTGACTCTCCAAGTGGGGAGAGTGTTAGTAAAGGATCTGGAATTGTGAACCCGAGTAAAAGGGGACAAAAACTGAGATGCATTTGAAAACGTTTCCCGGTCACATGGTGCACCATACTGTGGGTTTCCCATGCATGCTTTAGCTGAAGGAAGAATCACTTAAACCTGGCGAGTTGGGACCCATGTAATGGGTACCATGCAGTATGACTTCAAATGGTCTGCATTTGCTCATCGAACCTCACCAATGCTATCAGCCCGAAGTGTCCAACCTTATGTCTCACTCAGCTCTGGGTGTAGATGAGGTAAATCCAGGTTGCATCACAAGCCCTGAATGAATTATTGAAGAATTGCTCTCTATTTCACTGTCATTGTGTTTTGTTTTTGTAATTCATTTTGATATTAGGATTTATCGGATTTTCTCTGCTGCCTTCATGCAGCAGTACAAACGCTTGATTCTCTTATGGAGACATATAAATCCATGGGTTTGAAGATTCTTACTAGTCAGGTGTATTCCTATGTGTTGAATATAGGGTGTTTAGCCCATTTCGTTGAGCAAGGGGTAGGTCTTGACTATTACATATTTGACGTATGGAATGGTATCTGTGCTAATTACTATCTCTGGTTTTATGCAGCACCCCAACTCACCTTTCCCCTTATGCAAACATAACTTGGTTTTCAAAATTTGACACCCTGTTCTGTTTTGTAATTCACTTCATGTGTAGCCAAGATTACATTCGGTGTATTAGTGATATCTTATGATGTTTCATTTTCTGTGTGACTTATTTCACTTAGAATCATCGTACCTGAATCCACTTATTATGACACGACGGGCCAGATAACATACAATTCATTGGTGAGTGATATTCCATTGTACGTACGTACCACAAATTCTTTATCCATTTTTCGCTTTCTGGGATATTTAACTTGTACCGTAGAAGAGGTTCTTGTAAACAGAGCCGTCTGAAACTTTGGGGCGGCTGTGTGTTTTTGATTTTAATTTCCCTAAGCTATAGGACCATAAGTGGAAGTGCCGTAGGCTCCATTGCTTTGTTTTTTAGGTGTTTCAGGAAACACCATACACTTCTCCAGAGTGGCTGTTGGCAATTTACATAGCACCCATCAGCATAACACGGCTCCCTGTTCTCCATGGCCTGTGCTGAATTTCTGGATTTTACACTTTTTTCAGATGGCCCATTTGACCGGGGGGCAGTGAGACTTCATTTTAGTGCAGATTTCTTTAACATGCTTGCTTGGTTGTCCAAAAAGGCCGTATGCGTTTTTTCCTGAATATATTCAGGAAAAAACGTATACGCCCTTTTTGGCCAAGTGCATCATTGTCGACGTTCTGCCTCTTTTCCTATGCTTTAAATGCAATTCCAGTCTACCCCCTGAAATCGTTTTCCTGCAATTCTGCCCCGCTTTCCAGTCCTCTTCGCAGCCTTCCTTCAATATATTTTCGGACGATAGCTGTCATTTATAACTCTGCAGGTTTGTGAATTACAGTGCCCCTTAGCTCCTTTCTACAAATCGCTTTCTTGTGAGCTGGCCACAAACCCGCAGGATTGCTTCAGGCCCTAATCTGGTTCCTGCACGGCATGCTGAGCCTTTGGTTAATTCCTCTTCCTGGTTGGAAATGAGCGTTAAATTTGCCCGTGCAGATACCTACAGCTAGTCTCTCATTGGTTCTCCCTATTCCTGTTCATCTTGCGCAGAAATTGCAAACTGTGCCAAACAGGAGGTTAAAGGCACTGACTCTCCAAGTGGGGAGAGTGTTAGTAAAGGGTCTGGAATTGTGAACCCGAGTAAAAGGGGACAAAAACTGAGATGCATTTGAAAACGTTTCCCGGTCACATGGTGCACCATACTGTGGGTTTCCCATGCATGCTTTAGCTGAAGGAAGAATCACTTAAACCTGGAGAGTTGGGACCCATGGAATGGGTACCATGCAGTATGACTTCAAATGGTCTGCATTTGCTCATCGAACCTCACCAATGCTATCAGCCCGAAGTGTCCAACCTTATGTCTCACTCAATTCTGGGTTTTGATGAGGTAAATCCAGCTTGCATCACAAGCCCTGAAAGAATTATTTAAGAATTGCTCGCTATTTCACTGTCATTGTGTTTTGTTTTTGTAATTCATTTTGATAATAGGATTTATCGGATTTTCTCTGCTGCCTTCATGCAGCTGTACACACGCTTGATTCTCTTATGGAGACATATAAATCCATGGGTTTGAAGATTCTTACTAGTCAGGTGTATTCCTAGGCATTGAATATAGGGTGTTTAGCCCATTTCGTTGAGCAAGGGGTAGGTCTTGACTATTACATATTTGACATATGGAATGGTATCTGTGCTAATTTCTAACTCTGGTATTATGCAGCACCCCAACTCACATTTCCCCTTACGCAAACATAAGTTGGTTTTCAAAATTTGAGACCCTGTTCTGTTTTGTAATTCAGTTCATGTGTAGCCAAGTTTACATTCGGTGTATTAGTGATATCTTATGATGTTTCATTTTCTGTGTGACTTATTTCACTTAGAATCATCATACCTGAATCCACTTATTATGCCACGACAGGCCAGATGACATAGAATTCATTGGTGAGTGATATTCCATTGTACGTACGTACCACAACTTCTTTATCCATTTTTCGCTTTCTGGGATATTTAACTTGTACCGTAGACGAGGTTCTTGTAAACAGAGCCGTCTGAAACTTTGGGGTGGCTGTGTGTTTTTGATTTTAATTTCCCTAAGCTATAGGACCATAAGTGGAAGTGCCGTAGGCTCCGTTGCTTTGTTTTTTAGGTGTTTCAGGAAACACCATACAATTCTCCAGAGTGGCTGTTGGCAATTTACAACCCACCCATCAGCATAACAAGGCTCCCTGTTCTCCATGGCCTGTGCTGCATTTCTGGATTTTACACTTTTTTCAGATGGCCCTTTTGACCGGTGGGCAGTGAGACTTCATTGTAGTGCAGATTTCTTTAACATGCTTGCTTGGTTGGCCAAAAAGACCGTATGCGTTTTTACCTGAATATATTCAGGAAAAAACGCATACGCCCTTTTGGCCAAGTGCATCATTGTCAATGTTCTGCCTCTTTTCCTATGCTTTAAATGCAATTCCAGTCTACCCCCTGAAATCGTTTTCCTGCAATTCTGCCCCGCTTTCAAGTGCTCTTCGCAGCCTTCCTTCAATATATTTTTGGACGATAGCTGTCATTTATAACTCTGCAGGTTTGTGAATTACAGTGCCCCTGAGCTCCTTTCTTCAAATCGCTTTCTTGTGAGCTGGCTGCAAACCCGCAGGATTGCTTCAGGCACTAATCTGTTTCTGGCACAGCATGCTGAGCCTTTGGATAATTCCTCTTCCTGGTGGGAAATGAGCATTAAATTTGCCCGTGCAGACACCTACAGCTAGTCTCTCATTGGTTCTCCCTATTCCTGTTCATCTTGCGCAGAAATTGCAAACTGTGCCAAACAGGAGGTTAAAGGCACTGACTCTCCAAGTGGGGAGAGTGTTAGTAAAGGGTCTGGAATTGTGAACCCGAGTAAAAGGGGACGAAAACTGAGATGCATTTGAAAACGTTTCCCCGTCTCACGGTGCACCATACTGTGGGTTTCACATGCATGCTTTAGCTGAAGGAAGAATCACTTAAACCTGGAGAGTTGGGACCCATGGAATGTGTACCATATATTATGACTTCAAGTGGTCTGCATTTGCTCATCGAACCTCACCAATGCTATCAGCCCGATGTGTCCAACCTTATGTCTCACTCAGCTCTGGGTGTAGATGAGGTAAATCCAGGTTGCATCACAAGCCCTGAATGAATTATTTAAGAATTGCTCTCTATTTCACTGTCATTGTGTTTTGTTTTTGTAATTCATTTTGATAATAGGATTTATCGGATTTTCTCTGCTGCCTTCATGCAGCTGTACACACGCTTGATTCACTTATGGAGACATATAAATCCATGGGTTTGAAGATTCTTTCTAGTCAGGTGTATTCCTAGGCGTTGAATATAGGGTGTTTAGCCCCTTTCGTTGAGCAAGGAGTAAGTCTTGACTATTACGTATTTGACATATGGAATGGTATCTGTGCTAATTTCTATCTCTGGTTTTATGCAGCACCCCAACTCACCTTTCCCCTTAAGCAAACATAAGTTGGTTTTCTAAATTTGAGACCCTGTTCTGTTTTGTAATTCAGTTCATGTGTAGCCAAGATTACATTCCGTGTATTAGTGACATCTTATGATGTTTCATTTTCTGTGTGACGTATTTCACTTTGAATCATCGTACCTGAACCACTCATTATGCCACGATGGGCCAGATGACATAGATTTCATTGGTGAGTGATATTCCATTGTACGTACGTACCACAACTTCTTTATCCATTTTTCGCTTTCTGGGATATTTAACTTGTACCGTAGACGAGGTTCTTGTAAACAGATCCGTCTGAAACTTTGGGGTGGCTGTGTGTTTTTGATTTTAATTTCCATAAGCTATAGGACCATAAGTGGAAGAGCCGTAGGCTCCGTTGCTTTGTTTTTTAGGTGTTTCAGAAAACACCATACACTTCTCCAGAGTGGCTGTTGGCAACTTACATCCCACCCATCAGCATAACAAGGCTCCCTGTTCTCCATGGCCTGTGCTGCATTTCTGGATTTTACACTTTTTTCAGATGGCCCTTTTGACCAGGGGGCAGTGATACTTCATTGTAGTGCAGATTTCTCTAACATGCTTGCTTGGTTGGCCAAAAAGGGCGTATGCGTTTTTTCCTGAATATATTCAGGAAAAAACGCATACGCCCTTTTTGGCCACGTGCTTCATTGTCGACGTTCTGCCTCTTTTCCTATGCTTTAAATGCAATTCCACTCTACTCCCTGAAACCGCTTTCCTGCAATTCTGCCCCGATTTCAAGTCCTCTTCGCAGCCCTCCTTCAATATATTTTTGGACAATAGCTGTCATTTATAACTTTGCAGGTTTGAGAATTACAGTGTCCCTGAGCTCCTTTCTTCAAATCGCTTTCTTGTGAGCTGGCCGCAAACCCACAGGATTGCTTCAGGCCCTAATCTTGTTCAGGCAAGGCATGCTGAGCGTTTGGTTAATTCCTCTTCCTGGTTGGAAATGAGCGTTAAATTTGCCTGTGCAGACACCTACAGCTAGTCTCTCATTCGTTCTCCCTATTCCTGTTCATCTTGCACAGAAATTGCAAACTGTGCCAAACAGCAGGTTAAAGGCACTGACTCTCCAAGCGGGGAGAGTGTTAGTAAAGGGTCTGGAATTGTGAACCCGAGTAAAAGGGGACGAAAACTGAGATGCATTTGAAAACGTTTCCCGGTGACACGGTGCACCATACTGTGGGTTTCCCATGCATGTTTTAGCTGAAGGAAGCATCGCTTAAACCTGGAGAGTTGGGACCCATGGAATGGGTACCATGCAGGATGACTTCAAAGGGTCTGCATTTGCTCATTGAACCTCACCAATGCTATCAGCCCGAAGTGTCCAACCTTATATCTCACTCAGCTCTGGGTGTAGATGAGGTAAATCCAGGTTGCATCACAAGCCCTGAATGAATTATTTAAGAATTGCTCTCTATTTCAGTGTCATTGTGTTTTGTTTTTGTAATTCATTTTGATAATGGGATTTATCGGATTTTCTCTGCTGCATTCATGCAGCTGTACACACGCTTGATTCTCTTATGGAGACATATAAATCCATGGGTTTGAAGATTCTTACTAGTCAGGTGTATTCCTAGGCGTTGAATATAGGGTGTTTATCCCATTTCGTTGAGAAAGGGGTAGGTCTGGAGTATTACATAGTTAACTTATGGAATGGGATCTGTGCTAATATCTATCTCTGGTTTTATGCAGCACCGCAACTCACCTTTCCCCTTAAGCAAACATAAGTTGGTTTTCTAAATTTGAGACCCTGTTTTGTTTTGTAATTCAGTTCATGTGTAGCCAAGATTACATTCCGTGTATTAGTGATATCATATGATGTTTCATTTTCTGTGGGACTTATTTCACTTAGAATCATTGTACCTGAATCCACTCATTATGCCACGATGGGCCAGATGACATAGATTTCATTGGTGAGTGATATTCCATTGTACGTACGTACCACAACTTCTTTATCCATTTTTTGCTTTCTGGGATATTTAACTTGTACCGTAGACGAGGTTCTTGTAAACAGAGCCGTCTGAAACTTTGGGGTGGCTGTGTGTTTTTGATTTTAATTTCCCTAAGCTACTGGACCATAAGTGGAAGTGCCATAGGCTGTGTTGCTTTGTTTCCTACGTGTTTCAGGAAACACCATACACTTCTCCAGTGTGGCTGTTGGCAATTTACATCCTGCCCATCAGCATAACAAGGCTCCATGTTCTCCATGGCCTGTCCTGCCTTTCTGGATTTTACACTTTTTCCAGATGGCCCTGTTGACTGGGGGGCAGTGAGACTTCCCTTGTAGTGCAGATTTCCTTTACATGCTTGCTTAGTTGGCCAAAAAGGGCGTATGCCTTTTTTCCTGAATATATTCAGGAAAAAACGCATATGCACTTTTTGGCCAAGTGCATCATTGTCGACGTTCTGCCTCTTTTCCTATGCTTTAAATGCAATTCCCGTGTACCCCCTGAAATCGTTTTCCTGCAATTCTGCCACGCTTACAAGTTCTCTTTGCATCCTTCCTTCAATATATTTTTGGACGATAGCTGTCATTTATAACTCTGCAGGTTTGTGAGTTACAGTGCCCCTGAGCTCCTTTCTTCAACTCGCTATCTTGTGAGCTGGTCGCAAACCCGCAAGATTGCTTCAGGCCCTAATCTGGTTCGGGCAGGGCATGCTGAGCCTTTGGTTAATTCCTCTTCCTGGTGGGAAATGAGCGTTAAATTTGCCTGTGCAGACACCTACAGCTAGTCTCTCATTGGTTCTCCCTATTCCTGTTCATCTTGCGCAGAAATTGCAAACTGTGCCAAACAGGAGGTTAAAGGCACTGACTCTCCAAGTGGGGAGAGTGTTAGTAAAGGGTCTGGAATGGTGAACCCGAGTAAAAGGGGACGAAAACTGAGATGAATTTGAAAACGTTTGCCGGTCACACGGTGGACCATACTCTGGGTTTCCCATGCATGTTTTAGCTGAAGGAAGAATCCCTTAAACCTGGAGAGTTGGGACCCATGGAAAGGGTTCCATGCAGTATGACTTCAAAGGGTCTGCATTTGCTCACTGAACCTCACCAATGCTATCATCCCGAAGTGTCCAGCCTTATGTCTCACCCAGCTCTGTGTGTAGATGTGGTAAATCCAGGTTGCATCACAAGCCCTGAATGAATTATTTAAGAATTGCTCTCTATTTCACTGTCATTGTGTTTTGTATTTGAAAATTATTTTGATAATGGGATTTATCGGGTTTTCACTGCTACCTTTATGCCGCTGTACACACGCATGTTTCTCTTATGGAGACATATAAATCCGTGGGTTTTAAGATTCTTACTAGTCAGGTATATTCCTAGGCCTTGAATATGGGGTGTTGAGTCCATTTCGTTGAGCAAGGAGTAGGTCTGCTATATTACTTATTTGGTTTATGGAACGGTATCTGTGCTAATTTCAATCTCTGGTTTTATGCAGCACCCCAACTCACCTTTCCCCATAAGCAAGCATAAGTTGGTTTTCTAAATTTGAGACCCTGTTCTGTTTTGTAATTCAGTTCATGTGTAGCCAAGTTTACATTCCTTGTATTAGTGATATCTTATGATGTTTCTTTTTCTGTGTCACTTATTTCACGTAGAATCATCGTACCTGAATACTCTCATTATGCCGCTATGGGCCTGATGACATAGATATAATTGCTGAGTGATATTCCATTGTACGTATGTACCAGAACTTCTTTATCCATTTTTCACTTTCTGGGATATTTAACTCGTACCGTAGATGAGGTTCTTGTAAACAGAGCCGTCCCAAACTTTGGGGTGGCTGTGTGTTTTTGATTTTAATTTCCCAAAGCTATAGGACCATAAGTGGAAGTGCCATAGGCTGTGTTGCTTTGTTTCCTACGTGTTTCAGGAAACACCATACACTTCTCCAGAGTGGCTGTTGGCAATTTACATCCCGTAAATCAATATTATAAGGCTCCCTGTTCTCCATGGCCTGTCCTGTCTTTCTGGATTTTACACTTTTTTCAGATGGCCCTTTTGACTGGGGCGCAGTGAGACTTCATTGTAGTGCAGATTTCCTGTACACGCTTGCTTGGTTGGCCAAAAAGTGCGTATGCGTTTTTTCCTGAATATATTAAGGAAAAAACGCTTACGCCCATTTTGGCCAAGTGCATCATTGTCAACATTCTGTCTCTTTTCCTGTGCTTTAAGTGCAATTCCAGTCTACCCCCTGAAATCGTTTTCCTGGAATTCTGCCCCGCTTTCTAGTCCTCTTCGCAGACTTACTTCAATATATTTTTGGACGATAGCTGTCATTCATAACTCTGCAGGTTTGTGAATTACAGTGCCCCTGAGCTCCTTTCTTCAACTCGCATTCTTCTGAGCTGACTGCAAAACCGCAGGATTGCTTCAGTCCCTAATCTGTTTCCGGCAGGGCACGCTGAGCCTTTGATTGATTCCTCTTCCTGGTGGGCAGTGAGGGATACATTTGCCCGTACAGACTCCTACAGCTAGTCTCTCATTGGTTCTCCCTATTCCTGTTCATCTTGCACAGAAATTGCAAACTGTGCCAAACAGGAGGTTAAAGACACTGACTCTCCGAGTGGGGAGAGTGTTAGTGAAGGGTCTGGAATGGTGAACCCGAGTCCCAGGGGACAAAAACTGAGATGCATTTGAAAACATTTCCCAATCACCCAATGTACCATAGTCTGGGTTTCCCATGCGTGTTTTAGCTGAAGGAAGAATTTCTTAAACCTAGAGAGTTGGGACCCTTGGAATGGATACCAAGCAGTATGACTTCAAAGGGTCTGCATTTGCTAACCGAACCTCACCAATGCTATCAGCCAGAAGTTTCGAAACTTATGTCTCACCGAGCTCTGGGTGTAGATGTGGTAAATCCAGTTTGCATCACAAGCTCTGAATGAATTATTTAAGAATTGCTCTCTATTTCACTGTCATTGTGTTTTGTTTTTGAAATTTTTTTTATAACGGGATTTATCGGATTTTCATTGCTGCGTTTAGGCCGCTGTACACACACTTGATTCTCTTATGGAGACATATAAATCTATGGGTTTTAACATTCTTACTAATCACGTATATTCCTCAGGGTAGAATATGTGGTGTTGAGCCCATTTCGTTGAGCAAGAAGTAGGTCTTGTCTCTTACATATTTGGCTTAAGGAACGGTATCTGTGCTAATTAAAATCTCTGGTTTTATGCAGCACCAAAACTCACTTTTCCACATAAGCAAGCATAAGTTGGTTTTCTAAATTTGAGACCCTGTTCTGTTTTGTAGTTCAGTTCATATGTAGCCAAGTTTACATTCCGTGTATTAATGATACCTTATGATGTTTCTTTTTCTGTGAGACTTATTTCACGTAGAATCATCGTACCTGAATCCACTCATTATGCCGCTACGGGCCTGATGACATAGATTTCATTGCTGAGTGATATTACATTGTACGTACGTACCACAACTTCTTAATCCATTTTTCGCTTTCTGGGATATTTAACTTGTACCGTAGATGAGGTTTTTGTAAACAGAGCCATCCCAAATTTTGGGGTGGATGTGTGTTTTTGATTTTAATTTCCCTAAGCTATACGACCATAATTGGAAGTGCCGTAGGCTCCGTTGCTTTGTTTTTTAGGTGTTCCAGGAAACACCATAAACTTTTCCAGAGTGGCTGTTGGCAATTTACATCCCACCCATCAGCATAACAAGGCTCCCTGTTCTCCATGGCCTGTGCTGCCTTTCTGGATTTTACACTTTTTTCAGATGGCCCTTTTGACCGGGGGGCAGTGAGACTTCATTGTAGTGCAGATTTCTTTAACATGCTTGCTTGGTTGGCCAAAAAGGGCGTATGCGTTTTTTCCTGTATATTCAGGAAAAAACGCATACGCCCTTTTTGGCCAAGAGCATCATTGTCGACGTTCTGCCTCTTTTCCTATGCTTTAAATGCAATTCCCGTCTACCCCCTGAAATCGTTTTCCTGCAATTCTGCACCGCATTCAAGTTTTCTTCGCAGCCTTCCTTCAATATATTTTTGGATGATAGCTGTCATTTATAACTCTGCAGGTTTGTGAGTTACAGTGTCCCTGAGCTCCTTTCTTCAACTCGCTATCTTGTGAGCTGGTCGCAAACCCACAGGATTGCTTCAGGCCCTAATCTGCTTCCAGCACGGCATGTTGAGCCTTAGGTTATTTCCTCTTCCTGGCGGGAAATGAGCGTTAAATTTACCCGTGCAGACACCTACAGTTGGCTCTCATTGGTTCTCCCTATTCCTGTTCATCTTGAGCAGAAATTGCAAACTGTGCCAAAGAGGAGGTTAAAGCACTGACTCTCCAAGTAGGGAGAGTGTTAGTAAAGGGTCTGGAATGGTGAACCCGAGTAAAAGGGGAGGAAAACTGAGATGCATTTGAAAACGTTTGCCGGTCACACGGTGCACCATACTGTGGTTTTCCCATGCATGTTTTAGCTGAAGGAAGAATCCCTTAAACCTGGAGAGTTGGGACCCTTGGAATGGGTACCATGCAGTATGACTTCAAAGTGTCTGCATTTGCCCACTGAACCTCACCAATGCTATCAGCCCGAAGTCCCCAACCTTATGTCTCACTCAGCTCTGGGTGTAGATGTGGTAAATCCAGGTTGCATCACAAACCCTGAATGAATTATTTAAGAATTGCTCTCTATTTCACTGTCCTTGGTTTTGTTTTTGTAATATATTTTGATAATGGGATTTATCGGATTTTCCCTGCTGCATTCATGCCGCTGTACACACGCTTCATTCTCTTACGGAGACATATGAATCCATGGGTTTGAAGATTCTTACTAGTCAGGTGTATTCCTAGGCGTTGAATATGTGGTGTTTAGTCCATTTCGTTGAGCAAGGGGTAGGTCTTTACTATTATATATTTGGCTTATGAAAAGGTATCTGTGCTAATTTCTATCTCTGTTTTGATGCGGCACCCCAACTTACCTTTCCCCTTAAGCAAGCATAAGTTGGTTTTCTAAATTTGAGACCCTGTTCTGTTTTGTAATTCAGTTCATGTGTAGCCTAGTTTATATTCGATGTATTAGTGATATCTTATGATGTTTCATTTTCTGTGTGACTTATTTCACTTAGAATCATGGTACCTGAATCCACTCATTATGCCGCGACGGGCCTGATGACATAGATTTCATTGCTCAGTGATATTCCATTGTACGTATGTACCACAACTTCTTTATCCATTTTTCACATTCTGGGATATTTAACTTGTACCGTAGACGAGGTTCTGTAAACAGAGCCGACCGAAACTTTGGGGTGGCTGTGTGTTTTTGATTTTAATTTCCCTAAGCTATAGGACCATAAGTGGAAGTGCCGTAGGCTCCGTTGCTTTGTTTTTTAGGTGTTCCAGGAAACACCATACCCTTCTCCAGAGCGGCTGTTGGCAATTTACATCCCGCCCATCAGCATAACAAGGCTCCCGGTTCTCCATGTCCTGTGCTGCCTTTCTGGATTTTACACTTTTTTCAGATGGCCCTTTTGACCGGGGGGCAGTGAGACTTCATTGTAGTGCAGATTTCTTTAACATGCTTGCTTGGTTGGCCAAAAACCGCGTATGCGTTTTTTCCTGAATATATTCAGAAAAAACGCATATGACCTTTTTGGCCAAGAGCATCATTGTCGACGTTCTGCCTCTTTTCCTATGCTTTAAATGCAATTACCGTCTACCCCCTGAAATCGTTTTCCTGCAATTCTGCCCCGCTTACAAGTTCTCTTCGCAGCCTTCCTTCAATATATTTTTGGACGATAGCTGTCATTTATAACTCTGCAGGTTTGTGAGTTACAGTGCCATTGAGCTCCTTTCTTCAACTCGCTATCTTGTGAGCTGGCCGCAAACCCGCTGGATTGCTTCAGACCCTAATCTGGTTCCGGCAGGGCATGCTGAGCCTTAGGTTAATTCCTCTTCCTGGTGGGGAATGAGCGTTAAATTTGCCCGTGCAGACACCTACAGCTAATCTCTCATTGGTTCTCCCTCTTCCTGTTCTTCTTGAGCAGAAATTGCAAACTGTGCCCAACAGGAGGTTAAAGGCACTGACTCTCCAAGTAGGGAGAGTGTTAGTAAAGGGTCTTGAATTGTGAACCCGAGTAAAAGGGGACGAAAACTGCAATGCATTTGAAAACGTTTCCTGGTCACACGCTGCAACATACTGTGGGTTTCCCATGCATGTATTAGCTGAAGGAAGAATCCCTTAAACCTGGAGAGTTGCGACCCATGGAATAGGTACCATGCAGTATGACTTCAAAGGGTCTGCATTTGCTCATCGAACCTCACCAATGCTATCAGCCCGATGTGCCCAACCTTATGTCTCACTCAGCTCTGGGTGTAGATGTGGGAAATCCAGGTTGAATCACAAGCCCTGAATGAATTATTTAAGAATTGCTCTCTATTTCACTGTCCTTGTGTTTTGTTTTTGTATTTCATTTTGATAATGGTATTTATCGGATTTTCTCTGCTGCATTCATGCCGCTGTACACACTCTTCATTCTCTTACGGGGACATATAAATCCATGGGTTTGAAGATTCTTACTAGTCAGGTGTATTCCTAGGCGTTGAATATGGGGTGTTTAGTCCGTTTCGTTGAGCAAGGGGTATGTCTTGACTATTACATATTTGGCTTATGGAAAGGTATCTGTGCTAATTTCTGTCTGTGGTTTTATGCAGCACCCCAACTCACCTTTCCCCATAAATAAGCATAAGTTGGTTTTCTAAATTTGAGACCCTGTTCTGTTTTGTAATTCAGTTCATGTGTAGCCAAGTTTACATTCCGTGGATTAGTGATATCTTATGTTTCATTTTCTGTGTGACTTATTTCATTTAGAATCATCGTACCTGAATCCACTCATTATGCCACGATGGGCCTGATGACATAGATTTCATTGCTGAGTGATATTCCATTGTATGTACGTTATACAACTTCTTCTATATCCATTTTTCACCTTCTGGGATATTTTACTTCTCCGTAGACGAGGTTCTTCTAAACATAGCTGTCCAAAACATTGGGGTTACTGTGTGCTTTTGATTTTCATTTCTCTAAGCTATAGGACCATAAGTTGAAGTGCCGTAGGCTCCGTTGCTTTGTTTTTTAGGTGTTTCAGGAAACACCATACACTTCTCCAGAGTGGCTCTTGGCAATTTACATACCGCCCATCAGCATAAAAAGGCTCCCTGTTTTCCAAGACCTGTCCGGACTTTTTCGATTTTACACTTTTTTCAGATGGCCCTTTTGACGCGGGGACAGTGAGACTTCATTGTAGTGCATATTTCCTTTACACGCTTGCTTGGTTGGCCAAAAAGTACGTATGCGTTTTTTCCTGAATATATTCAGGAAAAAACGCATGCGCCCTCTTTGGCCAAGTGCATCATTGTCTACATTCTGCCTCTTTTCCTATGCTTTAAGTACAATTCCCGTCTACCCCCTGAAATCGTTTTCCTGAATTTCTGCCCCGCTTTCAAGTCCTCTTCGAAGACTTACTTCAATACATTTTTGGACGATAGCTGTCATTCATAACTCTGCAGGTTTGTGAATTACAGTGTCCCTGAGCACCTTTCTTCAACTCGCTTTCTTCTGAGCTGGCCGCAAAACTGCAGGATTGCTTCAGGCCCTAATCTGTTTCCGGCAAGGCACGCTGAGCCTTTGGTTAACTCCCCTTCCTGTTGGGAAATGAGCGTTCCATTTGCCCGTGCAGACACCTACAGCTAGTCTCTCATTGGTTCTCCCTATTCCTGTTCATCTTGAGCAGAAATTGCAAATTTTGCCAAATAGGAGTTTAAAGAAACTGACTCTCCATGTGGGGAGAGTGTTAGAAAAGCGTCTGGAATGGTGAACCCGAGTAGCAGGGGACGAAAACTGAGATGCATTTGAAAACGTTTCCCAATCACGCGGTGGACCATACTCTGGGTTTCCCATGCATGTTTTAGCTGAAGGAAGAATCCCTGAAAGCTGGAGAGTTGGGACCCATGGAAAGGGAACCATGCAGTATGACTTCAAAGGGTCTGCGTTTGCTCACCGAACTTCACCAATGCTATGAGCCTGAAGTGTCCAGACTTATGTCTCACCCAGCTCTGGGTGTAGATGTGGGAAATCCAGTTTGCATAACATGCCCTGAATGAATTATTTAAGAATTGCTCTCTATTTCACTGTCCTTGTGTTTTGTTTCTGTGATTCATTTTGATAATGGGATTTATCGGATTTTCTCTGCTGCATTCATGCCGCTGTACACACGCTTCATTCTCTTACGAGGACATATATATCCATGGGTTTGAAGATTCTTACTAGTCAGGTGTATTCCTAGGCCTTGAATATGGGGTGTTTAGTCCAATTCCTTGAGCAAGGGGTAGGTCTTGACTATTACATATTTGGTTTATGGAAAGGTATCTGTGCTAATTTCTATCTCTGGTTTTATGCAGCACCCCAACTCAACTTTCCCCTTATCCAAGCATAAGTTGGTTTTCTAAATTTGAGACCCTGTTCTGTTTTGTAATTCAGTTCACGTGTAGCCAAGTTTACATTCCGTGTATTAGTGATAACTTATGATGTTTCATTTTCTGTGTGACTTATTTCACTTAGAATCATCATACCTGAATCCACTCATTATGCCGCGACGGGCCTGATGACATTGATTTCATTGCTGAGTGGTATTCCTTTGTACGTACGTACCACAACTTCTTTATCCATTTTTCACATTCTGGTATATTTAACTTGTACTGTAGACGAGGTTCTTGTAAACAGAGCCGTCCGACACTTTGGGGTGGCTGTGTGTTTTTGATTTTAATTTCCCTAAGCTATAGGACCATAAGTGGAAGTGCCGTAGGCTCCGTTGCTTTGTTTTTTAGGTGTTTCAGGAAACACCATACCCTTCTCCAGAGTGGCTGTTGGCAATTTACATCCCGCCCATCAGCATAACAAGGCTCCATGTTCTCCATGGCCTGTGCTGCATTTCTGTATTTTACACTTTGTTCAGATGGCCCTTTTGACCGGGGGGCAGTGAGACTTCATTGTAGTGCAGATTTCTTTAACATGCTTGCTTGGTTGGCCAAAAAGGGCGTATGCGTTTTTTCCTGAATATATTCAGGAAAAAACGCATACTCCATTTTTGGCCAAGTGCATCATTGTCGACGTTCTGCCTCTTTTCCTATGCTTTAAATGCAATTCCAGTCTACCCCCTGAAATCGTTTTCCTGCAATTCTGCCCCGCTTTCAAGTCCTCTTCGCAGCCTTCCTTCAATATATTTTCGGACGAGAGCTGTCATTTATAACTCTGCAGGTTTGTGAATTACAGTGCCCCTGAGCTCCTTTCTTCAAATAATTTTCTTGTGAGCTGGCCGCAAACCCGCAGGATTGCTTCAGGCCCTAATCTGTTTCCGGCACGGCATGCTGAGCCTTTGGTTAATTCCTCTTCCTGGTTGGAAATGAGCGTTATATTTGCCCGTGCAGACACCTACAGCTGGTCTCTCATTGGTTCTCCCTATTCCTGTTCATCTTGCGCAGAAATTGCAAACTGTGCCAAACAGCAGGTTAAAGGCACTGGCTCTCCAAGTGAGGAGAGTGTTAAATGGGTCTGGAATGGTGAACCCGAGTAAAAGGGGACGAAAACTGAGATGCATTTGAAAACGTTTCCCGGTCACAAGGTGCACCATACTGTGGGTTTCCCATGCATGTTTTAGCTGAAGGAAGAATTGCTTAAACCTGGAGAGTTGGGACCCATGGAATGGGTACCATGCAGTATGACTTCAAAGGGTCTGCATTTGCTCATCGAACCTCACCAATGCTATCAGGCTGAAGTGTCCAACCTTATGTCTCACTCACCTCTGGGTGTAGATGAGGTAAATCCAGGTTGCATCACAAGCCCTGAATGAATTATTTAAGAATTGCTCTCTATTTCACTCTCATTGTGTTTTGTTTTTGTAATTCATTTTGATAAGGGTATTTATCGGATTTACTCTGCTGCATACATGCAGCTGTACACACGCTTGATTCTCTTATAGAGACATATAAATCCATGGGTTTGAAGATTCTTACTAGTCAGGTGTATTGCTAGGCGTTGAATATAGGGTTTTTAGACCATCTCGTTGAGCAAGGGGTAGATCTTGACTATTACATATTTGACTTATGGAAGGGTATCTGTGCTAATTTCTATCTCTGGTTTTATGCAGCACCCAAACTCACCTTTCCCCTTAAGCAAATATAAGTTGGTTTTCTTAATTTGAGACCCTGTTCTGTTTTGCAATTCAGTTCATGTGTAGCCAAGATTACATTCGGTGTATTAGTGATTTCTTATGATGTTTCATTTTCTGTGTGACTTATTTCACTTAGAATCATCGACCTGAATACACTCATTATGCCCCGACGGTCCTGATGACATAGATTTCATTGGTGAGTGATATTACAATGTACGTACGTACCACAAATTCTTTATGCATTTTTTGCTTTCTGTGATATTTTACTTGTACCGTCGACGAGGTTCTTGTAAACAGAGCCGTCTGAAACTTTGGGGTGGCTGTGTGTTTTTGATTTTAATTTCCGTAAGCTATAGGACCATAAGTGGAAGTGCCGTAGGCTCTGTTGCTTTGTTTTTTAGGTATTTCAGGAAATACCATACACTTCTCCAGAGTGGCTCTTGGCAATTTACATCCCGCTCATCAGCATAACAGAGCTCCCTGTTCTCCATGGCCTGTGATGCCTGTCTGGATTTTACACATTTTTCAGATGGCCGTTTTAACAGGGGGCAGTGATACTTCACTCTAGTGCAGATTTCTTTAACATGCTTGCTTGGTTGGCCAAAAAGGGCGTATGCGTTTTTTCCTGAATATATTCTGGAAAAAACGCATATGCCGTTTTTGGCCAAGTGCATCATTGTCGACGTTCTGCCTCTTGTCCTATGCTTTAAATGTAATTCCAGTCTACCCCCTGAAATCGTTTTCCTGCAATTCTGCCCCGCTTTCAAGTCCTCTTCGCAGGCTTCCTTCAATATATTTTTGGATGATAGCTGTCATATATAACTCTGCAGGTTTGTGAATTACAGTGCCCATGATCTCCTTTCATCAAGTCGCTTCCTTGTGAGCTGGCCGCAAACCCGCAGGATTGCTTCAGGCCCTAATCTGGTTCCGGAATGGCATGCTGAGCCTTTGGTTAAATCCTCTTCCTGGTTGGAAATGAGCGTTAAATTTGCCTGTGCAGACACCTACAGCTAGTCTCTCATTGGTTCTCCCTATTCCTGTTCATCTTGCGCAGAAATTGCAAAATGTGCCAAACAGGAGGTTAAAGGCACTGACTCTCCAAGTGGGGAGTGTTAGTAAAGGGTCTGGAATTGTGAACCCGAGTAAAAGGGAACGAAATCTGAGATGCATTTGAAAACGTTTCCCTGTCACACGGTGCACCATGCTGTGGGTTTCCCCTGCATGTTTTAGCTGAAGGAAGAATCGCTTAAACCTGGAGAGTTGGGACCCATGGAATGGGTCCCATGCAGTATGACTTCAAAGGGTCTGCATTTGCTCACTGAACCTCACCAATGCTATCAGCCCGAAGTGTCCAACCTTATGTCTCACTCAGCTCTGGGTGTAGATGTGGTAAATCCAGGTTGCATCACAAGCCCTGAATGAATTATTTAAGAATTGCTCTCTATTTCACTGTCATTGTGTTTTGTTTTTGTAATTCATTTTGATAATGGGATTTATCGGATTTTCTCTGCTGCCTTCATGCAGCTGTACACACGCTTGATTCTCTTATGGAGACATATGAATCCATGGGTTTGAAGATTCTTACTAGCCAGGTGTATTCATAGGCGTTGAATATAGGGTGTTTAGTGCATTTCGTTGAGCAAGGAGTAGGTCTTGTCTATTACGTATTTGGCTTATGGAACGGTATCTGTGCTAATTTCAATCTCTGTTTTTATGCAGCACCCCAACTCACCTTTCCCCATAAGCAAGCATAAGTTGGTTTTCTAAATTTGAGACCCTGTTCTGTTTTGTATTTCAGTTCATGTGTAGCCAAGTGTACATTCCGTGTATTAGTGACATCTTATGAGGTTTCTTTATCTGTGTGATTTATTTCACTTAGAGACATCGTACCTGAATCCAGTCCTTATGCTGCTTTGGGCCTGATGACATAGATTTCCTTGCTGAGTGATATTCCATTTTACGTAAGTACTACAACTTCTTTATCCCTTTTTTGCTCTCTGGGATATTTAACTTGTAGGGTAGACAAGGTTCTAAACAGAGCTGTCCCAAAGTTTGTGGTGGCTGCGTCTTTCTGATTTTAATTTCTCTAAGCTAAAAGACCATATGTGGAAGTGCACTGGGCTCAGTTCCTTTCTTTTTTAGGTGTTTCAGGAAACGCCATACACTTCTCCAGAGTGGCTGTTGGCAATTTACATCCCACCCATCAGCATAACAATGCTCCGTTTTCTCCATGGCCTGTCCTGTCTTTCTGGATTTTACAGTTTTTTCAGATGGCCCTTATGACCAGGGGGAAGTGAGACTTCATTGTAGTGCAGATTTCCTTTGCAAGCTTGCTTGGTTGGCCAAAAAGCGTGTATGCGTTTTTTCCTGACTATATTCAGGAAAAATCGAATACGCCCTTTTTAGCCAAGTGCATCATTGTCAACGTTCTGCCTCTTTTCCTATGCTTTAAATGCATTTTCAGTCTAACTCCTGATATCGGTTTCCTGCAATTCTGCCCCACTTTCAAGTCCTCTTCGCGTCCTTACTTCAATATATTTTTGGACAATAGCTGTCATTTATAACTCTGCATGTTTGTGAATTACAGTGCCCCTGAGCTCGTTTCTTCAACTCGTTTTCTTTTGAGCTGGCTGCAAAACCATAGGATTGCTTCTGGCCCTAATCTTGTTCCGGCATTGCACGCTGACCGTTTGTTTAATTCTCCTTCCTGGTGGGAAATGAGCATTACATTTGCCCATGCAGACACCTACAGCTAATCTCTCATTGGTTCTCCCTATTCCTGTACATCTTCTGCGTAAATTGCAAACTGAGCCAGACAGGAGGTTAAAGACACTGACTCTCCAAGTGGGGAGAGTGTTAGTAAAGCGTGTGGAATGGTGAACCCGAGTACCAGGGGACGAAAACTGAGATGCATTTAAAAACGTTTCCCAATCACACGGTGGACCATACACTGGGTTTCCCATGCACGTTTTAGCTGAAGGAAGAATCCCTTAAACCTGGAGAGTTGAAACCCATGGAATGGGTAAAATGCTGTATGACTTCAAATGGTCTGCATTTGCTCACAGAACCTCACCAATGCTATCAGCTCGAAGTGTCCAGCCTTATGTCTCATCCAGCTGTGGGTGTAGATGTGTTAAATCCAGGTTGCATCACAAGCCCTGAAAGAATTTTTTAAGAATTGCTCTCTATTTCACTGCCATTTTGTTATGTTTTTGAAATTTATTTTGAAAATGTGATTTAGCTGATTTTCACTGCTGCGTTTATGTCGCTCTACACACGCTTGATTCTCTTACGGAGACATATAAATCCATACGTTTTAAGACTCTTACTAGTCAGGTATATTCCTAGGTGGTGAATATGGGGTGTTGAGTCATTTCATTGACCAAAAAGTAGGTCTTTTCTATTACATATTTGGCTTATGGAAGAGTATCTGTGCTAATTTCAATCTCTGGTTTTATTCAGCACCCGAACTCACCTTTCCCCTTAAGCAAGCATATGTTGGTTTTCTAAATTTGAGGCCCCGTTCTGTTTTGTAGTTCCATTCATGTGTCCCCAAGTTTACATTCCGTGTATTAGTGATATCTTATGTTGCTTTAAATGATATCTTATGATATGTGTCTTTTTCTTTTGAATTATGTGACTTCGAATGATCATACGTAACTCCTCTGGAGTTGTTACAAATGGCCATATTTCATTGATTTCCAGGCTGAGTAATATTCCACTCTACATAAGTACCACATCTCTATCCATTTTTTCCCTCCAGAGACATTTAAGTTATATCCTAGTCGAGGTTCTTTTAAACAGAGAGGCGGTAAACATTGGGGTGCCTGTGTCCTCTCGATTTTTGTTTTTCCCAAGATACACGTCCATGAGTGCAAGTGCCCTGTGCTCTGTAGCTCATTTTTTAGATGCTTTAGTAAACACAATACACTTCTCCAGAGTGACCGTTGGCAATATACATTTCCACTATAAGCCTCACAGGGCTCCCTTTTCTCCTTTCCTGTCCTGCATTTCTGGTGTTTACACTTTATGAGGACGGCTCTTCTGACTGATGTGAAGTGATATCTTTTGTAGTATTGATTTCCAGTGCCCACCTGTTTGGTTGGCTAAAAATGTGTGTGCCCTTTTCTTGAATATATACAGAAAGAGACGCATACACCCTTTTTGACCAAGTGCAAAGTTGCAAATGTTCAGCCCCTTTTCTTGTGCTTAATGGCGAGTCCTTTCTACCTCTTCCAATCCCTTTCCTGCCATTCTCCCTTGCTTACAAGTCCTTTTCTCTGACTATCCTCAAGACATTTTTTAGGGATAGATATTTTCAACTCTGCAGTTTCGTGAATTTTAGTGCCCCTGAGTTCCATTTTTTACTTGTGTTTATGGGAACTGGCCACAAAGCAGCGGGATTTCCTCAAGGCCTATTCTGTTTCCATGGGCAACCCTAGCCTTTGGTCAATTCGTCTTTCTGATTGGAAATTAAAGTGACATGTGGCTGTCCGAGCACCTAGGACTTGTCTCTCATTGTTCCTCCTCCTTCCGCTTCATCCTCTGGACAAATTCCAAACTGTACACAACAGGATGTTGACAGTGCCAACATCTCCAAGTGGGGAGACTGTTAGTAAAGACGCCGGAGTGGTGAACCCGAGCACCAGGAGATGAGGAGATGAGATGCCTTTTCCAAACTCTTCCCGATCAGACGGTATACCATCCTCTGGGTGTGACAGGCATGTTTTAGCTGTAGGAAGGATCCCATTCATGTGAGGAGACCACCAGGGCTTTTTCAAAATCAGTGTCTCTCCGCAACCCAAACTGGGGAATTTTTTAAGCTACGGCTACACATATGTTCATTAAGGGCCTTGGGAAGTAGGCAGAGTCCAAACTTTAGATGATTGAAGTCTTCAGGGTCAGAAGCACTCACCAACGGCTTCCCTTAGGTTCCATTTTAACTGTCATTGATAGATGATGTCAATAAAAATATCTATTCTTTTTCAGATTATTTCCCCTTATAGGTTATTGCAAAATATTGAGTGTAGTTCCCTGTGCTATACAGTAGTTCCTTGTTGATGATTGATTATATACATAGCAGTGTGTATGTGTTAATCCCAAACTGTTAATTTATCCCTCCTCCCACCTTTCCTCTTTGGTAATCATAAATTATAAGATTTTATACTTCTCAGAAATGGGGGAGCTGAAAGAGAGGTATCATTTTCAATGGAAAAGCATTTAAAACAAGATTGAAGCTTTAACCAAGATTATTAGATGTACATCCTTGGAAAGAAATCATTTCGTTTCTCTAATATTGACCTGACAAATAAGACAAACCTTTTCAGTGAACTTGCTTATAATAAAGTGATGGAAATATCAAATGGAAGTGTTAGAAACATCTTATTTTACCCGAGCCTTATACACTGTTCTATGTTAATTACAGTTTGGCTCACACATCTGTTCATTGAAGTTACAAGGTTCTCAATTTCTGTTACTGATCCTCCAGAGTGGACCCCAACAAGTGTCCCCCTGCCCGGTGTCATTGGAGCCAACAGATCGAGACTGAGTTTGGTTCAGAAGCAAAGGAAACTTTATATTTTGATCAGAGAATGGAGAGGTGAGAGCATGTGCTACCCTGTGGGCTGTGGGCTGGGCTGCTGTGTAGAGATCCTGTCAGAGTCAGTGGGAGGGAGGGGGCAGAGCTCTCTCGAGGGCCCGGTTGGCTGCAGCTCAGGCTCTATATCACGGAGTCTGCCCTGGGCCCCAGGATCTGATGTGTCGACCCAGCCATTCTGCACTAGAAAATCTGGTCTGAAGTGCCAGGTGTGGAACCTCTGTATGCGGGACCCTAGGAGCACGTGAAATTAGACAAAGCACAAAGGATAAAAAGGTTAGACTTTATTTTATTGCCCAGATTCTATTTTTATCTCCCAGGGATTTTTAAGGGGCTTTGCCTGGGACAAACCCCGCTTCTGCCTTTTGTCCCCTTCCTCATTCTTGGAGTGCTGAGGGTGCAGACCCTTCTTCTGTAACTGCTGAGTGCTGAGTTAAGAGCACTCATACTCGTGGGCGAGGGTCAGAACTTCTCCCCAGCAGCCTCCAGGTGACGTTGATTGTCCCCAGGGCTGCTGCCTCCCTGCTCGTCCGCCTGAGCACCAGTATTGGAAGTGTTATAGATTCTAATGACCGTTAAGGGTCCAGGAAGGAGATGTGCAGTGATGCTGTGAGGTCCAGTTTCACCCCGCCCCACATTTATTTGGCCACCTTAGGCTGACCGTTTCTGCCAGCCTAGATGCTCTGACCAGTAGTCTGCGCTTTCTTCAATTAGGCCCCTGAATTAACGTAAAAACAGCACCAGGTGTCAGGACCCTGCCCGCTCAACTCCCAGACAGCCCAGGGTCAGTGGTGATGAAGGACCATGATGGCCACTGAGTCAACAGCCTTTTGAAGTAAACAGGAGTCCAGCCGGTCTTATTGGCCACCATCATCACGGTGTTTCTAGGCTTTTCTATGGTGACAGCGTGATATTCGGTTCCCCCGCCAAGATTATTAGCTCCCCTCTGGGTGCAGTAAGTCCTGCAAGCAGTAGTCTACTCTTTTGGGACACACTCTTGTTGTTTTATGAGAGAAACTCCAGGTCAAGTGATGGTCACATGAGTTGTCATGTTGCCCCGTTGCCCCTGGTTATCTCTCTGGAGGTTGGAGTTGGAGGGCCTCCTCACTCGAGGTCAGTGTGCCCACGGAGCAAACCCTGCAACTTCAGGGCATGGTTGGGGGTTAGGATCACCACGTGGGGTCCTTTTCCCTTAAGAGGGAGGTGGCCTTTTGGGCTGCTGATTTCCAGGTTTTTTGATACCGCCAGTATCTTGGGCAGATGTGGCGGTGGGCCAAGCTCCATGGTGACCGTAGTTTATCCTACCTATATGGCATTCTTGCATTGTTCCATTTCAAGTGGTCTCAGTTTTTGCACTAATACTCCAATGGCGATTCACCTTTCACCAGGAATGTAAAGGTCAAAGGGTTTAGCTAAATTAGGGAGTTCCAGGGCAAGGGTCTGAATTGACTGCTCTTTCCATTCTTGAAAGGCCACTTCTGGATTCTATTCAAAAGGATCATCATCTTTTCCTTTCAGTGTTTCATATAGAGGCCCAGCTAGTAGACTGTAGTTAGGGATCCAGAAGCAGCAAACCCTGGCCTCCCCAGGAACCCCTAAGCTGTCTTCTAGTTTTAGAAAGGGGTAAGGCTATAAATTGTTTCTTCCCTTTCCTGGGATGTGCTTCTCCGACCTTCTGTGAGAATGAAGCCCAGGCAGGTCACCGTAGTCTGTGATATTTGAGCTTTTTCTTGGACAACTTCTATCCTCTATTGGCTTGGTAGTTCAGAGGTCTCCTTAGTAGGGCTGGCGATCAGAATGTCGTCTGCATATTGAAGGAGTGTTTCCTTTTCCAGAGGTAGAGCTTTTAGGTCTTTAGCTGAGCTTTCCCCAAAGGTGGTGTGGGAATTTTTGAACCCTTGGGGCAAGACGGCCCGGAAGTATTGTTTTAGTTGTATGTTGAGTCCTGCCACTCACAAGCCAAAATTTTTTGTGACTCTCGGACTAATGGAATACAAAAGAAGGCATCATTCAAGACTAATACAGAATACCAAGTCCTGGTGGTTGGTAGAATGACCAGCAGGGTGTAGGATTTAGGAACTACTGGAGGTATATCCTCGGTGGCTTCACTGACTGTCCTGACATCCTTTACCAGGACTCCAGCAGCCCATGGGGCTCTCGAGGTCAGGCCAATCCCAGGATATGAAGCTCACCTGGGCAGGTACCCCACCCCCACGCCAGCCCACGGGGCTCTCGTGTTCAGGCCCCTCCCAGGATATGGGGTTCCCTGCGCAGGTCCCCTGCAGCCCATGGGGCTCTCGTGGTCAGGCCCCTCCCAGGATACAGAGCTACCCTTGCAGGTACCGTGGCAAGGCTGGGCACACGGGAACCGTGCACATAGCCCACATTGCAGAGCACTCCCAGCTCACCTGTCGCTCAGATCTGACACAGAGCACCTCAGAGCAGGACTTGAACTAACAAATAGCACCTCCGTCAGGTCTGTGACCCTGGGCATCACTCTGTGCGGCCTCCCTCCACCTGGTCTTCCAGAGACTTCCACTGCACCCGGGGCACCAGGCCTCTGTCTCCACCCACCACCCACCCCTCCTCTCCCTGACTCCTGGGGTCCTCTCATTAGGAGAGGGTTTTCTTGAAGTTGTCTCCCACTCATGGGCCAGTTAAAATGATTAGAAAACAAGCCGGAGCTACAACCCCTTGTCTATCCTGACTCTCAAGAGCCCACACCTGTTCCTTGGACCTGGCTGATTCAGCAATTTCCATTTTCTGCAATTGTGAGACCCTGAGGGGTGATGATTGGCTGACCTGGGCAGCCTGACCGTGCCGGCCAGCCCTCCCCAGGTGTGCCTGGGTTGAGATCGATATAAACACACATATAAAATGGCTGTGCCTGACGCCATTTTCTCTGCCCTGTCAACAGTCTCGGGGCTGGGCTGGTGGGACGGAGTGAGAGGCCACGGCTTTGTGGGTGGCCCAGTGTGAGTGGGGTTCTGCTGGACTTTCTGCAGCAGTTGCCAAGATGCCACCTGCTAAAGAAGAGGATGTGACACCCATACCTGCCGCTGGAATTTCTTCCTGGGCAGAGGTGAGGAAGGAAGAAAGCAGTGGGGGCGAGGACAGGAGGGGTATCTCAGGCAGGGAAATGGAAAGCTTCCAGAAGAGCACCCAGGGCCAGGGCCATCCTGGCTGGCCTGCAGGCACCAAGTCGGCCGGCATGCTGTCACTCGTGTGGCTCCATGGCCCTTCCTCTAGGCTTTCAAGTCCTTGTACATATTCAGGTGTTTTACCTGGGAAGGGTGGGAACATTTCAGCAGCAGCTGGCCTGGGGTTCGGCCCACGTTTACTCACAGATGCCTCGGCATGGTCCCCCAGCTTTGCAAAGAGGACGCTTGTTGCGTGGGGCCTGCTGGCTGAATGGGAGATGATTCCCCACCACTGACCAACTTCAGAATGGTTTACAACTGGAGCAAGTGCCCTGATACGGTTTTCCTCTGTGTAAATGGTGGGTTCTGATTTTTTTTCTTTTTTCCGTTTTTGGTTCAAGGTAGATTTTATTCCTCTTTTTTGTATTTACAGATATAAGCATGGAAATAATTTATTCATATTAATACATGTATGTGAAGGGAAGAATATTTTTTCTGTTTTACTTTTTTTAATTTTATTTTTTTAATTTTGAATTTTATTTTATTTTTTATACAGCAGGTTCTTATTGGTTATCTATTTTATACATATAAATGTATACATGCCAATCCCAATCTCTCAACTCCTCCCACCACCACCCCCCCAACCGCTCTCCCCCCTTGGTGTCCATACGTTTGTTGTCTACATCTGTTGCTCTATTTCTGTCTTGCAAAACGGTTCATCTGTACAATTTTTCTAGGTTCCACATATATGCATTAATATACAAGATTTGTTTTGTTTTTCTCTTTCTGACTTACTTCACTCTGTATGACAGTCTCTAGATCCATCAACGTCTCTACAAATGATCCAATTTCATTCCTTTTTATGGCTTAGTAATATTCCATTTTATATATGTACCACATCTTTATGCATTCGTCTGTCTGGGCATTTAGGTTGCTTCCATTACCTGGATATTGTAAATAGTGATGCAATGAACATTGCGGTGAATGTCTCTTTTTGATTTTTGGTTTTGTCTGGGTATATGCCCAGTAGTGGGATTGCTGTATCATATGGTAATTCTATTTTTAGTTTTATAAGAAACTCCATAATGTTCTCCACAGTGACTGTATCTATTTACATTCCCAACAATAGTGGAAGAGGGTTCCTTATCTCCACACCCTTTCCAGCATTTGTTGTTTGTAGATTTTCTGATGATGCCCATTCTAACAGGTGTGAGATGATACAGCATGGATGAGTCTATTTCGTTGAGCAAGGAGTAGGTCTTGTCTATTACATATTTGGCTTATGGAAAGGTATCTGTGCTAATTTCAATCTCTGGTTTTATACAGCACCCCAACTCAACTTTCCCCTTAAGCAAGCATAAGTTTTTTAGCTAAATGTGAGACACTGTTCGGTTTTGTAATTCAGTTCATGTGGAGCCAAGTTTACACTCCCTCTATTAGTGATATCTTATGATTACTGTCTTTCTCTGTGTGACATATTTCTCTTAGAGTCATCGTGCTTAAGTCCACTCAATTTGCTGCTACAGGCCTGATGACATTGATTTCATTGCTGAGTGATATTCCGTTGTACGTAAGTAGCACAACTTCTTTATCCATTTTTTTCTTTCTGGGATATTTAATTTGTACTGGACTCAAGGTTCTTGTAAACACAGCAGCCCTAAATTTTGTGTTGGCTGTGTCTTGTTGATTTTAATTTTCCTAAGCTATAGGACCATAAGTGGAAGTGCCCTAGGCTCTGTAGCTTTGTTTTTTAGATGTTTCAGGATACACCATAAACATCTCCAGAGTGTCTGTTGGCAATTTACATCCCACCCATCAGCATAACAAGGCTCCCTCTTCTCCATGGCCTGTCCTGTGTTTCTCGTTTTTACACTTTTTTCAGATGGCCCTTTTGACGAATGGGAAAAGAGACTTCATTGTAGTGCGGATTTCCATTGCTCGAGTGCTTGGTTGACCAAAAAGGGCGTATGCGTTTTTTCCTGAATATATTCACGAAAAAATGCATACGCTCTTTTTGTCCAAGTGCATCACTGTCAAAGATCTGCTGCTTTTCATATGCTTTAAATGCAATTCAAATCTACCTCCTGAAATCTGATTCCTGGAATTCTGCCGTGTTTTCAAGTCTTCTTTGCAGCCTTACTTCAATATATTTTTGACAATAGTTGTCATTTATAACTCTGCAGGTTTGTGAATTACAGTGTCCCTGATTTCCTTTCTCAACTCGCTTCCTTGTAAGCTGGCCACAAAACCGCAGGTTTGCTTCAGGCCGTAATCTGGTTCCGGCACGGCACGCTGAGCGTTTGGTTAATTCCTCTTCCTGGTGGGAAATGAGAGTTAAATGTGCCCGTCCAGACACCTGCCTCACTCCCAGCCCATTGGTGATGTGTGTCCTCTGGTTTGAGGCCACATGTGCCAGTTTACTCACCTATTAAAGATGTGGACCCACTGGTGTGAGGACACTCCTGCCTGGTTCATATCCCCTTGGTGATGTGGGCTGTCTGGTGAGAGTCTGATCCTGGCTGGTTTCGTCACCTTTCTGTGAGGTGGTCCCTCTGCTCTGAGGTCACACCTGCCTGGCTTGTTCCCGTTGCCTTGGAGACGTCGGCCCTCTGGTGGCAGTTGGAGCTTGCTGGGAGTCTCCTCCCCTCGGTGATGAGGGCCCTGTGGCATCAGTCAATAACTGCTGGGCTCCCCATTTTTTCTGATGTTTGCCCACTTGTGCGATGACACTCCTGCCGGGTTTCCATCCCCATGTGGATGTGCGCCTTCTGCTGTGAGGTCCCAACGGTTGGGTCGCTCACAGTTTAATGATGAGGGCCCTCTGGTGTGAGTTCATTCCAGAAAGCATCCCATTGCCTCTCGGCTCCTGGCCGCCTGCTGGGACGTTTCAACTGCTGGATTCCTCACATTTTTTGATCTATGGTCCCTGTGTTGTTAGGCTACTCCTGCCTGCCTCACTCTGAGCACCTTGGAGATGTGGTTCCTGTGGTTTAGGCCACATGTTCTGGGTTCCTCACCTTTCCATTATTTGGCCACACTGGTGTGAGGATACTTCTGCCTGGTTCCGGTCCCCTTGGTGATGTGGGCCCTCTGGTGAGAGTCTTATCCTGGCTGGGTTCCTCTCCCTTCTGTGACGTTTGCCCTCTGCTGTGAGGTCAATCCTGCCTGGCTGGCGCACGTCACCTTGGCGACGTGGGCCCTCAGTTGGGATTTGGTGCCTGCTGGGAGTTTCCTCCCTTCGGTAATGAGGGCCCTCTGGCGTCTGGCCCTAACTCCTGGGCTCCCAAATTTTTCTGATGTGTGCCCTGTGGTGCGAGTACACTCCTGCCAAGTTCCCAACCCCATGGAAATGGGGGCCTTCTGCTCTGTGGACACAATGGCTGGGTTCACAGTTTCATGATGAGGGCCCTCTTTTGTGAGTTCACACCGACCTGGAACCCATAGCCTCGCTGCTCCTTGCCACCTGCTGGAACGTTCCAACTGCGGGATTCCTCACCTTTTTTATTCTATGGGCCCTCTGTTTTGAGGCTACTCCTGCCTGCCTCCCTCGCAGACCCTTGGTGATGTATGTCCTCTGGTTTGAGGCCACGTGTGTTGGGTCCCTCACCTTTCGATGATATGGCCCCAATGGTGTGAGGACACTCCTGCCTGGTTCACATCCCCTTGGTGTTGTGGGCCCTCTGGTGAAAGTCTGATCCTTGCTGGGTTCCTGACCCTTCTTTGAGGTGGGCCCTCTTCTGTGAGGTAACTCCTGCCTGGCTTGCTCACATTGCCTTGGTGACGTCAGCCATCTGGTTGCAGTTGGAGCCTGCTGGGAGCCTCCTCTCCTAGCTGATGAGGGCCCTCTGGCATCAGGCTCTAACTGCTGGGCACCCCACGTTTTCTGACTGAGCCCAGTGATGCCAGGACACTCCTGTAAGGTTCCCATCCCCATGAGGAAGTGGGCCTTCTGCTCAGTGGTCCCAACGCCTGGGTTGCTCACAGTTTCGTGATGTTGGTTCTCTGGTGTTAGTTCACTCAGGCCTAGATCCCATAGCCTCTGTGCTCTGGGCCGACTGCTGGGAGGTTCCAACTGCTGGATTCCGCCCCTTTTTTATACTTTGGGCCCTCTGTTGTGAGGCTCCTCCTGCCTGCCTCACTCCAAGCCCCTTGGTGATGTAGGTCCTCTGGTTTGAGGCAACATGTGCCGGTTGCCTCACCTTTTAGGTATGTGACCCCACTGGTGTGAGGACACTCGTGACTGGTTCCCATCCTCTTGTTGATGTGGGCCCTCTGGTGAGAGTTGGACCCTGGCTTGATTCCTCATACTTCTGGGAGGTGGGTCCTCTGCTGTGAGGTCACTCCTGCCTGGCTGGCACACGTCGCCTTGGCCACATGGGCCCTCTGGTTGCAGTTGGAGCGTGCTGGGAGCCTCCTCCCATCGGTGATGAGGGCCCTCTGGCGTCAGGCCCTAACTGCTGGGCTCCCCACATTTTCTGATATGTGCTCACTGGTGCGATGACACTCCTGCCAGGTTCCCATCCCCATGCGGATTTGGGCCTTCTGTTCTGAGGTGCCAACGTGTGGGTTGCTCACAGTGTCAGGATGTGGGCCCTCTGCTGTGAGTTCACTCCGGCATGCATCCCATATCCTCGGTGTTCTGGGCCACCTGCTTGGAGCTTCCAACTGCAGGATTCCTTACCTTTTTTCTTCTATGGGCCGTGTGTTGTGAGACACTTCCTGCCTGCCTCACTCTGAGCCCCTTGTTGTTGTGGGTCTTCTGGTTTGAGGCCACATGTGGTGGGTTTCTCGCCTTTCAATGATGTGGCCCCACTGGGGTCAGAACACTCCTGCCTGGTTCCCATCCCCTTGGTGATGTGGGCCCTCTGGTGAGAGTCTCATCCTGGTTGGGTTCCTAACAGTTTCGTAAGGTTGGCCCTCTGCCCTGAGGTCACTCCTGCCTGGCTGGCACACACCGCCTTGGTGACGTCGGCCCTCTGACCGCAGATGGAGCGTACTGGGAGCCTTCTCCTCTCGGTGATGAGGACACTCTGGTGTCAGGCCCTAACTGCTGGGTACCCATATTTTCTGATACGTGCTAAGTGGTGAGAGGACACTCCGGCCAGGTTCCCATCCCCATGCGGATTTGGGCCTTCTGTTCTGAGGTGCCAACGGCTGGGTTGCTCACAGTGTCAGGATGTGGGCCCTCTGCTGTGAGTTCAATCCGGCATGGATCCCATAGCCTCGGTGCTCTGGGACAACTGCTTGGAGCTTCCAACTGCGGGATTCCTCACCTTTTTTATTTTATGGGCCCTCTGTTTGAGACACCTCCTGCCTGCCTCACTCTGAGCCCCTTGTTGATATGGTTCCTCTGGTTTAGGCCATATGTTCTGGGTTCCTCACTTTTCTATGATTTGGCCATACTGGTGTGAGGCCACTCCTGCCTGGTTCTGATCCCCTTGGTGATGTGGGCCCTCTGGTGATTGTCTTATCCTGGCTGGGTTCCTCCCCCTTCTGTGACGTAGGCCCTCTGCTGTGAGGTCACTCCTGCCTGGCTGACGCACGTCACCTTGGCGACGTGGGCCCTCAGTTGGGAGTTGGTGCCTGCTAGGAGTCTGCTCCCCTCGGTAATTAGGGCTGTCTGGAGTCAGGCCCTAACTCCTGGGCTCCCAAACTTTTCTGATGTGTGCCCTGTGGTGCGAGTACACTCCTGCCATGTTACCAAACCCATGGGAATGTGGGCCTTCTGTTCTGTGGTCCCAACAGCTGTGTTGTTCACAGTTTCATGATGAGGGCCCTCTGTTGTGAGTTCACACTGGCTGGGATCCCATAGCCTCGCTGCTCCTTGCCGCATGCTAGGAGTTTCCAACTGCGGGATTCCTCACATTTTTTATTCTATGGGTCCTCTGTTTTGAGGGTCCTCCTGCCTGCCTCACTCCCAGCCCCTTGGAGATGTGGGTCGGCTTGTTTGGGCCACATATTCTGGGTTCCTCACCTTTCTATGATTTGGCCACACTGGTGTGAGGCCACTCCTGCCTGGCTTGCTCCCGTTGCCTTGGTGACGTCGGACCTCTGGTGGCAGTTGGACCCTTCTTGTACGCTCCTCTCCAAGGTGATGAGGGCCCTCTTGCGTCAGGCCCTAACTGCTGGGCTCCGCACATTTTCTGATGTGAGCCCACTGGTGCAATGTCACTCCTTCCAGGTTCCCATCCCCATGCGGATTTGGGACTTCTGTTCTGAGGTGCCAACGGCTGGGTTGCTCCCAGTGTCAGGATGTGGGCCCTCTGCTGTGAGTTCACTCCGGCATGCATCCCAGAGCCTCGGTGCTCTGGGCCACCTGCTTGGAGCTTCCAACTGCAGGATTCCTTACCTTTATTCTTCTATGGGCCGTGTGTTGTGAGACACTTCCTGCCTCCCTAACTCTGAGCCCCTTGTTGATGTGGGTGTTCTGGATTGAGGCCACATGTTGTGGGTTCCTCGCCTTTCAGTGATGTGGCACCACTGTGGTGAGAACACTCCTGCCTGGTTCCCATCCCCTTGGTGATGTGGGCCCTCTGGTGAGAGTCTCATCCTGGTTGGGTTCCTCACAGTTCCGTAAGGTTGACCCTCGGCCCTGAGGTCACTCCTGCCTGGCTGGCACACCCCGCCTTGGTGACGTCGGCCCTCTGGCGGCAGCTGGAGCATGCTGGGAGCATTCTCCTCTCGGTGATGGGGACACTCTGGCGTCAGGCCCTAACTCCTGGGCTCCCATACTTTTCTGATGTGTGCCCTCTGGTGGGAGGACACTCCTGTCAGGTTCCCAACCACATGGGAATGTGGGCCTTCTGCTCTGTTGTCCCAACTGCTGGGTTGTTCACAGTTTCGTGATGAGGGCCCTCTGTTGTGAGTTCACACCGGCCGGGATCCCATAGCCTCGCTGTACCTTGCCGCCTCCTGGGAGGTTCCAACTGCGGGATTCCCAACCTTTTTTATTTTATGGGCCCTCTGTTTGAGACACCTACTGCCTGTCTCACTCTGAGCCCCTTGTTGATGTGGGTCCTCTGGTTTAGGCCATATGTTCTGGTTTCTTCACTTTTCTATGATTTGGCCATACTGGTTTGAGGCCACTCCTGCCTGGTTCTGATCCCCTTGGTGATGTGGGCCCTCTGGTGGGAGTCTTATCCTGGCTGGGTTCCTCCCCCTTCTGTGACGTAGGCCCTTGGCTGTGAGGTCATTCCTGCCTGGCTGTCACACGTCACATTGGCGACGTGTGCCCTCAGTTGAGAGTTGGTGCCTGCTAGGAGTCTGCTCCCCTCTGTAATTAGGGCCGTTTGGCGTCCGGCCCTAACTCTTGGGCTCCCAAAATTTTCTGATGTGTGCCCTGTGGTGCGAGTACACTCCTGCCAGGATGCCAACCCCATGGGAATGTGGGCCTTCTGTTCTGTGGTCCCAACAGCTGTGTTGTTCACAGTTTAATGATGAGGGCCCTCTGTTGTGAGTTCACACTGGCTGGGAACCCATAGCCTCGCTGCTCCTTGCCGCATGCTAGGAGGTTCCAACTGCGGGATTCCTCACTTTTTTATTCTTTGGGTCCTCTGTTTTCTGGCTCCTCCTTCCTGCCTCACTTCCAGCCCCTTGGAGATGTGGGTCCTCTTGTTTAGGCCACATGTTCTGGTTTCCTCACCTTTCTATTATTTGGCCACACTGGTGTGAGGCCACTCCTGCCTGGATCCGATCCCCTTGGTGATGTGGGCCCTCTGGTGAGAGTCTGATCCTGGCTGGGTACCTCACCCTTCTGTGAGGTGGGCCCTCTGACATGAGGTCACTCCTGCCTGGGTGGCACACGTCGCCTTGGTGACATGGGCCCTCTGTTGGCCATTGGAGTGTGCTGGGAGCCTCCTCCCCTCTTTAATGAGGGCCCTGGATAAAACGCATATGCCCTTCTTGGCCAAGTGCATCATTGTCGACGTACTGCCTCTTTTCCTATGCTTTAAATGCAGTTACTGTCTACCTCCTGAAATAGGTTTACTTCAATTCTGCCCCACTTTCAAGTCTGTTTTGCAGCCTTACTTCAATATATTTTTGGAAGATAGCTGTCATTGATAACTGCAGGTTTGTGAATGACAGTGCCCCTGAGCTCTTTTTTTCAAATCGCTTTCTTTAGAGCTGGCCGCAAACCCGCAGGATTGCTTCAGGCCCTAATCTGGTTCTGGGACGGCATGCTGAGCGTTTCGTTAAATCCTCTTCCTGGTGGGAAATGATCGTTAAATTTGCCCGTGCAGACACCTACAGCTACTCTCTCATTGGTTCTCCGTATTCCTGTTCATCGTGCGCAGAAATTGCAAACTGTGCCAAACAGGAGGTTAAAGGCACTGACTCTACAAGTGGGGAGAGTGATAGTAATGGGTCTGGAATTGTGAACCCGAGAAAAAGGGGACGAAAACTGAGACGCATTTGAAAACGTTTCCCGGTCACACGGTGCACCATACTGTGGGTGTCCCATGCATGTTTTAGCTGAAGGCAGAATCCCTTAAAACTGGAGAGTTGGGACCCATGGAATGGGTCCCATGCAGTATGACTTCAAAGGGTCTGCATTGGCTCATCGAACCTCACCAATGCTATCAGCCCGAAGTGTCCAACCTTATGTCTCACTCAGCTCTGGGTGTAGATGAGGTAAATCCAGGTTGCATCACAAGCCCTGAATGAATTATTTAAGAATTGCTCTCTATTTCACTGTCATTGTGTTTTGTTTTTGTAATTCATTTTGATAAGGGGATTTATCGGATTTTCTCTGCTGCCTTCATGCAGCTGTACACACGCTTGATTCTCTTATGGAGACATATAAATCCATGGGTTTGAATATTCTTACTAGTCAGGTGTATTCCTAGGCATTGAATATAGGGTTCTTAGTCCATTTCGTTGAGCAAGGGGTAGGTCTTGAGTATTACATATTTGACGTATGGAATGGTATCTGTGCTAATTTCCATCTCTGCTTTTATGCAGCACCCCAACTGAACTTTCCCCTTACGCAAACATAAGTTGGTTTTCTAAATTTGAGACCCTGTTCTGTTTTGTAATTCAGTTCATGTGTAGCCAAGATTACATTCCGTGTATTAGTGATATCTTATGATGTTTCATTTTCTGTGTGACTTATTTCACTTAGAATCATCGTACCTGAATCCACTCATTATGCCACGATGGGCCAGATGACATAGATTTCATTGGTGAGTGATATTCCATTGTACGTACGTACCACAACTTCTTTATCCATTTTTCGCTTTCTGGGATATTTAACTTGTACCGTAGACGAGGTTCTTGTAAACAGAGCCGTCTGAAACTTTGGGGCGGCTGTGTGTTTTTGATTTTAATTTCCCTAAGCTATAGGACCATAAGTGGAAGTGCCGTAGGCTCCGTTGCTTTGTTTTTTAGGTGTTTCAGGAAGCACCATACACTTCTCCAGAGTGGCTCTTGGCAATTTACATCCCACCCATCAGCGTAACAAGGCTCCCTGTTCTCCATGGCCTGTGCTGCATTTCTGGATTTTACACTTTTTTCAGATGGCCCTTTTGACCGGGGGGCAGTGAGACTTCACTGTAGTGCAGATTTCTTTAACATGCTTGCTTGGTTGGCCAAAAAGGGCCTATGAGTTTTTTCCTGAATATATTCAGGAAAAAACGCATACGCTCTTTTTGGCCAAGTGCATCATTGTCGACGTTCTGCCTCTTTTCCTATGCTTTAAATGCAATTCCAGTGTACCCCCTGAAATCGTTTTCCTGCAATTCTGCCCCGCTTTCAGTCTTCTTCGCAGCCTTCCTTCAATATATTTTTGGACTATAGCTGTCATGTATAACTTTGCAGGTTTGTGAATTACAGTTCCCCTGAGCTCCTTTCTTCAAATCGCTTTCTTGTGAGCTGGCCGCAAACCCGCAGGATTGTTTCAGGCCCTAATCTAGTTCCGGGACGGCATGCTGAGCTTTTGGTTAATTCCTCTTCCTGGTTGGAAATGAGCTTTAAATTTGCCCGTGCAGACACCTACAGCTAGTCTCTCATTGGTTCTCCCTATTCCTGTTCATCTTGCGCAGAAATTGCAAACTGTGCCAAACAGGAGGTTAAAGGCACTGACTCTCCAAGTGGGGAGAGTGTTAGTAAAGGGTCTGGAATTGTGAACCCGAGTAAAAGGGGACGAACACTGAGATGCATTTGAAAAAGTTTCCCGGCCACACGGTGAACCATAATGTGGGTTTCCCATGCATGCTTTAGCTGAAGGAAGAATCGCTTAAAACTGGAGAGTTGGGACCCATGGAATGGGTACCATGCAGTATGACTTCAAATGGTCTGCATTTGCTCATCGAACCTCACCAATGCTATCAGCCCGAAGTGTCCAACCTTATGTCTCACTCAGCTCTGGGTGTAGATGAGGTAAATCCAGGTTGCATCACAAGCCCTGAATGAATTGTTTAAGAATTGCTCTCTATTTCACTGTCATTGTGTTTTGTTTTTGTAATTCATTTTGATAATGGGATTTATCGGATTGTCTCTGGTGCCTTCATGCAGCTGTACACACGCTTGATTCTCTTATGGAGACATATAAATCCATGGGTTTGAAGATTCTTTCTAGTCAGGTGTATTCCTAGGCATTGAATATAGGGTGTTTAGCCCATTTCGTTGAGCAAGGGGTAGGTCTTGACTATTACATGTTTGACGTATGGAATGGTATCTGTGCTAATTTCTATCTCTGGTTTTATGCAGCACCCCAACTCGCCTTTCCCCTTAAGCAAACATAAGTTGGTTTTCTAAATTTGAGACCCTGTTCTGTTTTGTAATTCAGTTCATGTGTAGCCAAGATTACATTCGGTGTATTAGTGATATCTTATGATGTTTCATTTTCTGTGTGACTTATTTCACTTAGAATCATCGTACCTGAATCCACTCATTATGACACGATGGGCCAGATGAAATAGATTTCATTTGTGAGTGATATTCCATTGTACGTACGTACCACAACTTCTTTATCCATTTTTCGCTTTCTGGGATATTTAACTTGTACTGTAGATGAAATTCTTGTAAACAGAGCCGTCAGAAACTTTGGGGTGGCTGTGTGTTTTTGATTTTAATTTCCCTAATCTATAGGACCATAAGTGGAAGTGCCGTAGGCTCCGTTGCTTTGTTTTTTAGGTGTTTCAGGAAACACCATACACTTCTCCAGAGTGGCTCTTGGCAATTTACATCCCACCCATCAGCATAACAAGGCTCCCTGTTCTCCATGGCCTGTGCTGCATTTCTGGATTTTACACTTTTTTCAGATGACCCTTTTGACGGGGGGCAGTGAGACTTCATTGTAGTGCAGATTTCTTTAACATGCTTGCTTGGTTGGCCAAAAAGGGCGTATGCGTTTTTTCCAGAATATATTCGGGAAAAAACGCATACGCCCTTTTTGGCCAAGTGCATCATTGTCGACGTTCTGCCTCTTTTTCTATGCTTCAAATGCAATTCCAGTCTACCCCCTGAAATCGTTTTCCTGCAATTCTGCCCCGCTTTCAAGTCCTCTTCGCAGCTTTCCTTCAATATATTTTCGGACGATAGCTGTCATTTATAACTCTGCAGGTTTGTGAATTACAGTGCCCCTGAGCTCCTTTCTTCAAATCGCTTTCTTGTGAGCTGGCCGCAAACCCGCAGGATTGCTTCAGGCCCTAATCTGGTTCCGGCACGGCATGCTGAGCGTTTGCTTAATTCCTCTTCCTGGTTGGAAATGAGCGTTAAATTTGCCCGTGCAGACACCTACAGCTAGTCTCTCATTGGTTCTCCCTATTCCTGTTCATCTTGCGCAGAAATTCTAAACTGTGCCAAACAGGAGGTTAAAGGCACTGACTCTGCAAGTGGGGAGAGTGTTAGTAAATGGTTTGGAATTGTGAACCCGAGTAAAAGGGTACGAAAACTGAGATGCATTTGAAAACGTTTCCCGGTCACATGGTGCACCATACTGTGGGTTTCCCATGCATGCTTTAGCTGAAGGAAGAATCACTTAAACCTGGAGAGTTGGGACCCATGGAATGGGTACCATGCAGTATGACTTCAAATGGTCTGCATTTGCTCATCGAACCTCACCAATGCTATCAGCCCGAAGTGTCCAACCTTATGTCTCACTCAGCTCTGGGTTTTGATGAGGTAAATCCAGGTTGCATCACAAGCCCTGAATGAATTATTTAAGAATTGTTCTCTATTTCACTGTCATTGTGTTTTGTTTTTGTAATTCATTTTGATAATAGGATTTATCGGATTTTCTCTGCTGCCTTCATGCAGCTGTACACACGCTTGATTCTCTTATGGAGACATATAAATCCATGGGTTTGAAGATTCTTTCTAGTCAGGTGTATTCCTAGGCGTTGAATATAGTGTGTTTAGCCCATTTCGTTGAGCAAGGTGTATGTTTTGACTATTACGTATTTGACATATGGAATGGTATCTGTGCTAATTTCTATCTCTGGTGTTATGCAGCACCCCAACTCACCTTTCCCCTTACGCAAACATAAGTTGGTTTTCTATATTTGAGACCCTGTTCTGTTTTGTAATTCAGTTCATGTGTAGCCAAGATTACATTCCGTGTATTAGTGACATCTTATGATATTTCATTTTCTGTGTGACTTATTTCACTTAGAATCATCGTACCTGAATCCACTCATTATGCCACGACGGGCCAGATGACAGATTTCATTGGTGAGTGATATTCCATTGTACGTACGTACCACAACTTCTTTATCCATTTTTCGCTTTCTGGGATATTTTACTTGTACCGTAGACGAGGTTCTTGTAAACAGAGCTGTCTGAAACTTTGGGGTGGCTGTGTGTTTTTGATTTTAATTTCCCTAAGCTATAGGAGCATAAGTGGAAGTGCCGTAGGATCCGTTGCTTTGTTTTTTAGGTGTTTCAGGAAACACCATACACTTCTCCAGAGTGGCTCTTGGCATTTTACATCCCACCCATCAGCATAACAAGGCTCCCTGTTCTCCATGGCCTGTGCTGCATTTCTGGATTTTACACTTTTTTCCGATGGCCCTTTTCACAGGGGGGCAGTGAGACTTCATTGTAGTGCAGATTTCTTTAACATGCTTGCTTGGTTGGCCAAAAAGGGCGTATGCGTTTTTCCCTGAATATATTCAGGGAAAAACGCATACGCCCTTTTTGGCCAAGTGCATCATTGTCGACGTTCTGCCTCTTTTCCTATGCTTTAAATGCAATTCCAGTCTACCCCCTAAAATCGTTTTCCAGCAATTCTGCCCCGCTTTCCAGTCCTCTTCGCAGCCTTCCTTCAATATATTTTTGGACGATAGCTGTCATTTATAACTCTGCAGGTTTGTGATTTACTTGGCCCCTGAGCTCCTGTCTTCAAATTGCTTTCTTGTGAGCTGGCCGCAAACCCGCAGGATTGCTTAAGGCCCTAATCTGGTTCCTGCACGGCATGCTGAGCCTTCGGTTAATTCCTCTTCCTGGTTGGAAATGAGCGTTAAATTTGCCCGTGCAGACACCTACAGCTGGTCTCTCATTGGTTCTTCCTATTTCTGTTCATCTTGCGCAGAATTTGCAAACTGTGCCAAACAGCAGGTTAAAGGCACTGGCTCTCCAAATGAGGAGAGTGTTAAAAGGGTCTGGAATGGTGAACCCGAGTAAAAGGGGACGAAAACTGAGATGCATTTGAAAATGTTTCCCGGTCACACGGTGCACCATACTGTGGGATTCCCATGCATGTTTCAGCTGAAGGAAGAATCGCTTAAACCTGGAGAGTTGGGACCCATGGAATGGGTTCCATGCAGTATGACTTCAAATGGTCTGCATTTGCTCATCGAACCTCAACAATGCTATCAGCCCGAAGTGTCAAAGCTTATGTCTCACGCAGCTCTGGGTTAAGATGAGGTAAATCCAGGTTGCATCACAAGCCCTGAATGAATTATTTAAGAATTGCTCTCTATTTCACTGTCATTGTGTTTTGTTTTTGTAATTCATTTTGATAATAGGATTTATCGGATTTTCTCTGCTGCCTTCATGCAGCTGTACACACGTTTGATTCTCTTATGGAGACATATAAATCCATGGGTTTGAAGATTCTTACTAGTCAGGTGTATTCCTAGGCGTTGAATATAGGGTGTTTAGCCCATTTCGTTGAGCAAGTGGTAGGTCTTGACTATTACATATTTGACTTATGGATTGGTATCTGTGCTAATTTCTATCTCTGGTTTTATGCAGCACCAAACTCACCTTTCCCCTTAAGCAAACATAAGTTGGTTTTCTAAATTTGAGACCCTGTTCTGTTTTGTAATTCAGTTCATGTGTAGCCAAGATTACATTCCGTGTATTAGTGATATCTTATGATATTTCAGTTTCTGTGTGACTTATTTCACTTAGAATCATTGTACCTGAATTCAATCATTATGCCACGACGGGCCTGATGATATAGATTTCATTGGTGAGTGAATTCCATTGTACGTACGTACCACAACTTCTTTATCCATTTTTCGCTTTCTGGGATATTTAACTTGTACCGTAGAAGATGTTCTTGTAAACAGAGCCGTCTGAAACTTTGGGGCGGCTGTGTGTTTTTGATTTTAATTTCCCTAAGCTATAGGACCATAAGTGGAAGTGCCGTAGGCTCCGTTGCTTTGTTTTTTAGGTGTTTCAGGAAACACCATACACTTCTCCAGAGTGGCTGTTGGCAATTTACATCCCACCCATCAGCATAACATGGCTCCCTGTTCTCCATGGCCTGTGCTGCCTTTCTGGATTTTACACTTTTTTCAGATGGCCCTTTTGATTGGGGGGCAGTGAGACTTCATTTTAGTGCAGATTTCTCTAACATGCTTGCTTGGTTGGCCAAAAAGGGCGTATGCGTTTTTTCCTGAATATATTCAGGAAAAAACGCATACGCCCTTTTTGGCCAAGTGCATCATTGTCGACGTTCTGCCTCTTTTCCTATGCTTTAAATGCAATTCCAGTCTACCCCCTGAAATCGTTTTCCTGCAATTCTGCCCCGCTTTCAAGTCCTCTTCGCAGTCTTCCTTCAGTATATTTTCGGACGATAGCTGTCATTTATAACTCTGCAGGTTTGTGAATTACAGTGCCCCTGAGCTCCTTTCTTCAAATTGCTTTCTTGTGAGCTGGCCGCAAACCCGCAGGATTGCTTCAGGCCCTAATCTGGTTCCTGCACGGCATGCTGAGCCTTTGGTTAATTCCTCTTCCTGGTTGGAAATGAGCGTTAAATTTGCCCGTGCAGACACCTACAGCTAGTCTCTCATTGGTTCTCCCTATTTCTGTTCATCTTGCGCAGAAATTGCAAACTGTGCCAAACAGGAGGTTAAAGGCACTGACTCTCCAAGTGGGGAGAGTGTTAGTAAAGGGTCTGGAATTGTGAACCCGAGTAAAAGGGGACAAAAACTGAGATGCATTTGAAAACGTTTTCCGGTCACATGGTGCACCATACTGTGGGTTTCCCATGCATGCTTTAGCTGAAGGAAGAAACACTTAATCCTGGAGACTTGGGACCCATGGAATGGGTACCATGCAGTATGAATTCAAATGGTCTGCATTTGCTCATCGAACCTCAACAATGCTATCAGCCCGAAGTGTCCAACCTTATGTCTCACTCAGCTCTGGGTTTAGATGAAGTAAATCCAGGTTGCATCACAAGCCCTGAATGAATTATTTAAGAATTGCTCTCTATTTCACTGTCATTGTGTTTTTTTTTTGTAATTCATTTTGATAATAGGATTTATCGGATTTTCTCTGCTGCCTTCATGCAGCTGTACACACGCTTGATTCACTTATGGAGACATATAAATCCATGGGTTTGAAGATACTTATTAGCCAGGTGTATTAATAGGTGTTGAATATAGGGTGTTTAGCCCATTTCGTTGAGCAAGTGGTACGTCTTGACTATTACGTATTTGACATATGGAATGGTATCTGTGCTAATTTCTATCTCTGGTTTTATGCAGCACCCCAACTCACCTTTCCCCTTACGGAAACATAAGTTGGTTTTCTAAATTTGAGACCCTGTTCTGTTTTGTAATTCAGTTCATGTGTAGCCAAGATTACATTCCGTGTATTAGTGATATGATGTTTAATTTTCTGTGTGACTTATTTCACTTAGAATCATTGTACCTGAATCCACTCATTATGCCACGACGGGCCTGGTGATATAGATTTCATTGGTGAGTGATATTCCATTGTACGTACGTACCACAATTTCTTTATCCATTTTTTGCTTTCTGGGATATTTAACTTGTACCGTAGACGAGATTCTTGTGAAGAGAGCCGTCTGAAACTTTGGGGTGGCTGTGTGTTTTTGATTTTAATATCCCTAAGCTATAGGACCATAAGTGGAAGTGCCGTAGGCTCTCTTGCTTTGTTTTTTAGGTGTTTCAGGAAACACCATACACTTCTCCAGAGTGTCTCTTGGCAATTTACATCCCACCCATCAGCATAACAAGGCTCCCTGTTCTCCATGGCCTGTACTGCCTTTCTGGATTTTACACTTTTTTCAGATGGCCCTTTTGACCGGGGGGCAGTGAGACTTCATTGTAGTGCAGATTTCTTTAACATGCTTACTTGGTTGGCCAGAAAGTGCGTATGCTTTTTTTCCTGAATATATTCCGGAAAAAACGCATATGCCCTTTTTGGCCAAGTGCATCATTGTCGACGTTCTGCCTCTTTTCCTATGCTTTAAATGCAATTCCAGTCTACACCCTGAAATCGTTTTCCTGCAATTCTGCCCCGCTTTCAAGTCCTCTTCGCAGCCTTCCTTCAATATATTATTGGACGATAGCTGTCATTTATAACTCTGCAGGTGTGTGAATTACAGTGCCCCTGAGCTCCTTTCTTCAAATCGCTTTCTTGTAAGCTGGCCACAAACCCTCAGGATTGATCCAGGCCCTAATCTGGTTCCGGCACGGCATGCTGAGCGTTTGGTTAATTCCTATTCCTGGTTGGAAATGAGCGTTAAATTTGCCCGTGCAGACACCTACAGCTAGGCTCTCATTGGTTCTCCCTATTCCTGTTCATCTTGCGCAGAAATTGAAAACTGTGCCAAACAGCAGGTTAAAGGCACTGACTCTCCAAGTGGGGAGAGTGTTAGTAAAGGGTCTGGAATGGTGAACCCGAGTAAAAGGGTCCGAAAACTGAGATGCATTGGAAAACGTTTCCCGGTCACACGGTGCACCATACTGTGGGTTTCCCATGCATGTTTTAGCTGAAGGAAGAATCGCTTAAACCTGGAGAGTTGGGACCCATGGAATGGGTACCATGCCGTATGACTTCAAATGGTCTGCATTTGCTCATCGAACCTCACCAATGCTATCAGCCCGAAGTGTCCAACTTTATGTCTCACAGAGCTCTGGGAGTAGATGAGGTAAATCCAGGTTGCATCACAAGCCCTGAATGAATTATTTAAGCATTGCTCTCTATTTCACTGTCATTGTGTTTTGTTTTTTAATTCATTTTGATAATAGGATTTATCGGATTTTCTCTGCTGCCTTCATGCAGCTGTACACACGCTTGATTCTCTTATGGAGACATATAAATCCATGGGTTTGAAGATTCTTACTAGTCAGGTGTATTCCTAGGCGTTGAATATAGGGTGTTTAGCCCATTTCGTTGAGCAAGGGGTAGGTCTTGACTATTACATATTTGACGTATGGAATGGTATCTGTGCTAATTTCTATCTCTGGTTTTATGCAGGCCCCCAACTCACCTTTCCCCTTAAGCAAACATAAGTTGGTTATCTAAATTTGAGGCCCTTTTCTGTTTAGTAATTCAGTTCATGTGTAGCTAAGATTACATTTGGTGTATTAGTGATATCTTATGATGTTTCATTTTCTGAGTGACTTATTTCACTTAGAATCATCATACCTGAATCCACTCATTATGCCAGGACGGGCCAGATGACATAGACTTCATTGGTGAGTGATATTCCATTGTACGTACGTACCACAACTTCTTTATCCATTTTTCGCATTCTGGGATATTTAACTTGTACCGTAGACGAGGTTCTTGTAAACAGAGCCGTCTGAATTCAGGGGTGGCTGTGTGTTTTTGATTTTAATTTCCCTAAGCTATAGGACCATATGTGGAAGTGCTGTAGGCTCCTTTGGCTTGTGTTTTAGGTGTTTCAGGAAACACCATACACTTCTCCAGAGTGGCTGTTGGCAATTTACATCCCACCCATCAGCACAACCAGGCTCCCTGTTCTCCATGGTCTGTGCTGCATTTCTGGATTTTACACTTTTTTCAGATGGCCCTTTTGACCGGGGGGCAGTGAGACTTCATTGTAGTGCAGATTTCTTTAACATGCTTGCTTGGTTGGCCAAAAAGGGCGTATGCGTTTTTACCTGAATATATTCAGGAAAAAACGCATACGCCCTTTTTGGCCAAGTGCATAATTGTCGACGTTCTGCCTCTTTTCCTATGCTTTAAATGCAATTCCAGTCTACCCCCTGAAATCGTTTTCATGCAATTCTGCCCCGCTTTCAAGTCCTCTTCGCAGCCTTCCTTCAATATATTTTGGGACGATAGCTGTCATTTATAACTCTGCAGGTTTGTGACTTACAGTGCCCCTGAGCTCCTTTCTTCAAATCGCTTTCTTGTGAGCTGGCCGCAAACCCGCAGGATTGCTTCATGCCCTAATATGGTTCCGGCACGGCATGCTGAGCCTTTGGTTAATTCCTCTTCCTGGTTGGAAATGAGCGTTAAATTTGCCCGTGCAAACACCTACAGCTAGTCTCTCATTGGTTCTCCTTATTCCTGTTCATCTTGCGCAAATATTGCAAACTGTGCCAAACAGGAGGTTAAAGGCACTGACTCTCCAAGTGGGGAGAGTGTTAGTAAAGGGTCTGGAATTGTGAACCCGAGTAAAAGGGGACAAAAACTGAGATGCATTTGAAAACGTTTCCCGGTCACACGGTGCACCATACTGTGGGTTTCCCATGCATGCTTTAGCTGAAGGAAGAATCGCTTAAACCTGGAGAGTTGGGACCCATGGAATGGGTACCATGCAGTATGACTTCAAATGGTCTGCATTTGCTCATCGAACCTCACCAATGCTATCAGCCCGAAGTGTCCAACCTTATGTCTCACTCAGCTCTGGGTTTTGATGAGGTAAATCCAGGTTGCATCACAAGCCCTGAATGAATTATTTAAGAATTGCTCTCTATTTCACTGTCATTGTGTTTTGTTTTTGTAATTCATTTTGATAATAGGATTTATCGGATTTTCTCTGCTGCCTTCATGCAGCTGTACACACGCTTGATTCTCTTATGGAGACATATAAATCCATGGGTTTGAAGATTCTTACCTGTCAGGTGTATTCCAAGGCGTTGAATATAGGGTGTTTAGACCATTTCGTTGAGCAAGTGGTACGTCTTGACTATTACGTATTTGACATATGGAATGGTATCTGTGCTAATTTCTAACTCTGGTTTTATGCAGCACCCCAACTCACCTTTCCCCTTACGCAAACATAAGTTGGTTTTCTAAATTTGAGACCCTGTTCTGTTTTGTAATTCAGGTCATGTGTAGCCGAGATTACATTCCGTGTATTAGTGATATGATGTTTCATTTTCTGTGTGACTTATTTCACTTAGAATCATTGTACCTGAATCCACTCATTATGCCACGACGGGCCTGATGATATAGATTTCATTGGTGAGTGATATTCCATTGTACGTACGTACCACAATTTCTTTATCCATTTTTTGCTTTCTGGGATATTTAACTTGTACCGTAGACGAGGTTCTTGTGAAGAGAGCCGTCTGAAACTTTGGGGTGGCTGTGTGTTTTTGATTTTAATTTCCCTAAACTATAGGACCATAAGTGGAAGTGCCGTAGGCTCTCTTGCTTTGTTTTTTAGGTGTTTCAGGAAACACCATACACTTCTCCAGAGTGGCTCTTGGCAATTTACATCCCACCCATCAGCATAACAAGGCTCCCTGTTCTCCATGGCCTGTACTGCCTTTCTGGATTTTACACTTTTTTCAGATGGCCCTTTTGACCGGGGGGCAGTGAGACTTCATTGTAGTGCAGATTTCTTTAACATGCTTACTTGGTTGGCCAGAAAGTGCGTATGCGTTTTTTCCTGAATATATTCAGGAAAAAACGCATACGCCCTTTTTGGCCAAGTGCATCATTGTCGACGTTCTGCCTCTTTTCCTATGCTTTAAATGCAATTCCAGTCTACACCCTGAAATCGTTTTCCTGCAATTCTGCCCCGCTTTCAAGTCCTCTTCGCAGCCTTCCTTCAATATATTATTGGACGATAGCTGTCATTTATAACTCTGCAGGTGTGTGAATTACAGTGCCCCTGAGCTCCTTTCCTCAAATCGCTTTCTTGTAAGCTGGCCACAAACCCTCAGGATTGATCCAGGCCCTAATCTGGTTCCGGCACGGCATGCTGAGCGTTTGGTTAATTCCTATTCCTGGTTAGAAATGAGCGTTAAATTTGTCCGTGCAGACACCTACAGCTAGGCTCTCATTGGTTCTCCCTATTCCTGTTCATCTTGCGCAGAAATTGAAAACTGTGCCAAACAGCAGGTTAAAGGCACTGACTCTCCAAGTGGGGAGAGTGTTAGTAAAGGGTCTGGAATGGTGAACCCGTGTAAAAGGGGCCGAAAACTGAGATGCATTTGAAAACGTTTCCCGGTCACACGGTGCACCATACTGTGGGTTTCCCATGCATGTTTTAGCTGAAGGAAGAATCGCTTAAACCTGGAGAGTTGGGACCCATGGAATGGGTACCATGCAGTATGACTTCAAATGGTCTGCATTTGCTCATTGAACCTCACCAATGCTATCAGCCCGAAGTGTCCAACTTTATGTCTCACACAGCTCTGGGAGTAGATGAGGTAAATCCAGGTTGCATCACAAGCCCTGAATGAATTATTTAAGCATTGCTCTCTATTTCACTGTCATTGTGTTTTGTTTTTTAATTCATTTTGATAATAGGATTTATCGGATTTTCTCTGCTGCCTTCATGCAGCTGTACACACGCTTGATTCTCTTATGGAGACATATAAATCCATGGGTTTGAAGATTCTTACTAGTCAGGTGTATTCCTAGGCGTTGAATATAGGGTGTTTAGCCCATTTCGTTGAGCAAGGGGTAGGTCTTGACTATTACATATTTGACGTATGGAATGGTATCTGTGCTAATTTCTATCTCTGGTTTTATGCAGCACCCCAACTCACCTTTCCCCTTAAGCAAACATAAGTTGGTTTACTAAATTTGAGGCCCTGTTCTGTTTAGTAATTCAGTTCATGTGTAGCCAAGATTACATTTGGTGTATTAGTGATATCTTATGATGTTTCATTTTCTGTGTGATTTATTTCACTTAGAATCATCATACCTGAATCCACTCATTATGCCAGGACGGGCCAGATGACATAGATTTCATTGGTGAGTGATATTCCATTGTACGTACGTACCACAACTTCTTTATCCATTTTTCGCTTTCTGGGATATTTAACTTGTACCGTAGACGAGGTTCTTGTAATCAGAGCCGTCTGAAACTTTGGGGTGGCTGTGTGTTTTTGATTTTAATTTCCCTAAGCTATAGGACCATATGTGGAAGTGCTGTAGGCTCCTTTGGCTTGTGTTTTAGGTGTTTCAGGAAACACCATACACTTCTACAGAGTGGCTGTGGCAATTTACATCCCACCCATCAGCATAACCAGGCTCCCTGTTCTCCGTGGCCTGTGCTGCATTTCTGGATTTTACACTTTTTTCAGATGGCCCTTTTGACCGGGGGGCAGTGAGACTTCATTTTAGTGCAGATTTCTTTAACATGCTTGCTTGGTTGGCCAAAAAGTGCGTATGCGTTTTTTCCTGAATACATTCAGGGAAAAACGCATACGCACTTTTTGGCCAAGTGCATCATTGTCGACGTTCTGCCTCTTTTCCTATGCTTTCAATGCAATTGCAGTGTACCCCCTGAAATCGTTTTCCTGCAATTCTGCCCTGCGTTCAAGTCCTCTTCACAGCCTTCCTTCAATATATTTTTGGACGATAGCTGTCATTTATAACTCTGCAGGTTTGTGAATTACAGTGCCCCTGAGCTCCTTTCTTCAAATCGCTTTCTTGTGAGCTGGCCGCAAACCCGCAGGATTGCTTCAGGCCCTAATCTGGTTCCGGCACGGCATGCTGAGCCTTTGGTTAATTCCTCTTCCTGGTGGAAATGAGCATTAAATTTGCCCGTGCAGACACCTACAGCTAGTTTCTCATTGGTTCTCCATATTCGTCTTCATCTTGCGCAGAAATTGCAAACTGTCGCAAACAGGAGGTTAAAGGCACTGACTCTCCAAGTGGGGAGAGTGTTAGTAAAGGGTCCGGAATTGTGAACCCGAGTAAAAGGGGCAAAAACTGAGATGCATTTGAAAACGTTTCCCGGTCACACGGTGCACCATACTGTGGGTTTCCCATCATGTTTTAGCTGAAGGAAGAATCGCTTAAACTGGAGAGTTGGGACCCATGGAATGGGTACCATGCAGTATGACTTCAAATGGTCTGCATTTGCTCATCGAACCTCACCAATGCTATCAGCCCGAAGTGTCCAACCTTATGTCTCACTCAGCTCTGGGTTTAGATGAAGTAAATCCAGGTTGCATCACAAGCCCTGAATGAATTATTTAAGAATTGCTCTCTATTTCACTGCCATTGTGTTTTGTTTTTGTAATTCATTTTGATAATAGGATTTATCGGATTTTCTCTGCTGCCTTCATGCAGCTGTACACACGCTTGATTCTCTTATGGAGACATATAAATCCATGGGTTTGAAGATTCTTACTAGTCAGGTGTATTCCTAGGCGTTGAATATAGGGTGTTTAGCCCATTTCGTTGAGCAAGGGGTAGGTCTTGACTATTACATATTTGAGGTATGGAATGGTATCTGTGCTAATTTCTATCTCTGGTTTTATGCAGCACCCCAACTCACCTTTCCCCTTAAGCAAACATAAGTTGGTTTTCTAAATTGGAGACCCTGTTCTGTTTTGTAATTCAGTTCATGTGTAGCCAAGATTACATTCCGTGAATTAGTGATATCTTATGATGTTTCATTTTCTGTGTGATTTATTTCACTTAGAATCATCGTACCTGAATCCACTCATTATGCCACGACGGGCCTGATGACATAGATTTCATTGGAGAGTGATATTCCATTGTACGTACGTACCACATATTCTTTATACATTTTTCGCTTTCTCGGATATTTAACTTGTACCGTAGACGAGGTTCTTGTACACAGAGCCGTCCGAAACTTTGGGGTGGCTGTGTGTTTCTGATTTTAATTTCCCTAAGCTATAGGACCATAAGTGGAAGTGCCATAGGCTCCGTTGCTTTGTTTTTTAGGTGTTTCAGGAAACACCATACACTTCTCCAGAGTGGCTGTTGTCAATTTACATCCCGCCCATCAGCATAACAAGGCTTCGTCTTCTCCATGGCCTGTGCTGCCTTTCTGGATTTTACACTTTTTTCAGATGGGTCTTTTGACCGGGGGGCAGTGAGACTTCACTGTAGTGCAGATTTCTTTAACATGCTTGCTTCGTTGGCCAAAAAGTGCGTATGCTTTTTTTCCTGAATATATTCAGGAAAAAAAGCATACGCCCTTTTTGGCCAAGTGCATCATTGTCGACGTTCTGCATCATTTCCTATGCTATAAATGCAATTCCAGTCTACCCCCTGAAATCGTTTTCCTGCAATTCTGCCCCGCTTTCAAGTCCTCTTCGCAGCCTTCCTTCAGTATATTTTTGGAAGATAGCTGTCATTTATAACTCTGCAGGTTTGTGAATTACAGTGCCCCTGAGCTCCTTTCTTCAAATCGCTTTCTTGTGAGCTGCCCGCAAACCCGCATGATTGCTTCAGGCCCTAATCTGGTTCCGGCACGGCATGCTGAGCCTTTGGTTAATTCCTCTTCCTGGTGGGAAATGAGCGTTAAATTTGCCCGTGCAGACACGTAGAGCTAGTCTCTCATTGGTTCTCCCTATTCCTGTTCATCTTGCGCAGAAATTGCAAACTGTGCCAAACAGGAGGTTAAAGGCACTGACTCTCCAAGTGGGGAGAGGGTTAGTAAAAAGTCTGGAATTGTGAACCCGAGTAAAATGGGACGAAAACTGAGATGCATTTGAAAACGTTTCCGGGTCACATGGTGCACCATACTGTGGGTTTCCTATGCATGTTTTAGGTGAAGGAAGAATCGCTTAAACCTGGAGAGTTGGGACCCATGGAATGGGTACCATGCAGTATGACTTCAAAGGGTCTCCATTTGCTCATCGAACCTCAACAATGCTATCAGCCCGAAGTGTCCAACCTTATGTCTCACTCAGCTCTGGGTGTAGATGTGGTAAATCCAGGTTGCATCACAAGCCCTGAATGAATTATTTAAGAATTCCTCTCTATTTCACTGTCATTGTGTTTTGTTTTTGTAATTCATTTTGATAATGGGATTTATCGGATTTTCTCTGCTGCATTCATGCAGCTGTACACACGCTTGATTCTCTTATGGAGACATATAAATCCATGGGTTTGAAGATTCTTACTAGTCAGGTGTATTAATAGGCGTTGAATATAGGGTGTTTAGCCCATTTCGTTGAGCAAGGGGTAGGTCTTGACTATTACATATTTGACGTATGGAATGGTATCTGTGCTAATTTCTATCTCTGGTTTTATGCAGCACCCCAACTCCCCTTTCCCCTTAAGCAAACATAAGTTGGTTTTCTAAATTTGAGACCCTGTTCTGTTTTGTAATTCAGTTCATGTGTAGCCAAGATTACAATCCGTGTATTAGTGATATCTTATGATGTTTCATTTTCTGTGTGACTTATTTCACTTAGAATCTTCGTACCTGAATCCACTCATTATGCCACGACGGGCCTGATGACATAGATTTCATTGGTGAGTGATATTCCATTGTACGTGCGTACCACAATTTCTTTATCCATTTTTCGCTTTCTGGGATATTTAACTTGTACCGTAAACGAGGTTCTTGTAAACAGAGCCGTCTGAAACTTTGGGGTGGCTGTGTGTTTTTGATTTTAATTTCCCTAAGCTATAGGACCATAAGTGGAAGTGCCGTAGGCTCCGTTGCTTTGTTTTTTAGGTGTTTCAGGAAACACCATACACTTCTCCAGAGTGGCTGTTGGCAATTTACATCCCACCCATCAGCATAACAAGGCTCCCTGTTCTCCATGGCCTGTGCTGCATTTCTGGAGTTTACACTTTTTTCAGATAGCCCTATTGACCGGGGGGCAGTGAGACTTCATTGTAGTGCAGATTTCTTTAACATGCTTGCTTGGTTGGCCAAAAAGGGCGTATGCGTTTTTTCCTGAATATATTCAGGAAAAAACGCATACGCCCTTTTTGGCCAAGTGCATCATTGTCAAAGTTCTGCCTCTTTTCCTATGCTTTAAATGCAATTCCAGTCTACCCCCTGAAATCGTTTTCCTGCAATTCTGCCCCGCTTTCAAGTCCTCTTCGCAGCCTTCCTTCAATATATTTTTGGACGATAGCTGTCATTTATAACTCTGCAGGTTTGTGAATTACACTGCCCCTGAGCTCCTGTCTTCAAATCGCTTTCTTGTGAGCTGGCCGCAAACCCGCAGGATTGCTTCAGGCCCTAATCTGGTTCCGGCACGGCATGCTGAGCCTTTGGTTAATTCATCTTCCTGGTTGGAAATGAGCGTTAAATTTGCCCGTGCAGACACCTACAGCTAGTCTCTCATTGGTTCTCCCTATTCCTGTTTATCTTGCTCAGAAATTGCAAACTGTGCCAAACAGGAGGTTAAAGGCACTGACTCTCCAAGTGGGGAGAGTGTTAGTAAAGTGTCTGGAATTGTGAACCCGAGTAAAAGGGATGAAATCTGAGATGCATTTGAAAATGTTTCCCAGTCACACGGTGCACCATACTGTGGGTTTCCCATGCATGCTTTAGCTGAAGGAAGAATCGCTTAAACCTGGAGAGTTGGGACCCATGGAATGGGTACCATGCAGTATGACTTCAAGTGGTCTGCATTTGCTCATCGAACCTCACCAATGCTATCAGCCCGAAGTGTCCAACCTTATGTCTCACTCAGCTCTGGGTTCAGATGAGGTAAATCCAGGTTGCATCACAAGCCCTGAATGAATTATTTAAGAATTGCTCTCTATTTCACTGTCATTGTGTTTTGTTTTTGTAATTCATTTTGATAATAGGATTTATCGCATTTTCTCTGCTGCCTTCATGCAGCTGTACACACGCTTGATTCTCTTATGGAGACATATAAATCCATGGGTTTGAAGATTCTTACTAGTCAGGTGTATTCCTAGGCGTTGAATAGAGGGTGTTTAGCCCATTTCGTTGAGCAAGGGGTAGGTTTTTACTATTACGTATTTGACGTAGGGAATGGTATGTGTGCTAACTTCTATCTCTGGTTTTATGCAGCACCCCAACTCACCTTTCCCCTTAAGCAAACATAAGTTGGTTTTCTAAATTTGAGACCCTGTTCTGTTTTGTAATTCAGTTCATGTGTAGCCAAGATTACATTCCGTGTATTAGTGATATCTTATGATATTTCATTTTCTGTGTGACTTATTTCACTTAGAATCATTGTACCTGAATTCAATCATTATGCCATGACGGGCCTGATGATATAGATTTCATTGGTGAGGGATATTCCATTGTACGTACGTACCACAACTTCTTTATCCATTTTTCGCTTTCTGGGATATTTAACTTGTACCGTAGACGAGTTTCTTGTAAACAGAGCCGTCTGAAACTTCGGGGCGGCTCTGTGTTTTTGATTTTAATTTCCCTAAGCTATAGGACCATAAGTGGAACTGCCGTAGGCTCCGTTGCTTTGTTTTTTAGGTGTTTCAGGAAACACCATACACTTCTCCAGAGTGGCTGTTGGCAATTTACATCCCACCCATCAGCATAACATGGCTCCCTGTTCTCCATGGCCTGTGCTGCCTTTCTGGATTTTACACTTTTTTCAGGTGACCCTTTTGACCGTGGGGCAGTGAGACTTCATTGTAGTGCAGATTTCTTTAACATGCTTGCTTGGTTGGCCAAAAAGGGCATATGCGTTTTTTCCTGAATATATTCAGGAAAAAACGCATATGCCCTTTTTGGCCACGTGCATCATTGTCGACGTTCTGCCTCTTTTCCTATGCTTTAAATGCAATTCCACTCTACTCCCTGAAACCGCTTTCCTGCAATTCTGCCCCGATTTCAAGTCCTCTTCGCAGCCTTCCTTCAATATATTTTTGGACAATAGCTGTCATTTATAACTTTGCAGGATTGAGAATTACAGTGTTCCTGAGCTCCTTTCTTCAAATCGCTTTCTTGTGAGCTGGCCGCAAACCCGCAGGATTGATTCAGGCCCTAATCTGTTTCCGGCACGGCATGCTGAGCGTTTGGTTAATTCCTATTCCTGGTTGGAAATGAGCGTTAAATTTGCCCGTGCGGACACCTACAGCTAGTCTCTCATTGGTTCTCCCTATTCCTGTTCATCTTGCGCAGAAATTGCAAACTGTGCCAAACAGGAGTTTAAAGGCACTGACTCTCCAAGTAGGGAGAGTGTTAGTAAAGGGTCTGGAATGGTGAAGCCGAGTAAAAGGGGCCGAAAACTGAGATGCATTTGAAAACGTTTCCCGGTCACACGGTGCACCATACTGTGGGTTTCCCATGCATGTTTTAGCTGAAGGAAGAATCGCTTAAACCTGGAGAGTTGGGACCCATGGAATGGGTACCATGCAGTATGACATCAAATGGTCTGCATTTGCTCATCGAACCACACCAATGCTATCAGCCTGAAGTGTCCAACCTTATGTCTCACTCAGCTCTGGGTGTAGATGAGGTAAATCCAGGTTGCATCAGAAGCCCTGAATGAATTATTTAAGCATTGCTCTCTATTTCACTCTCATTGTGTTTTGTTTTTTAATACATTTTGATAATAGGATTTATCGGATTTTCTCTGCTGCCTTCATGCAGCTGCACACACGCTTGATTCTCTTATGGAGACATATAAATCCATGGGTTTGAAGATTCTTACTTGTCAGATGTATTCCTAGGCGTTGAATATAGGGTGATTAGCCCATTTCGTTGAGCAAGTGGTAGGTCTTGACTATTACATATTTGACTTATGGAATGGTATCTGTGCTAATTTCTATCTCTGGTTTTATGCAGCACCCAACTCACCTTTCCCATTAAGCAAACATAAGTTGGTTTTCTAAATTTGAGACCCTGTTCTGTTTTGTAATTCAGTTCATGTGTAGCCAAGATTACATTCCGTGTATTAGTGATATCTTATGATGTTTCATTTTCTGTGTGACTTATTTCACTTGGAATCATCGTACCTGAATCCACTCATTATGCCAGGACATGCCAGATGACATAGACTTCATTGGTGAGTGATATTCCATTGTACGTACGTACCACAACTTCTTTATACATTTTTCCCTTTCTGGGATATTTAACTTGTACCGTAGACGAGGTTCTTGTAAACAGAGCCGTCTGAAACTTTGGGGTGGCTGTGCGTTTTTGATTTTAATTTCCCTAATCTATAGGACCATAAGTGGAAGTGCCGTAGGCTCCGTTGCTTTGTTTTTTAGGTGTTTCAGGAAACACCATACAATTCTCCAGAGTGGCTGTTGGCAATTTACATCCCACCCATCAGCATAACAAGGCTCCCTGTTCTCCATGGCCTGTGCTGCCTTTCTGGATTTTACACTTTTTTCAGATGGCCCTTTTGACCGGGGGGCAGTGAGACTTCATTGTAGTGCAGATTTCTTTAACATGCTTGCTTGGTTGGCCAAAAAGTGCGTATGCGATTTTTCCTGAATATATTCAGGAAAAAACGCATACGCCCTTTTTGGCCAAGTGCATCATTGTCGACGTTCTGCCTCTTTTCCTATGCTTTAAATGCAATTCCAGTCTACCCCCTGAAATTGTTTTCCTGCAATTCTGCCCGCTTTCAAGTCCTCTTCGCAGCATTCCTTCAATATATTTTTGGACGATAGCTGTCATTTATAACTCTGCAGGTTTGTGAATTACTTGGCCCCTGAGATCCTTTCTTCAAATCGCTTTCTTGTGAGCTGGCCGCAAACCCGCAGGATTGCTTCAGGCCCTAATCTGGTTCCGGCACGGCATGCTGAGCCTTTGGTTAATTCCTCTTCCTGGTTGGAATTGAGCATTAAATTTGCCCGTGCAGACACCTACAGCTAGTCTCTCATTGGTTCTCCCTATTCCTGTTTATTTGGTCAGAATTTGCAAACTGTGCCAAACAGGAGGTTAAAGGCACTGACTCTCCAAGTGGGGAGAGTGTTAATAAAGTGTCTGGAATTGTGAACCCGAGTAAAAGGGTATGAAAACTGAGATGCATTTGAAAACGTTTCCCAGTCACACGGTGCACCATACTGTGTGTTTCCCATGCATGCTTTACCTGAAGGAAGAATCGCTTAAACCTGGAGATTTGGGACCCATGGAATGGGTACCATGCAGTATGACTTCAAATAGTCTGCATTTGCTCATCGAACCTCACCAATGCTATCAGCCCGAAGTGTCAAACCTTATGTCTCACTCAGCTCTGGGTTCAGATGAGGTAAATCCAGGTTGCATCACAAGCCCTGAATGAATTATTTAAGAATTGCTCTCTATTTCACTGTCATTGTGTTTTGTTTTGTAATTCATTTTGATAATAGGATTTATCGCATTTTCTCTGCTGCCTTCATGCAGCTGTACAAACGCTTGATTCTCTTATGGAGACATATAAATCCATGGGTTTGAAGATTCTTACTAGTCAGGTGTATACCTAGGCATTGAATAGAGGGTGTTTAGCCCATTTCGTTGAGCAAGGGGTAGGTCTTTTCTATTACGTATTTGACGTATGGAATGGTATCTGTGCTAACTTCTATCTCTGGTTTTATGCAGCACCCCAACTCACCTTTCCCCTTACGCAAACATAAGTTGGTTTTCTAAATTTGAGACCCTGTACTGTTTTGTAAATCAGTTCATGTTGTAGCCAAGATTACATTCCGTGTATTAGTGATATCTTATGATGTTTCATTTTCTGTGTGACTTATTTCACTTAGAATCATCGTACCTGAATCCACTCATTATGCCACGATGGGCCAGATGACATAGATTTCATTGATGAGTGATATTCCATTGTGCGTACGTACCACAACTTCTTTATCCATTTTTCGCTTTCTGGGATATTTTACTTGTACCGTAGACGAGGTTCTTGTAAACAGAGCCGTCTGAAACTTTGGGGTGGCTGTGTGTTTTTGATTTTAATTTCCCTAAGCTATAGGACCATAAGTGGAAGTGCCGTAGGCTCCGTTGCTTTGTTTTTTAGGTGTTTCAGGAAACACCATACACTTCTCCAGAGTGGCTCTTGGCAATTTACATCCCACCCATCAGCATAACAAGGCTCCCTGTTCTCCATGGCCTGTGCTGCATTTCTGGATTTTACACTTTTTTCAGATAGCCCTTTTGACCGGGGGGCAGTGAGACTTCATTGTGGTGCAGATTTCTTTAACATGCTTGCTTGGTTGGCCAAAAAGGGCGTATGCGTTTTTTCCTGAATATATTCAGGAAAAAACGCATACGCCCTTTTTGGCCAAGTGCATCATTGTCAACGTTCTGCCTCTTTTCCTATGCTTTAAATGCAATTCCAGTCTACCCCCGAAATCGTTTTCCTGCAATTCTGCCCCGCATTCAAGTCCTCTTCGCAGCCTTCCTTCAATATATTTTGGGACGATAGCTGTCATTTATAACTCTGCAGGTTTGTGAATTACACTGACCCTGAGCTCCTGTCTTCAAATCGCTTTCTTGTGAGCTGGCCGCAAACCCGCAGCATTACTTCAGGCCCTAATCTGGTTCCAGCACGGCATGCTGAGCCTTTGGTTAATTCCACTTCCTGGTGGGAAATGAGCATTAAATTTGCCCGTGCAGACACCTACAGGTAGTCTCTCATTCGTTCTCCCTATTCCTGTTCATCTTGCGCAGAAATTGCAAACTGTGCCAAACAGGAGGTTAAAGGCACTGACTCTCCAAGTGGGGAGAGTGTTAGTAAAGGGTCTGGAATTGTGAACCCGAGTAAAAGGGGACGAAAACTGAGATGCATTTGAAAACGTTTCCCTGTGACACGGTGCACCATACTGTCGGTTTCCCATGCATGTTTTAGCTGAAGGAAGAATCGCTTAAACCTGGAGAGTTCGGACCCATGGAATAGGTACCATGCAGTATGACTTCAAATGGTCTGCATTTGCTCATTGAACCTCACCAATGCTATCAGCCCGAAGTGTCCAACCTTATGTCTCACTCAGCTCTGGGTGTAGATGAGGTAAATCCAGGTTGCATCACAAGCCTTGAATGAATTATTTAAGAATTGCTCTCTATTTCACTGTCATTGTGTTTTGTTTCTGTAATTCATTTTGATAATGGGATTTATCGGATTTTCTCTGCTGCATTCATGCAGCTATACACACGCTTGATTCTCTTATGGAGACATATAAATCCATGGGTTTGAAGATTCTTACTAGTCAGGTGTATTCCTAGGCGTTGAATATAGGGTGTTTATCCCATTTCGTTGAGCAAGGGGTAGGTCTGGACTATTACATATTTAACTTATGGAATGGTATCTGTGCTAATATCTATCTCTGGTTTTATGCAGCACCCCAACTCACCTTTCCCCTTAAGCTAACATAAGTTGGTTTTCTAAATTTGAGACCCTGTTCTGTTTTGTAATTCAGTTCATGTGTAGCCAAGATTACATTCCGTGTATTAGTGATATCTTATGATATTTCATTTTCTGTGTGACTTATTTCACTTAGAATCATTGTACCTGAATTCAATCATTATGCCACAAGGGGCCTGATGATATAGATTTCATTGGTGAGTGATATTCCATTGTATGTACGTACCACAACTTCTTTATCCATTTTTCGCTTTCTGGGATATTTAACTTGTACCGTAGAAGATGTTCTTGTAAACAGAGCCGTCTGAAACTTCGGGGCGGCTCTGTGTTTTTGATTTTAATTTCCCTAAGCTATAGGACCATAAGTGGAAGTGCCGTAGGCTCCGTTGCTTTGTTTTTTAGGTGTTTCAGGAAACACCATACACTTCTCCAGAGTGGCTGTTGGCAATTTACATCCCACCCATCAGCATAACATGGCTCCCTGTTCTCCATGGCCTGTGCTGCCTTTCTGGATTTTACACTTTTTTCAGATGACCCTTTTGACCGGGGAGGAGTGAGACTTCATTGTAGTGCAGATTTCTTTAACATGCTTGCTTGGTTGGCCAAAAAGGGCGTATGCGTTTTTTCCTGAATATATTCAGGAAAAAACGCATACGCCCTTTTTGGACACGTGCATCATTGTCGACGTTCTGCCTCTTTTCCTATGCTTTAAATGCAATTCCACTCTACTCCCTGAAACCGCTTTCCTGCAATTCTGCCCTGATTTCAAGTCCTCTTCGCAGCCTTCCTTCAATATATTTTTGGACAATAGCTATCATGTATAACTTTGCAGGATTGAGAATTACAGTGGCCCTGAGCTCCTTTCTTCAAATCGCTTTCTTGTGAGCTGGCCGCAAACCCGCAGGATTGATTCAGGCCCTAATCTGGTTCCGGCACGGCATGCTGAGCGTTTGGTTAATTCCTATTCCCGGTTGGAAATGAGCGTTAAATTTGCCCGTGCAGACACCTACAGCTAGTCTCTCATTGGTTCTCCCTATTCCTGTTCATCTTGCGCAGAAATTGCAAACTCTCCCAAACAGCAGGTTAAAGGCACTGACTCTCCAAGTGGGGAGAGTGTTAGTAAAGGGTCTGGAATGGTGAAGCCGAGTAAAAGGGGCCGAAAACTGAGATGCATTTGAAAACGTTTCCCAGTCACACGGTGCACCATACCATGGGTTTCCCATGCATGTTTTAGCTGAAGGAAGAATCGCTTAAACCTGGAGAGTTGGGACCCATGGAATGGGTACCATGCAGTATGACATCAAATGGTCTGCATTTGCTCATCGAACCACACCAATGCTATCAGCCTGAAGTGTCCAACCTTATGTCTCACTCAGCTCTGGGTGTAGATGAGGTAAATCCAGGTTGTATCACAAGCCCTGAATGAATTATTTAAGCATTGCTCTCTATTTCACTGTCATTGTGTTTTGTTTTTTAATATATTTTGATAATGGGATTTATCGGATTTTCTCTGCTGCCTTCATGCAGCTGCACACACGCTTGATTCTCTTATGGAGACATATAAATCCATGGGTTTGAAGATTCTTACTAGTCAGGTGTATTCCTAGGCGTTGAATATAGGGTGTTTAGCCCATTTCGTTGAGCAAGGGGTAGGTCTTGACTATTACATATTTGACGTATGGAATGGTATCTGTGCTAATTTCTATCTCTGGTTTTATGCAGCACCCCAACTCACCTTTCCCCTTAAGCAAACATAAGTTGGTTTTCTAAATTGGAGACCCTGTTCTGTTTTGTAATTCAGTTCATGTGTAGCCAAGATTACATTCCGTGAATTAGTGATATCTTATGATGTTTCATTTTCTGTGTGATTTATTTCACTTAGAATCATCGTACCTGAATCCACTCATTATGCCACGACGGGCCTGATGACATAGATTTCATTGGAGAGTGATATTCCATTGTACGTACGTACCACATATTCTTTATACATTTTTCGCTTTCTCGGATATTTAACTTGTACCGTAGACGAGGTTCTTGTACACAGAGCCGTCCGAAACTTTGGGGTGGCTGTGTGTTTCTGATTTTAATTTCCCTAAGCTATAGGACCATAAGTGGAAGTGCCATAGGCTCCGTTGCTTTGTTTTTTAGGTGTTTCAGGAAACACCATACACTTCTCCAGAGTGGCTGTTGTCAATTTACATCCCGCCCATCAGCATAACAAGGCTTCGTCTTCTCCATGGCCTGTGCTGCCTTTCTGGATTTTACACTTTTTTCAGATGGGTCTTTTGACCGGGGGGCAGTGAGACTTCACTGTAGTGCAGATTTCTTTAACATGCTTGCTTCGTTGGCCAAAAAGTGCGTATGCTTTTTTTCCTGAATATATTCAGGAAAAAAAGCATACGCCCTTTTTGGCCAAGTGCATCATTGTCGACGTTCTGCATCATTTCCTATGCTATAAATGCAATTCCAGTCTACCCCCTGAAATCGTTTTCCTGCAATTCTGCCCCGCTTTCAAGTCCTCTTCGCAGCCTTCCTTCAGTATATTTTTGGAAGATAGCTGTCATTTATAACTCTGCAGGTTTGTGAATTACAGTGCCCCTGAGCTCCTTTCTTCAAATCGCTTTCTTGTGAGCTGCCCGCAAACCCGCATGATTGCTTCAGGCCCTAATCTGGTTCCGGCACGGCATGCTGAGCCTTTGGTTAATTCCTCTTCCTGGTGGGAAATGAGCGTTAAATTTGCCCGTGCAGACACGTAGAGCTAGTCTCTCATTGGTTCTCCCTATTCCTGTTCATCTTGCGCAGAAATTGCAAACTGTGCCAAACAGGAGGTTAAAGGCACTGACTCTCCAAGTGGGGAGAGGGTTAGTAAAAAGTCTGGAATTGTGAACCCGAGTAAAATGGGACGAAAACTGAGATGCATTTGAAAACGTTTCCCGGTCACATGGTGCACCATACTGTGGGTTTCCTATGCATGTTTTAGGTGAAGGAAGAATCGCTTAAACCTGGAGAGTTGGGACCCATGGAATGGGTACCATGCAGTATGACTTCAAAGGGTCTGCATTTGCTCATCGAACCTCAACAATGCTATCAGCCCGAAGTGTCCAACCTTATGTCTCACTCAGCTCTGGGTGTAGATGTGGTAAATCCAGGTTGCATCACAAGCCCTGAATGAATTATTTAAGAATTCCTCTCTATTTCACTGTCATTGTGTTTTGTTTTTGTAATTCATTTTGATAATGGGATTTATCGGATTTTCTCTGCTGCATTCATGCAGCTGTACACACGCTTGATTCTCTTATGGAGACATATAAATCCATGGGTTTGAAGATTCTTACTAGTCAGGTGTATTAATAGGCGTTGAATATAGGGTGTTTAGCCCATTTCGTTGAGCAAGGGGTAGGTCTTGACTATTACATATTTGACGTATGGAATGGTATCTGTGCTAATTTCTATCTCTGGTTTTATGCAGCACCCCAACTCCCCTTTCCCCTTAAGCAAACATAAGTTGGTTTTCTAAATTTGAGACCCTGTTCTGTTTTGTAATTCAGTTCATGTGTAGCCAAGATTACAATCCGTGTATTAGTGATATCTTATGATGTTTCATTTTCTGTGTGACTTATTTCACTTAGAATCTTCGTACCTGAATCCACTCATTATGCCACGACGGGCCTGATGACATAGATTTCATTGGTGAGTGATATTCCATTGTACGTGCGTACCACAATTTCTTTATCCATTTTTCGCTTTCTGGGATATTTAACTTGTACCGTAAACGAGGTTCTTGTAAACAGAGCCGTCTGAAACTTTGGGGTGGCTGTGTGTTTTTGATTTTAATTTCCCTAAGCTATAGGACCATAAGTGGAAGTGCCGTAGGCTCCGTTGCTTTGTTTTTTAGGTGTTTCAGGAAACACCATACACTTCTCCAGAGTGGCTGTTGGCAATTTACATCCCACCCATCAGCATAACAAGGCTCCCTGTTCTCCATGGCCTGTGCTGCATTTCTGGATTTTACACTTTTTTCAGATAGCCCTATTGACCGGGGGGCAGTGAGACTTCATTGTAGTGCAGATTTCTTTAACATGCTTGCTTGGTTGGCCAAAAAGGGCGTATGCGTTTTTTCCTGAATATATTCAGGAAAAAATGCATACGCCCTTTTTGGCCAAGTGCATCATTGTCAAAGTTCTGCCTCTTTTCCTATGCTTTAAATGCAATTCCAGTCTACCCCCTGAAATCGTTTTCCTGCAATTCTGCCCCGCTTTCAAGTCCTCTTCGCAGCCTTCCTTCAATATATTTTTGGACGATAGCTGTCATTTATAACTCTGCAGGTTTGTGAATTACACTGCCCCTGAGCTCCTGTCTTCAAATCGCTTTCTTGTGAGCTGGCCGCAAACCCGCAGGATTGCTTCAGGCCCTAATCTGGTTCCGGCACGGCATGCTGAGCCTTTGGTTAATTCATCTTCCTGGTTGGAAATGAGCGTTAAATTTGCCCGTGCAGACACCTACAGCTAGTCTCTCATTGGTTCTCCCTATTCCTGTTTATCTTGCTCAGAAATTGCAAACTGTGCCAAACAGGAGGTTAAAGGCACTGACTCTCCAAGTGGGGAGAGTGTTAGTAAAGTGTCTGGAATTGTGAACCCGAGTAAAAGGGATGAAATCTGAGATGCATTTGAAAATGTTTCCCAGTCACACGGTGCACCATACTGTGGGTTTCCCATGCATGCTTTAGCTGAAGGAAGAATCGCTTAAACCTGGAGAGTTGGGACCCATGGAATGGGTACCATGCAGTATGACTTCAAGTGGTCTGCATTTGCTCATCGAACCTCACCAATGCTATCAGCCCGAAGTGTCAAACCTTATGTCTCACTCAGCTCTGGGTTCAGATGAGGTAAATCCAGGTTGCATCACAAGCCCTGAATGAATTATTTAAGAATTGCTCTCTATTTCACTGTCATTGTGTTTTGTTTTTGTAATTCATTTTGATAATAGGATTTATCGCATTTTCTCTGCTGCCTTCATGCAGCTGTACACACGCTTGATTCTCTTATGGAGACATATAAATCCATGGGTTTGAAGATTCTTACTAGTCAGGTGTATTCCTAGGCGTTGAATAGAGGGTGTTTAGCCCATTTCGTTGAGCAAGGGGTAGGTTTTTACTATTACGTATTTGACGTAGGGAATGGTATGTGTGCTAACTTCTATCTCTGGTTTTATGCAGCACCCCAACTCACCTTTCCCCTTAAGCAAACATAAGTTGGTTTTCTAAATTTGAGACCCTGTTCTGTTTTGTAATTCAGTTCATGTGTAGCCAAGATTACATTCCGTGTATTAGTGATATCTTATGATATTTCATTTTCTGTGTGACTTATTTCACTTAGAATCATTGTACCTGAATTCAATCATTATGCCATGACGGGCCTGATGATATAGATTTCATTGGTGAGGGATATTCCATTGTACGTACGTACCACAACTTCTTTATCCATTTTTCGCTTTCTGGGATATTTAACTTGTACCGTAGACGAGTTTCTTGTAAACAGAGCCGTCTGAAACTTCGGGGCGGCTCTGTGTTTTTGATTTTAATTTCCCTAAGCTATAGGACCATAAGTGGAACTGCCGTAGGCTCCGTTGCTTTGTTTTTTAGGTGTTTCAGGAAACACCATACACTTCTCCAGAGTGGCTGTTGGCAATTTACATCCCACCCATCAGCATAACATGGCTCCCTGTTCTCCATGGCCTGTGCTGCCTTTCTGGATTTTACACTTTTTTCAGGTGACCCTTTTGACCGTGGGGCAGTGAGACTTCATTGTAGTGCAGATTTCTTTAACATGCTTGCTTGGTTGGCCAAAAAGGGCATATGCGTTTTTTCCTGAATATATTCAGGAAAAAACGCATATGCCCTTTTTGGCCACGTGCATCATTGTCGACGTTCTGCCTCTTTTCCTATGCTTTAAATGCAATTCCACTCTACTCCCTGAAACCGCTTTCCTGCAATTCTGCCCCGATTTCAAGTCCTCTTCGCAGCCTTCCTTCAATATATTTTTGGACAATAGCTGTCATTTATAACTTTGCAGGATTGAGAATTACAGTGTTCCTGAGCTCCTTTCTTCAAATCGCTTTCTTGTGAGCTGGCCGCAAACCCGCAGGATTGATTCAGGCCCTAATCTGTTTCCGGCACGGCATGCTGAGCGTTTGGTTAATTCCTATTCCTGGTTGGAAATGAGCGTTAAATTTGCCCGTGCGGACACCTACAGCTAGTCTCTCATTGGTTCTCCCTATTCCTGTTCATCTTGCGCAGAAATTGCAAACTGTGCCAAACAGGAGTTTAAAGGCACTGACTCTCCAAGTAGGGAGAGTGTTAGTAAAGGGTCTGGAATGGTGAAGCCGAGTAAAAGGGGCCGAAAACTGAGATGCATTTGAAAACGTTTCCCGGTCACACGGTGCACCATACTGTGGGTTTCCCATGCATGTTTTAGCTGAAGGAAGAATCGCTTAAACCTGGAGAGTTGGGACCCATGGAATGGGTACCATGCAGTATGACATCAAATGGTCTGCATTTGCTCATCGAACCACACCAATGCTATCAGCCTGAAGTGTCCAACCTTATGTCTCACTCAGCTCTGGGTGTAGATGAGGTAAATCCAGGTTGCATCAGAAGCCCTGAATGAATTATTTAAGCATTGCTCTCTATTTCACTCTCATTGTGTTTTGTTTTTTAATACATTTTGATAATAGGATTTATCGGATTTTCTCTGCTGCCTTCATGCAGCTGCACACACGCTTGATTCTCTTATGGAGACATATAAATCCATGGGTTTGAAGATTCTTACTTGTCAGATGTATTCCTAGGCGTTGAATATAGGGTGATTAGCCCATTTCGTTGAGCAAGTGGTAGGTCTTGACTATTACATATTTGACTTATGGAATGGTATCTGTGCTAATTTCTATCTCTGGTTTTATGCAGCACCCAACTCACCTTTCCCATTAAGCAAACATAAGTTGGTTTTCTAAATTTGAGACCCTGTTCTGTTTTGTAATTCAGTTCATGTGTAGCCAAGATTACATTCCGTGTATTAGTGATATCTTATGATGTTTCATTTTCTGTGTGACTTATTTCACTTGGAATCATCGTACCTGAATCCACTCATTATGCCAGGACATGCCAGATGACATAGACTTCATTGGTGAGTGATATTCCATTGTACGTACGTACCACAACTTCTTTATACATTTTTCCCTTTCTGGGATATTTAACTTGTACCGTAGACGAGGTTCTTGTAAACAGAGCCGTCTGAAACTTTGGGGTGGCTGTGCGTTTTTGATTTTAATTTCCCTAATCTATAGGACCATAAGTGGAAGTGCCGTAGGCTCCGTTGCTTTGTTTTTTAGGTGTTTCAGGAAACACCATACAATTCTCCAGAGTGGCTGTTGGCAATTTACATCCCACCCATCAGCATAACAAGGCTCCCTGTTCTCCATGGCCTGTGCTGCCTTTCTGGATTTTACACTTTTTTCAGATGGCCCTTTTGACTGGGGGGCAGTGAGACTTCATTGTAGTGCAGATTTCTTTAACATGCTTGCTTGGTTGGCCAAAAAGTGCGTATGCGATTTTTCCTGAATATATTCAGGAAAAAACGCATACGCCCTTTTTGGCCAAGTGCATCATTGTCGACGTTCTGCCTCTTTTCCTATGCTTTAAATGCAATTCCAGTCTACCCCCTGAAATTGTTTTCCTGCAATTCTGCCCGCTTTCAAGTCCTCTTCGCAGCATTCCTTCAATATATTTTTGGACGATAGCTGTCATTTATAACTCTGCAGGTTTGTGAATTACTTGGCCCCTGAGATCCTTTCTTCAAATCGCTTTCTTGTGAGCTGGCCGCAAACCCGCAGGATTGCTTCAGGCCCTAATCTGGTTCCGGCACGGCATGCTGAGCCTTTGGTTAATTCCTCTTCCTGGTTGGAATTGAGCATTAAATTTGCCCGTGCAGACACCTACAGCTAGTCTCTCATTGGTTCTCCCTATTCCTGTTTATTTGGTCAGAATTTGCAAACTGTGCCAAACAGGAGGTTAAAGGCACTGACTCTCCAAGTGGGGAGAGTGTTAATAAAGTGTCTGGAATTGTGAACCCGAGTAAAAGGGTATGAAAACTGAGATGCATTTGAAAACGTTTCCCAGTCACACGGTGCACCATACTGTGTGTTTCCCATGCATGCTTTACCTGAAGGAAGAATCGCTTAAACCTGGAGATTTGGGACCCATGGAATGGGTACCATGCAGTATGACTTCAAATAGTCTGCATTTGCTCATCGAACCTCACCAATGCTATCAGCCCGAAGTGTCAAACCTTATGTCTCACTCAGCTCTGGGTTCAGATGAGGTAAATCCAGGTTGCATCACAAGCCCTGAATGAATTATTTAAGAATTGCTCTCTATTTCACTGTCATTGTGTTTTGTTTTTGTAATTCATTTTGATAATAGGATTTATCGCATTTTCTCTGCTGCCTTCATGCAGCTGTACAAACGCTTGATTCTCTTATGGAGACATATAAATCCATGGGTTTGAAGATTCTTACTAGTCAGGTGTATACCTAGGCATTGAATAGAGGGTGTTTAGCCCATTTCGTTGAGCAAGGGGTAGGTCTTTTCTATTACGTATTTGACGTATGGAATGGTATCTGTGCTAACTTCTATCTCTGGTTTTATGCAGCACCCCAACTCACCTTTCCCCTTACGCAAACATAAGTTGGTTTTCTAAATTTGAGACCCTGTTCTGTTTTGTAAATCAGTTCATGTTGTAGCCAAGATTACATTCCGTGTATTAGTGATATCTTATGATGTTTCATTTTCTGTGTGACTTATTTCACTTAGAATCATCGTACCTGAATCCACTCATTATGCCACGATGGGCCAGATGACATAGATTTCATTGATGAGTGATATTCCATTGTGCGTACGTACCACAACTTCTTTATCCATTTTTCGCTTTCTGGGATATTTTACTTGTACCGTAGACGAGGTTCTTGTAAACAGAGCCGTCTGAAACTTTGGGGTGGCTGTGTGTTTTTGATTTTAATTTCCCTAAGCTATAGGACCATAAGTGGAAGTGCCGTAGGCTCCGTTGCTTTGTTTTTTAGGTGTTTCAGGAAACACCATACACTTCTCCAGAGTGGCTCTTGGCAATTTACATCCCACCCATCAGCATAACAAGGCTCCCTGTTCTCCATGGCCTGTGCTGCATTTCTGGATTTTACACTTTTTTCAGATAGCCCTTTTGACCGGGGGGCAGTGAGACTTCATTGTGGTGCAGATTTCTTTAACATGCTTGCTTGGTTGGCCAAAAAGGGCGTATGCGTTTTTTCCTGAATATATTCAGGAAAAAACGCATACGCCCTTTTTGGCCAAGTGCATCATTGTCAACGTTCTGCCTCTTTTCCTATGCTTTAAATGCAATTCCAGTCTACCCCCGAAATCGTTTTCCTGCAATTCTGCCCCGCATTCAAGTCCTCTTCGCAGCCTTCCTTCAATATATTTTGGGACGATAGCTGTCATTTATAACTCTGCAGGTTTGTGAATTACACTGACCCTGAGCTCCTGTCTTCAAATCGCTTTCTTGTGAGCTGGCCGCAAACCCGCAGCATTACTTCAGGCCCTAATCTGGTTCCAGCACGGCATGCTGAGCCTTTGGTTAATTCCACTTCCTGGTGGGAAATGAGCATTAAATTTGCCCGTGCAGACACCTACAGGTAGTCTCTCATTCGTTCTCCCTATTCCTGTTCATCTTGCGCAGAAATTGCAAACTGTGCCAAACAGGAGGTTAAAGGCACTGACTCTCCAAGTGGGGAGAGTGTTAGTAAAGGGTCTGGAATTGTGAACCCGAGTAAAAGGGGACGAAAACTGAGATGCATTTGAAAACGTTTCCCTGTGACACGGTGCACCATACTGTCGGTTTCCCATGCATGTTTTAGCTGAAGGAAGAATCGCTTAAACCTGGAGAGTTCGGACCCATGGAATAGGTACCATGCAGTATGACTTCAAATGGTCTGCATTTGCTCATTGAACCTCACCAATGCTATCAGCCCGAAGTGTCCAACCTTATGTCTCACTCAGCTCTGGGTGTAGATGAGGTAAATCCAGGTTGCATCACAAGCCTTGAATGAATTATTTAAGAATTGCTCTCTATTTCACTGTCATTGTGTTTTGTTTCTGTAATTCATTTTGATAATGGGATTTATCGGATTTTCTCTGCTGCATTCATGCAGCTATACACACGCTTGATTCTCTTATGGAGACATATAAATCCATGGGTTTGAAGATTCTTACTAGTCAGGTGTATTCCTAGGCGTTGAATATAGGGTGTTTATCCCATTTCGTTGAGCAAGGGGTAGGTCTGGACTATTACATATTTAACTTATGGAATGGTATCTGTGCTAATATCTATCTCTGGTTTTATGCAGCACCCCAACTCACCTTTCCCCTTAAGCTAACATAAGTTGGTTTTCTAAATTTGAGACCCTGTTCTGTTTTGAAATTCAGTTCATGTGTAGCCAAGATTACATTCCGTGTATTAGTGATATCTTATGATATTTCATTTTCTGTGTGACTTATTTCACTTAGAATCATTGTACCTGAATTCAATCATTATGCCACAAGGGGCCTGATGATATAGATTTCATTGGTGAGTGATATTCCATTGTATGTACGTACCACAACTTCTTTATCCATTTTTCGCTTTCTGGGATATTTAACTTGTACCGTAGAAGATGTTCTTGTAAACAGAGCCGTCTGAAACTTCGGGGCGGCTCTGTGTTTTTGATTTTAATTTCCCTAAGCTATAGGACCATAAGTGGAAGTGCCGTAGGCTCCGTTGCTTTGTTTTTTAGGTGTTTCAGGAAACACCATACACTTCTCCAGAGTGGCTGTTGGCAATTTACATCCCACCCATCAGCATAACATGGCTCCCTGTTCTCCATGGCCTGTGCTGCCTTTCTGGATTTTACACTTTTTTCAGATGACCCTTTTGACCGGGGAGGAGTGAGACTTCATTGTAGTGCAGATTTCTTTAACATGCTTGCTTGGTTGGCCAAAAAGGGCGTATGCGTTTTTTCCTGAATATATTCAGGAAAAAACGCATACGCCCTTTTTGGACACGTGCATCATTGTCGACGTTCTGCCTCTTTTCCTATGCTTTAAATGCAATTCCACTCTACTCCCTGAAACCGCTTTCCTGCAATTCTGCCCTGATTTCAAGTCCTCTTCGCAGCCTTCCTTCAATATATTTTTGGACAATAGCTATCATGTATAACTTTGCAGGATTGAGAATTACAGTGCCCCTGAGCTCCTTTCTTCAAATCGCTTTCTTGTGAGCTGCCCGCAAACCCGCAGGATTGATTCAGGCCCTAATCTGGTTCCGGCACGGCATGCTGAGCGTTTGGTTAATTCCTATTCCCGGTTGGAAATGAGCGTTAAATTTGCCCGTGCAGACACCTACAGCTAGTCTCTCATTGGTTCTCCCTATTCCTGTTCATCTTGCGCAGAAATTGCAAACTCTCCCAAACAGCAGGTTAAAGGCACTGACTCTCCAAGTGGGGAGAGTGTTAGTAAAGGGTCTGGAATGGTGAAGCCGAGTAAAAGGGGCCGAAAACTGAGATGCATTTGAAAACGTTTCCCAGTCACACGGTGCACCATACCATGGGTTTCCCATGCATGTTTTAGCTGAAGGAAGAATCGCTTAAACCTGGAGAGTTGGGACCCATGGAATGGGTACCATGCAGTATGACATCAAATGGTCTGCATTTGCTCATCGAACCACACCAATGCTATCAGCCTGAAGTGTCCAACCTTATGTCTCACTCAGCTCTGGGTGTAGATGAGGTAAATCCAGGTTGTATCACAAGCCCTGAATGAATTATTTAAGCATTGCTCTCTATTTCACTGTCATTGTGTTTTGTTTTTTAATATATTTTGATAATGGGATTTATCGGATTTTCTCTGCTGCCTTCATGCAGCTGCACACACGCTTGATTCTCTTATGGAGACATATAAATCCATGGGTTTGAAGATTCTTACTAGTCAGGTGTATTCCTAGGCGTTGAATATAGGGTGTTTAGCCCATTTCGTTGAGCAAGGGGTAGGTCTTGACTATTACATATTTGACGTATGGAATGGTATCTGTGCTAATTTCTATCTCTGGTTTTATGCAGCACCCCAACTCACCTTTCCCCTTAAGCAAACATAAGTTGGTTTTCTAAATTGGAGACCCTGTTCTGTTTTGTAATTCAGTTCATGTGTAGCCAAGATTACATTCCGTGAATTAGTGATATCTTATGATGTTTCATTTTCTGTGTGATTTATTTCACTTAGAATCATCGTACCTGAATCCACTCATTATGCCACGACGGGCCTGATGACATAGATTTCATTGGAGAGTGATATTCCATTGTACGTACGTACCACATATTCTTTATACATTTTTCGCTTTCTCGGATATTTAACTTGTACCGTAGACGAGGTTCTTGTACACAGAGCCGTCCGAAACTTTGGGGTGGCTGTGTGTTTCTGATTTTAATTTCCCTAAGCTATAGGACCATAAGTGGAAGTGCCATAGGCTCCGTTGCTTTGTTTTTTAGGTGTTTCAGGAAACACCATACACTTCTCCAGAGTGGCTGTTGTCAATTTACATCCCGCCCATCAGCATAACAAGGCTTCGTCTTCTCCATGGCCTGTGCTGCCTTTCTGGATTTTACACTTTTTTCAGATGGGTCTTTTGACCGGGGGGCAGTGAGACTTCACTGTAGTGCAGATTTCTTTAACATGCTTGCTTTGTTGGCCAAAAAGTGCGTATGCTTTTTTTCCTGAATATATTCAGGAAAAAAAGCATACGCCCTTTTTGGCCAAGTGCATCATTGTCGACGTTCTGCATCATTTCCTATGCTATAAATGCAATTCCAGTCTACCCCCTGAAATCGTTTTCCTGCAATTCTGCCCCGCTTTCAAGTCCTCTTCGCAGCCTTCCTTCAGTATATTTTTGGAAGATAGCTGTCATTTATAACTCTGCAGGTTTGTGAATTACAGTGCCCCTGAGCTCCTTTCTTCAAATCGCTTTCTTGTGAGCTGCCCGCAAACCCGCATGATTGCTTCAGTCCTAATCTGGTTCCGGCACGGCATGCTGAGCCTTTGGTTAATTCCTCTTCCTGGTGGGAAATGAGCGTTAAATTTGCCCGTGCAGACACGTAGAGCTAGTCTCTCATTGGTTCTCCCTATTCCTGTTCATCTTGCGCAGAAATTGCAAACTGTGCCAAACAGGAGGTTAAAGGCACTGACTCTCCAAGTGGGGAGAGGGTTAGTAAAAAGTCTGGAATTGTGAACCCGAGTAAAATGGGACGAAAACTGAGATGCATTTGAAAACGTTTCCCGGTCACATGGTGCACCATACTGTGGGTTTCCTATGCATGTTTTAGGTGAAGGAAGAATCGCTTAAACCTGGAGAGTTGGGACCCATGGAATGGGTACCATGCAGTATGACTTCAAAGGGTCTGCATTTGCTCATCGAACCTCAACAATGCTATCAGCCCGAAGTGTCCAACCTTATGTCTCACTCAGCTCTGGGTGTAGATGTGGTAAATCCAGGTTGCATCACAAGCCCTGAATGAATTATTTAAGAATTCCTCTCTATTTCACTGTCATTGTGTTTTGTTTTTGTAATTCATTTTGATAATGGGATTTATCGGATTTTCTCTGCTGCATTCATGCAGCTGTACACACGCTTGATTCTCTTATGGAGACATATAAATCCATGGGTTTGAAGATTCTTACTAGTCAGGTGTATTAATAGGCGTTGAATATAGGGTGTTTAGCCCATTTCGTTGAGCAAGGGGTAGGTCTTGACTATTACATATTTGACGTATGGAATGGTATCTGTGCTAATTTCTATCTCTGGTTTTATGCAGCACCCCAACTCCCCTTTCCCCTTAAGCAAACATAAGTTGGTTTTCTAAATTTGAGACCCTGTTCTGTTTTGTAATTCAGTTCATGTGTAGCCAAGATTACAATCCGTGTATTAGTGATATCTTATGATGTTTCATTTTCTGTGTGACTTATTTCACTTAGAATCTTCGTACCTGAATCCACTCATTATGCCACGACGGGCCTGATGACATAGATTTCATTGGTGAGTGATATTCCATTGTACGTGCGTACCACAATTTCTTTATCCATTTTTCGCTTTCTGGGATATTTAACTTGTACCGTAAACGAGGTTCTTGTAAACAGAGCCGTCTGAAACTTTGGGGTGGCTGTGTGTTTTTGATTTTAATTTCCCTAAGCTATAGGACCATAAGTGGAAGTGCCGTAGGCTCCGTTGCTTTGTTTTTTAGGTGTTTCAGGAAACACCATACACTTCTCCAGAGTGGCTGTTGGCAATTTACATCCCACCCATCAGCATAACAAGGCTCCCTGTTCTCCATGGCCTGTGCTGCATTTCTGGATTTTACACTTTTTTCAGATAGCCCTATTGACCGGGGGGCAGTGAGACTTCATTGTAGTGCAGATTTCTTTAACATGCTTGCTTGGTTGGCCAAAAAGGGCGTATGCGTTTTTTCCTGAATATATTCAGGAAAAAACGCATACGCCCTTTTTGGCCAAGTGCATCATTGTCAAAGTTCTGCCTCTTTTCCTATGCTTTAAATGCAATTCCAGTCTACCCCCTGAAATCGTTTTCCTGCAATTCTGCCCCGCTTTCAAGTCCTCTTCGCAGCCTTCCTTCAATATATTTTTGGACGATAGCTGTCATTTATAACTCTGCAGGTTTGTGAATTACACTGCCCCTGAGCTCCTGTCTTCAAATCGCTTTCTTGTGAGCTGGCCGCAAACCCGCAGGATTGCTTCAGGCCCTAATCTGGTTCCGGCACGGCATGCTGAGCCTTTGGTTAATTCATCTTCCTGGTTGGAAATGAGCGTTAAATTTGCCCGTGCAGACACCTACAGCTAGTCTCTCATTGGTTCTCCCTATTCCTGTTTATCTTGCTCAGAAATTGCAAACTGTGCCAAACAGGAGGTTAAAGGCACTGACTCTCCAAGTGGGGAGAGTGTTAGTAAAGTGTCTGGAATTGTGAACCCGAGTAAAAGGGATGAAATCTGAGATGCATTTGAAAATGTTTCCCAGTCACACGGTGCACCATACTGTGGGTTTCCCATGCATGCTTTAGCTGAAGGAAGAATCGCTTAAACCTGGAGAGTTGGGACCCATGGAATGGGTACCATGCAGTATGACTTCAAGTGGTCTGCATTTGCTCATCGAACCTCACCAATGCTATCAGCCCGAAGTGTCCAACCTTATGTCTCACTCAGCTCTGGGTTCAGATGAGGTAAATCCAGGTTGCATCACAAGCCCTGAATGAATTATTTAAGAATTGCTCTCTATTTCACTGTCATTGTGTTTTGTTTTTGTAATTCATTTTGATAATAGGATTTATCGCATTTTCTCTGCTGCCTTCATGCAGCTGTACACACGCTTGATTCTCTTATGGAGACATATAAATCCATGGGTTTGAAGATTCTTACTAGTCAGGTGTATTCCTAGGCGTTGAATAGAGGGTGTTTAGCCCATTTCGTTGAGCAAGGGGTAGGTTTTTACTATTACGTATTTGACGTAGGGAATGGTATGTGTGCTAACTTCTATCTCTGGTTTTATGCAGCACCCCAACTCACCTTTCCCCTTAAGCAAACATAAGTTGGTTTTCTAAATTTGAGACCCTGTTCTGTTTTGTAATTCAGTTCATGTGTAGCCAAGATTACATTCCGTGTATTAGTGATATCTTATGATATTTCATTTTCTGTGTGACTTATTTCACTTAGAATCATTGTACCTGAATTCAATCATTATGCCATGACGGGCCTGATGATATAGATTTCATTGGTGAGGGATATTCCATTGTACGTACGTACCACAACTTCTTTATCCATTTTTCGCTTTCTGGGATATTTAACTTGTACCGTAGACGAGTTTCTTGTAAACAGAGCCGTCTGAAACTTCGGGGCGGCTCTGTGTTTTTGATTTTAATTTCCCTAAGCTATAGGACCATAAGTGGAACTGCCGTAGGCTCCGTTGCTTTGTTTTTTAGGTGTTTCAGGAAACACCATACACTTCTCCAGAGTGGCTGTTGGCAATTTACATCCCACCCATCAGCATAACATGGCTCCCTGTTCTCCATGGCCTGTGCTGCCTTTCTGGATTTTACACTTTTTTCAGGTGACCCTTTTGACCGTGGGGCAGTGAGACTTCATTGTAGTGCAGATTTCTTTAACATGCTTGCTTGGTTGGCCAAAAAGGGCATATGCGTTTTTTCCTGAATATATTCAGGAAAAAACGCATATGCCCTTTTTGGCCACGTGCATCATTGTCGACGTTCTGCCTCTTTTCCTATGCTTTAAATGCAATTCCACTCTACTCCCTGAAACCGCTTTCCTGCAATTCTGCCCCGATTTCAAGTCCTCTTCGCAGCCTTCCTTCAATATATTTTTGGACAATAGCTGTCATTTATAACTTTGCAGGATTGAGAATTACAGTGTTCCTGAGCTCCTTTCTTCAAATCGCTTTCTTGTGAGCTGGCCGCAAACCCGCAGGATTGATTCAGGCCCTAATCTGTTTCCGGCACGGCATGCTGAGCGTTTGGTTAATTCCTATTCCTGGTTGGAAATGAGCGTTAAATTTGCCCGTGCGGACACCTACAGCTAGTCTCTCATTGGTTCTCCCTATTCCTGTTCATCTTGCGCAGAAATTGCAAACTGTGCCAAACAGGAGTTTAAAGGCACTGACTCTCCAAGTAGGGAGAGTGTTAGTAAAGGGTCTGGAATGGTGAAGCCGAGTAAAAGGGGCCGAAAACTGAGATGCATTTGAAAACGTTTCCCGGTCACACGGTGCACCATACTGTGGGTTTCCCATGCATGTTTTAGCTGAAGGAAGAATCGCTTAAACCTGGAGAGTTGGGACCCATGGAATGGGTACCATGCAGTATGACATCAAATGGTCTGCATTTGCTCATCGAACCACACCAATGCTATCAGCCTGAAGTGTCCAACCTTATGTCTCACTCAGCTCTGGGTGTAGATGAGGTAAATCCAGGTTGCATCACAAGCCCTGAATGAATTATTTAAGCATTGCTCTCTATTTCACTCTCATTGTGTTTTGTTTTTTAATACATTTTGATAATAGGATTTATCGGATTTTCTCTGCTGCCTTCATGCAGCTGCACACACGCTTGATTCTCTTATGGAGACATATAAATCCATGGGTTTGAAGATTCTTACTTGTCAGATGTATTCCTAGGCGTTGAATATAGGGTGATTAGCCCATTTCGTTGAGCAAGTGGTAGGTCTTGACTATTACATATTTGACTTATGGAATGGTATCTGTGCTAATTTCTATCTCTGGTTTTATGCAGCACCCAACTCACCTTTCCCATTAAGCAAACATAAGTTGGTTTTCTAAATTTGAGACCCTGTTCTGTTTTGTAATTCAGTTCATGTGTAGCCAAGATTACATTCCGTGTATTAGTGATATCTTATGATGTTTCATTTTCTGTGTGACTTATTTCACTTGGAATCATCGTACCTGAATCCACTCATTATGCCAGGACATGCCAGATGACATAGACTTCATTGGTGAGTGATATTCCATTGTACGTACGTACCACAACTTCTTTATACATTTTTCCCTTTCTGGGATATTTAACTTGTACCGTAGACGAGGTTCTTGTAAACAGAGCCGTCTGAAACTTTGGGGTGGCTGTGCGTTTTTGATTTTAATTTCCCTAATCTATAGGACCATAAGTGGAAGTGCCGTAGGCTCCGTTGCTTTGTTTTTTAGGTGTTTCAGGAAACACCATACAATTCTCCAGAGTGGCTGTTGGCAATTTACATCCCACCCATCAGCATAACAAGGCTCCCTGTTCTCCATGGCCTGTGCTGCCTTTCTGGATTTTACACTTTTTTCAGATGGCCCTTTTGACCGGGGGGCAGTGAGACTTCATTGTAGTGCAGATTTCTTTAACATGCTTGCTTGGTTGGCCAAAAAGTGCGTATGCGATTTTTCCTGAATATATTCAGGAAAAAACGCATACGCCCTTTTTGGCCAAGTGCATCATTGTCGACGTTCTGCCTCTTTTCCTATGCTTTAAATGCAATTCCAGTCTACCCCCTGAAATTGTTTTCCTGCAATTCTGCCCGCTTTCAAGTCCTCTTCGCAGCATTCCTTCAATATATTTTTGGACGATAGCTGTCATTTATAACTCTGCAGGTTTGTGAATTACTTGGCCCCTGAGATCCTTTCTTCAAATCGCTTTCTTGTGAGCTGGCCGCAAACCCGCAGGATTGCTTCAGGCCCTAATCTGGTTCCGGCACGGCATGCTGAGCCTTTGGTTAATTCCTCTTCCTGGTTGGAATTGAGCATTAAATTTGCCCGTGCAGACACCTACAGCTAGTCTCTCATTGGTTCTCCCTATTCCTGTTTATTTGGTCAGAATTTGCAAACTGTGCCAAACAGGAGGTTAAAGGCACTGACTCTCCAAGTGGGGAGAGTGTTAATAAAGTGTCTGGAATTGTGAACCCGAGTAAAAGGGTATGAAAACTGAGATGCATTTGAAAACGTTTCCCAGTCACACGGTGCACCATACTGTGTGTTTCCCATGCATGCTTTACCTGAAGGAAGAATCGCTTAAACCTGGAGATTTGGGACCCATGGAATGGGTACCATGCAGTATGACTTCAAATAGTCTGCATTTGCTCATCGAACCTCACCAATGCTATCAGCCCGAAGTGTCAAACCTTATGTCTCACTCAGCTCTGGGTTCAGATGAGGTAAATCCAGGTTGCATCACAAGCCCTGAATGAATTATTTAAGAATTGCTCTCTATTTCACTGTCATTGTGTTTTGTTTTTGTAATTCATTTTGATAATAGGATTTATCGCATTTTCTCTGCTGCCTTCATGCAGCTGTACAAACGCTTGATTCTCTTATGGAGACATATAAATCCATGGGTTTGAAGATTCTTACTAGTCAGGTGTATACCTAGGCATTGAATAGAGGGTGTTTAGCCCATTTCGTTGAGCAAGGGGTAGGTCTTTTCTATTACGTATTTGACGTATGGAATGGTATCTGTGCTAACTTCTATCTCTGGTTTTATGCAGCACCCCAACTCACCTTTCCCCTTACGCAAACATAAGTTGGTTTTCTAAATTTGAGACCCTGTTCTGTTTTGTAAATCAGTTCATGTTGTAGCCAAGATTACATTCCGTGTATTAGTGATATCTTATGATGTTTCATTTTCTGTGTGACTTATTTCACTTAGAATCATCGTACCTGAATCCACTCATTATGCCACGATGGGCCAGATGACATAGATTTCATTGATGAGTGATATTCCATTGTGCGTACGTACCACAACTTCTTTATCCATTTTTCGCTTTCTGGGATATTTTACTTGTACCGTAGACGAGGTTCTTGTAAACAGAGCCGTCTGAAACTTTGGGGTGGCTGTGTGTTTTTGATTTTAATTTCCCTAAGCTATAGGACCATAAGTGGAAGTGCCGTAGGCTCCGTTGCTTTGTTTTTTAGGTGTTTCAGGAAACACCATACACTTCTCCAGAGTGGCTCTTGGCAATTTACATCCCACCCATCAGCATAACAAGGCTCCCTGTTCTCCATGGCCTGTGCTGCATTTCTGGATTTTACACTTTTTTCAGATAGCCCTTTTGACCGGGGGGCAGTGAGACTTCATTGTGGTGCAGATTTCTTTAACATGCTTGCTTGGTTGGCCAAAAAGGGCGTATGCGTTTTTTCCTGAATATATTCAGGAAAAAACGCATACGCCCTTTTTGGCCAAGTGCATCATTGTCAACGTTCTGCCTCTTTTCCTATGCTTTAAATGCAATTCCAGTCTACCCCCGAAATCGTTTTCCTGCAATTCTGCCCCGCATTCAAGTCCTCTTCGCAGCCTTCCTTCAATATATTTTGGGACGATAGCTGTCATTTATAACTCTGCAGGTTTGTGAATTACACTGACCCTGAGCTCCTGTCTTCAAATCGCTTTCTTGTGAGCTGGCCGCAAACCCGCAGCATTACTTCAGGCCCTAATCTGGTTCCAGCACGGCATGCTGAGCCTTTGGTTAATTCCACTTCCTGGTGGGAAATGAGCATTAAATTTGCCCGTGCAGACACCTACAGGTAGTCTCTCATTCGTTCTCCCTATTCCTGTTCATCTTGCGCAGAAATTGCAAACTGTGCCAAACAGGAGGTTAAAGGCACTGACTCTCCAAGTGGGGAGAGTGTTAGTAAAGGGTCTGGAATTGTGAACCCGAGTAAAAGGGGACGAAAACTGAGATGCATTTGAAAACGTTTCCCTGTGACACGGTGCACCATACTGTCGGTTTCCCATGCATGTTTTAGCTGAAGGAAGAATCGCTTAAACCTGGAGAGTTCGGACCCATGGAATAGGTACCATGCAGTATGACTTCAAATGGTCTGCATTTGCTCATTGAACCTCACCAATGCTATCAGCCCGAAGTGTCCAACCTTATGTCTCACTCAGCTCTGGGTGTAGATGAGGTAAATCCAGGTTGCATCACAAGCCTTGAATGAATTATTTAAGAATTGCTCTCTATTTCACTGTCATTGTGTTTTGTTTCTGTAATTCATTTTGATAATGGGATTTATCGGATTTTCTCTGCTGCATTCATGCAGCTATACACACGCTTGATTCTCTTATGGAGACATATAAATCCATGGGTTTGAAGATTCTTACTAGTCAGGTGTATTCCTAGGCGTTGAATATAGGGTGTTTATCCCATTTCGTTGAGCAAGGGGTAGGTCTGGACTATTACATATTTAACTTATGGAATGGTATCTGTGCTAATATCTATCTCTGGTTTTATGCAGCACCCCAACTCACCTTTCCCCTTAAGCTAACATAAGTTGGTTTTCTAAATTTGAGACCCTGTTCTGTTTTGTAATTCAGTTCATGTGTAGCCAAGATTACATTCCGTGTATTAGTGATATCTTATGATATTTCATTTTCTGTGTGACTTATTTCACTTAGAATCATTGTACCTGAATTCAATCATTATGCCACAAGGGGCCTGATGATATAGATTTCATTGGTGAGTGATATTCCATTGTATGTACGTACCACAACTTCTTTATCCATTTTTCGCTTTCTGGGATATTTAACTTGTACCGTAGAAGATGTTCTTGTAAACAGAGCCGTCTGAAACTTCGGGGCGGCTCTGTGTTTTTGATTTTAATTTCCCTAAGCTATAGGACCATAAGTGGAAGTGCCGTAGGCTCCGTTGCTTTGTTTTTTAGGTGTTTCAGGAAACACCATACACTTCTCCAGAGTGGCTGTTGGCAATTTACATCCCACCCATCAGCATAACATGGCTCCCTGTTCTCCATGGCCTGTGCTGCCTTTCTGGATTTTACACTTTTTTCAGATGGCCCTTTTGATTGGGGGGCAGTGAGACTTCATTGTAGTGCAGATTTGTCTAACATGCTTGCTTGGTTGGCCAAAAAGGGCGTATGCGTTTTTTCCTGAATATATTCAGGAAAAAACGCATACGCCGTTTTTGGCCACGTGCATCATTGTCGACGTTCTGCCTCTTTTCCTATGCTTTAAATGCAATTCTACTCTACTCGCCGAAACCACTTTCCTGCAATTCTGCCCCGATTTCAAGTCTTCTTCGCAGCCTTCCTTCAATATATTTTTGGACAATAGCTGTCATTTATAACTTTGCAGGTTTGAGAATTACAGTGCCCCTGAGCTCCTTTCTTCAAATCGCTTTCTGATGAGCTGGCCGCAAACCCGCAGGATTGCTTCAGGCCCTAATCTGGTTCTGGCAAGGCATGCTGAGCGTTTGGTTAATTCCACTTCCTGGTGGGAAATGAGCATTAAATTTGCCCGTGCAGACACCTACAGGTAGTCTCTCATTCGTTCTCCCTATTCCTGTTCATCTTGCGCAGAAATTGCAAACTGTGCCAAACAGGAGGTTAAAGGCACTGACTCTCCAAGTGGGGAGAGTGTTAGTAAAGGGTCTGGAATTGTGAACCCGAGTAAAAGGGGACGAAAACTGAGATGCATTTGAAAACGTTTCCCTGTGACACGGTGCACCATACTGTCGGTTTCCAATGCATGTTTTAGCTGAAGGAAGAATCGCTTAAACCTGGAGAGTTCGGACCCATGGAATGGGTACCATGCAGTATGACTTCAAATGGTCTGCATTTGCTCATTGAACCTCACCAATGCTATCAGCCCGAAGTGTCCACCCTTATGTCTCACTCAGCTCTGGGTGTAGATGAGGTAAATCCAGGTTGCATCACAAGCCCTGAATGAATTATTTAAGAATTGCTCTCTATTTCACTGTCATTGTGTTTTGTTTTTGTAATTCATTTTGATAATGGGATTTATCGGATTTTTTCTGCTGCATTCATGCAGCTATACACATGCTTGATTCTCTTATGGAGACATATAAATCCATGGGTTTGAAGATTCTTACTAGTCAGGTGTATTCCTAGGCGTTGAATATAGGGTGTTTATCCCATTTCGTTGAGCAAGGGGTAGGTCTGGACTATTACACATTTAACTTATGGAATGGTATCTGTGCTAATATCTATCTCTGGTTTTATGCAGCACCCCAACTCACCTTTCCCCTTAAGCAAACATAAGTTGGTTTTCTAAATTTGAGACCCTGTTCTCTTTTGTAATTCACTTCATGTGTAGCCAAGATTACATTCCGTGTATTAGTGATATCTTATGATGTTTCATTTTCTGTGTGACTTATTTCACTTGGAATCATCGTACCTGAATCCACTCATTATGCCAGGACATGCCAGATGACATAGACTTCATTGGTGAGTGATATTCCATTGTACGTACGTACCACAACTTCTTTATACATTTTTCCCTTTCTGGGATATTTAACTTGTACCGTAGACGAGGTTCTTGTAAACAGAGCCGTCTGAAACTTTGGGGTGGCTGTGCGTTTTTGATTTTAATTTCCCTAATCTATAGGACCATAAGTGGAAGTGCCGTAGGCTCCGTTGCTTTGTTTTTTAGGTGTTTCAGGAAACACCATACAATTCTCCAGAGTGGCTGTTGGCAATTTACATCCCACCCATCAGCATAACAAGGCTCCCTGTTCTCCATGGCCTGTGCTGCCTTTCTGGATTTTACACTTTTTTCAGATGGCCCTTTTGACCGGGGGGCAGTGAGACTTCATTGTAGTGCAGATTTCTTTAACATGCTTGCTTGGTTGGCCAAAAAGTGCGTATGCGATTTTTCCTGAATATATTCAGGAAAAAACGCATACGCCCTTTTTGGCCAAGTGCATCATTGTCGACGTTCTGCCTCTTTTCCTATGCTTTAAATGCAATTCCAGTCTACCCCCTGAAATTGTTTTCCTGCAATTCTGCCCGCTTTCAAGTCCTCTTCGCAGCATTCCTTCAATATATTTTTGGACGATAGCTGTCATTTATAACTCTGCAGGTTTGTGAATTACTTGGCCCCTGAGATCCTTTCTTCAAATCGCTTTCTTGTGAGCTGGCCGCAAACCCGCAGGATTGCTTCAGGCCCTAATCTGGTTCCGGCACGGCATGCTGAGCCTTTGGTTAATTCCTCTTCCTGGTTGGAATTGAGCATTAAATTTGCCCGTGCAGACACCTACAGCTAGTCTCTCATTGGTTCTCCCTATTCCTGTTTATTTGGTCCGAATTTGCAAACTGTGCCAAACAGGAGGTTAAAGGCACTGACTCTCCAAGTGGGGAGAGTGTTAATAAAGTGTCTGGAATTGTGAACCCGAGTAAAAGGGTATGAAAACTGAGATGCATTTGAAAACGTTTCCCAGTCACACGGTGCACCATACTGTGTGTTTCCCATGCATGCTTTACCTGAAGGAAGAATCGCTTAAACCTGGAGATTTGGGACCCATGGAATGGGTACCATGCAGTATGACTTCAAATAGTCTGCATTTGCTCATCGAACCTCACCAATGCTATCAGCCCGAAGTGTCCAACCTTATGTCTCACTCAGCTCTGGGTTCAGATGAGGTAAATCCAGGTTGCATCACAAGCCCTGAATGAATTATTTAAGAATTGCTCTCTATTTCACTGTCATTGTGTTTTGTTTTTGTAATTCATTTTGATAATAGGATTTATCGCATTTTCTCTGCTGCCTTCATGCAGCTGTACAAACGCTTGATTCTCTTATGGAGACATATAAATCCATGGGTTTGAAGATTCTTACTAGTCAGGTGTATACCTAGGCATTGAATAGAGGGTGTTTAGCCCATTTCGTTGAGCAAGGGGTAGGTCTTTTCTATTACGTATTTGACGTATGGAATGGTATCTGTGCTAACTTCTATCTCTGGTTTTATGCAGCACCCCAACTCACCTTTCCCCTTACGCAAACATAAGTTGGTTTTCTAAATTTGAGACCCTGTTCTGTTTTGTAAATCAGTTCATGTTGTAGCCAAGATTACATTCCGTGTATTAGTGATATCTTATGATGTTTCATTTTCTGTGTGACTTATTTCACTTAGAATCATCGTACCTGAATCCACTCATTATGCCACGATGGGCCAGATGACATAGATTTCATTGATGAGTGATATTCCATTGTGCGTACGTACCACAACTTCTTTATCCATTTTTCGCTTTCTGGGATATTTTACTTGTACCGTAGACGAGGTTCTTGTAAACAGAGCCGTCTGAAACTTTGGGGTGGCTGTGTGTTTTTGATTTTAATTTCCCTAAGCTATAGGACCATAAGTGGAAGTGCCGTAGGCTCCGTTGCTTTGTTTTTTAGGTGTTTCAGGAAACACCATACACTTCTCCAGAGTGGCTCTTGGCAATTTACATCCCACCCATCAGCATAACAAGGCTCCCTGTTCTCCATGGCCTGTGCTGCATTTCTGGATTTTACACTTTTTTCAGATAGCCCTTTTGACCGGGGGGCAGTGAGACTTCATTGTGGTGCAGATTTCTTTAACATGCTTGCTTGGTTGGCCAAAAAGGGCGTATGCGTTTTTTCCTGAATATATTCAGGAAAAAACGCATACGCCCTTTTTGGCCAAGTGCATCATTGTCAACGTTCTGCCTCTTTTCCTATGCTTTAAATGCAATTCCAGTCTACCCCCGAAATCGTTTTCCTGCAATTCTGCCCCGCATTCAAGTCCTCTTCGCAGCCTTCCTTCAATATATTTTGGGACGATAGCTGTCATTTATAACTCTGCAGGTTTGTGAATTACACTGACCCTGAGCTCCTGTCTTCAAATCGCTTTCTTGTGAGCTGGCCGCAAACCCGCAGCATTACTTCAGGCCCTAATCTGGTTCCAGCACGGCATGCTGAGCCTTTGGTTAATTCCACTTCCTGGTGGGAAATGAGCATTAAATTTGCCCGTGCAGACACCTACAGGTAGTCTCTCATTCGTTCTCCCTATTCCTGTTCATCTTGCGCAGAAATTGCAAACTGTGCCAAACAGGAGGTTAAAGGCACTGACTCTCCAAGTGGGGAGAGTGTTAGTAAAGGGTCTGGAATTGTGAACCCGAGTAAAAGGGGACGAAAACTGAGATGCATTTGAAAACGTTTCCCTGTGACACGGTGCACCATACTGTCGGTTTCCCATGCATGTTTTAGCTGAAGGAAGAATCGCTTAAACCTGGAGAGTTCGGACCCATGGAATAGGTACCATGCAGTATGACTTCAAATGGTCTGCATTTGCTCATTGAACCTCACCAATGCTATCAGCCCGAAGTGTCCAACCTTATGTCTCACTCAGCTCTGGGTGTAGATGAGGTAAATCCAGGTTGCATCACAAGCCTTGAATGAATTATTTAAGAATTGCTCTCTATTTCACTGTCATTGTGTTTTGTTTCTGTAATTCATTTTGATAATGGGATTTATCGGATTTTCTCTGCTGCATTCATGCAGCTATACACACGCTTGATTCTCTTATGGAGACATATAAATCCATGGGTTTGAAGATTCTTACTAGTCAGGTGTATTCCTAGGCGTTGAATATAGGGTGTTTATCCCATTTCGTTGAGCAAGGGGTAGGTCTGGACTATTACATATTTAACTTATGGAATGGTATCTGTGCTAATATCTATCTCTGGTTTTATGCAGCACCCCAACTCACCTTTCCCCTTAAGCTAACATAAGTTGGTTTTCTAAATTTGAGACCCTGTTCTGTTTTGTAATTCAGTTCATGTGTAGCCAAGATTACATTCCGTGTATTAGTGATATCTTATGATATTTCATTTTCTGTGTGACTTATTTCACTTAGAATCATTGTACCTGAATTCAATCATTATGCCACAAGGGGCCTGATGATATAGATTTCATTGGTGAGTGATATTCCATTGTATGTACGTACCACAACTTCTTTATCCATTTTTCGCTTTCTGGGATATTTAACTTGTACCGTAGAAGATGTTCTTGTAAACAGAGCCGTCTGAAACTTCGGGGCGGCTCTGTGTTTTTGATTTTAATTTCCCTAAGCTATAGGACCATAAGTGGAAGTGCCGTAGGCTCCGTTGCTTTGTTTTTTAGGTGTTTCAGGAAACACCATACACTTCTCCAGAGTGGCTGTTGGCAATTTACATCCCACCCATCAGCATAACATGGCTCCCTGTTCTCCATGGCCTGTGCTGCCTTTCTGGATTTTACACTTTTTTCAGATGACCCTTTTGACCGGGGAGGAGTGAGACTTCATTGTAGTGCAGATTTCTTTAACATGCTTGCTTGGTTGGCCAAAAAGGGCGTATGCGTTTTTTCCTGAATATATTCAGGAAAAAACGCATACGCCCTTTTTGGACACGTGCATCATTGTCGACGTTCTGCCTCTTTTCCTATGCTTTAAATGCAATTCCACTCTACTCCCTGAAACCGCTTTCCTGCAATTCTGCCCTGATTTCAAGTCCTCTTCGCAGCCTTCCTTCAATATATTTTTGGACAATAGCTATCATGTATAACTTTGCAGGATTGAGAATTACAGTGCCCCTGAGCTCCTTTCTTCAAATCGCTTTCTTGTGAGCTGGCCGCAAACCCGCAGGATTGATTCAGGCCCTAATCTGGTTCCGGCACGGCATGCTGAGCGTTTGGTTAATTCCTATTCCCGGTTGGAAATGAGCGTTAAATTTGCCCGTGCAGACACCTACAGCTAGTCTCTCATTGGTTCTCCCTATTCCTGTTCATCTTGCGCAGAAATTGCAAACTCTCCCAAACAGCAGGTTAAAGGCACTGACTCTCCAAGTGGGGAGAGTGTTAGTAAAGGGTCTGGAATGGTGAAGCCGAGTAAAAGGGGCCGAAAACTGAGATGCATTTGAAAACGTTTCCCAGTCACACGGTGCACCATACCGTGGGTTTCCCATGCATGTTTTAGCTGAAGGAAGAATCGCTTAAACCTGGAGAGTTGGGACCCATGGAATGGGTACCATGCAGTATGACATCAAATGGTCTGCATTTGCTCATCGAACCACACCAATGCTATCAGCCTGAAGTGTCCAACCTTATGTCTCACTCAGCTCTGGGTGTAGATGAGGTAAATCCAGGTTGTATCACAAGCCCTGAATGAATTATTTAAGCATTGCTCTCTATTTCACTGTCATTGTGTTTTGTTTTTTAATATATTTTGATAATGGGATTTATCGGATTTTCTCTGCTGCCTTCATGCAGCTGCACACACGCTTGATTCTCTTATGGAGACATATAAATCCATGGGTTTGAAGATTCTTACTAGTCAGGTGTATTCCTAGGCGTTGAATATAGGGTGTTTAGCCCATTTCGTTGAGCAAGGGGTAGGTCTTGACTATTACATATTTGACGTATGGAATGGTATCTGTGCTAATTTCTATCTCTGGTTTTATGCAGCACCCCAACTCACCTTTCCCCTTAAGCAAACATAAGTTGGTTTTCTAAATTGGAGACCCTGTTCTGTTTTGTAATTCAGTTCATGTGTAGCCAAGATTACATTCCGTGAATTAGTGATATCTTATGATGTTTCATTTTCTGTGTCATTTATTTCACTTAGAATCATCGTACCTGAATCCACTCATTATGCCACGACGGGCCTGATGACATAGATTTCATTGGAGAGTGATATTCCATTGTACGTACGTACCACATATTCTTTATACATTTTTCGCTTTCTCGGATATTTAACTTGTACCGTAGACGAGGTTCTTGTAAACAGAGCCGTCTGAAACTTTGGGGTGGCTGTGCGTTTTTGATTTTAATTTCCCTAATCTATAGGACCATAAGTGGAAGTGCCGTAGGCTCCGTTGCTTTGTTTTTTAGGTGTTTCAGGAAACACCATACAATTCTCCAGAGTGGCTGTTGGCAATTTACATCCCACCCATCAGCATAACAAGGCTCCCTGTTCTCCATGGCCTGTGCTGCCTTTCTGGATTTTACACTTTTTTCAGATGGCCCTTTTGACCGGGGGGCAGTGAGACTTCATTGTAGTGCAGATTTCTTTAACATGCTTGCTTGGTTGGCCAAAAAGTGCGTATGCGATTTTTCCTGAATATATTCAGGAAAAAACGCATACGCCCTTTTTGGCCAAGTGCATCATTGTCGACGTTCTGCCTCTTTTCCTATGCTTTAAATGCAATTCCAGTCTACCCCCTGAAATTGTTTTCCTGCAATTCTGCCCGCTTTCAAGTCCTCTTCGCAGCATTCCTTCAATATATTTTTGGACGATAGCTGTCATTTATAACTCTGCAGGTTTGTGAATTACTTGGCCCCTGAGATCCTTTCTTCAAATCGCTTTCTTGTGAGCTGGCCGCAAACCCGCAGGATTGCTTCAGGCCCTAATCTGGTTCCGGCACGGCATGCTGAGCCTTTGGTTAATTCCTCTTCCTGGTTGGAATTGAGCATTAAATTTGCCCGTGCAGACACCTACAGCTAGTCTCTCATTGGTTCTCCCTATTCCTGTTTATTTGGTCCGAATTTGCAAACTGTGCCAAACAGGAGGTTAAAGGCACTGACTCTCCAAGTGGGGAGAGTGTTAATAAAGTGTCTGGAATTGTGAACCCGAGTAAAAGGGTATGAAAACTGAGATGCATTTGAAAACGTTTCCCAGTCACACGGTGCACCATACTGTGTGTTTCCCATGCATGCTTTACCTGAAGGAAGAATCGCTTAAACCTGGAGATTTGGGACCCATGGAATGGGTACCATGCAGTATGACTTCAAATAGTCTGCATTTGCTCATCGAACCTCACCAATGCTATCAGCCCGAAGTGTCCAACCTTATGTCTCACTCAGCTCTGGGTTCAGATGAGGTAAATCCAGGTTGCATCACAAGCCCTGAATGAATTATTTAAGAATTGCTCTCTATTTCACTGTCATTGTGTTTTGTTTTTGTAATTCATTTTGATAATAGGATTTATCGCATTTTCTCTGCTGCCTTCATGCAGCTGTACAAACGCTTGATTCTCTTATGGAGACATATAAATCCATGGGTTTGAAGATTCTTACTAGTCAGGTGTATACCTAGGCATTGAATAGAGGGTGTTTAGCCCATTTCGTTGAGCAAGGGGTAGGTCTTTTCTATTACGTATTTGACGTATGGAATGGTATCTGTGCTAACTTCTATCTCTGGTTTTATGCAGCACCCCAACTCACCTTTCCCCTTACGCAAACATAAGTTGGTTTTCTAAATTTGAGACCCTGTTCTGTTTTGTAAATCAGTTCATGTTGTAGCCAAGATTACATTCCGTGTATTAGTGATATCTTATGATGTTTCATTTTCTGTGTGACTTATTTCACTTAGAATCATCGTACCTGAATCCACTCATTATGCCACGATGGGCCAGATGACATAGATTTCATTGATGAGTGATATTCCATTGTGCGTACGTACCACAACTTCTTTATCCATTTTTCGCTTTCTGGGATATTTTACTTGTACCGTAGACGAGGTTCTTGTAAACAGAGCCGTCTGAAACTTTGGGGTGGCTGTGTGTTTTTGATTTTAATTTCCCTAAGCTATAGGACCATAAGTGGAAGTGCCGTAGGCTCCGTTGCTTTGTTTTTTAGGTGTTTCAGGAAACACCATACACTTCTCCAGAGTGGCTCTTGGCAATTTACATCCCACCCATCAGCATAACAAGGCTCCCTGTTCTCCATGGCCTGTGCTGCATTTCTGGATTTTACACTTTTTTCAGATAGCCCTTTTGACCGGGGGGCAGTGAGACTTCATTGTGGTGCAGATTTCTTTAACATGCTTGCTTGGTTGGCCAAAAAGGGCGTATGCGTTTTTTCCTGAATATATTCAGGAAAAAACGCATACGCCCTTTTTGGCCAAGTGCATCATTGTCAACGTTCTGCCTCTTTTCCTATGCTTTAAATGCAATTCCAGTCTACCCCCGAAATCGTTTTCCTGCAATTCTGCCCCGCATTCAAGTCCTCTTCGCAGCCTTCCTTCAATATATTTTGGGACGATAGCTGTCATTTATAACTCTGCAGGTTTGTGAATTACACTGACCCTGAGCTCCTGTCTTCAAATCGCTTTCTTGTGAGCTGGCCGCAAACCCGCAGCATTACTTCAGGCCCTAATCTGGTTCCAGCACGGCATGCTGAGCCTTTGGTTAATTCCACTTCCTGGTGGGAAATGAGCATTAAATTTGCCCGTGCAGACACCTACAGGTAGTCTCTCATTCGTTCTCCCTATTCCTGTTCATCTTGCGCAGAAATTGCAAACTGTGCCAAACAGGAGGTTAAAGGCACTGACTCTCCAAGTGGGGAGAGTGTTAGTAAAGGGTCTGGAATTGTGAACCCGAGTAAAAGGGGACGAAAACTGAGATGCATTTGAAAACGTTTCCCTGTGACACGGTGCACCATACTGTCGGTTTCCCATGCATGTTTTAGCTGAAGGAAGAATCGCTTAAACCTGGAGAGTTCGGACCCATGGAATAGGTACCATGCAGTATGACTTCAAATGGTCTGCATTTGCTCATTGAACCTCACCAATGCTATCAGCCCGAAGTGTCCAACCTTATGTCTCACTCAGCTCTGGGTGTAGATGAGGTAAATCCAGGTTGCATCACAAGCCTTGAATGAATTATTTAAGAATTGCTCTCTATTTCACTGTCATTGTGTTTTGTTTCTGTAATTCATTTTGATAATGGGATTTATCGGATTTTCTCTGCTGCATTCATGCAGCTATACACACGCTTGATTCTCTTATGGAGACATATAAATCCATGGGTTTGAAGATTCTTACTAGTCAGGTGTATTCCTAGGCGTTGAATATAGGGTGTTTATCCCATTTCGTTGAGCAAGGGGTAGGTCTGGACTATTACATATTTAACTTATGGAATGGTATCTGTGCTAATATCTATCTCTGGTTTTATGCAGCACCCCAACTCACCTTTCCCCTTAAGCTAACATAAGTTGGTTTTCTAAATTTGAGACCCTGTTCTGTTTTGTAATTCAGTTCATGTGTAGCCAAGATTACATTCCGTGTATTAGTGATATCTTATGATATTTCATTTTCTGTGTGACTTATTTCACTTAGAATCATTGTACCTGAATTCAATCATTATGCCACAAGGGGCCTGATGATATAGATTTCATTGGTGAGTGATATTCCATTGTATGTACGTACCACAACTTCTTTATCCATTTTTCGCTTTCTGGGATATTTAACTTGTACCGTAGAAGATGTTCTTGTAAACAGAGCCGTCTGAAACTTCGGGGCGGCTCTGTGTTTTTGATTTTAATTTCCCTAAGCTATAGGACCATAAGTGGAAGTGCCGTAGGCTCCGTTGCTTTGTTTTTTAGGTGTTTCAGGAAACACCATACACTTCTCCAGAGTGGCTGTTGGCAATTTACATCCCACCCATCAGCATAACATGGCTCCCTGTTCTCCATGGCCTGTGCTGCCTTTCTGGATTTTACACTTTTTTCAGATGACCCTTTTGACCGGGGAGGAGTGAGACTTCATTGTAGTGCAGATTTCTTTAACATGCTTGCTTGGTTGGCCAAAAAGGGCGTATGCGTTTTTTCCTGAATATATTCAGGAAAAAACGCATACGCCCTTTTTGGACACGTGCATCATTGTCGACGTTCTGCCTCTTTTCCTATGCTTTAAATGCAATTCCACTCTACTCCCTGAAACCGCTTTCCTGCAATTCTGCCCTGATTTCAAGTCCTCTTCGCAGCCTTCCTTCAATATATTTTTGGACAATAGCTATCATGTATAACTTTGCAGGATTGAGAATTACAGTGCCCCTGAGCTCCTTTCTTCAAATCGCTTTCTTGTGAGCTGGCCGCAAACCCGCAGGATTGATTCAGGCCCTAATCTGGTTCCGGCACGGCATGCTGAGCGTTTGGTTAATTCCTATTCCCGGTTGGAAATGAGCGTTAAATTTGCCCGTGCAGACACCTACAGCTAGTCTCTCATTGGTTCTCCCTATTCCTGTTCATCTTGCGCAGAAATTGCAAACTCTCCCAAACAGCAGGTTAAAGGCACTGACTCTCCAAGTGGGGAGAGTGTTAGTAAAGGGTCTGGAATGGTGAAGCCGAGTAAAAGGGGCCGAAAACTGAGATGCATTTGAAAACGTTTCCCAGTCACACGGTGCACCATACCGTGGGTTTCCCATGCATGTTTTAGCTGAAGGAAGAATCGCTTAAACCTGGAGAGTTGGGACCCATGGAATGGGTACCATGCAGTATGACATCAAATGGTCTGCATTTGCTCATCGAACCACACCAATGCTATCAGCCTGAAGTGTCCAACCTTATGTCTCACTCAGCTCTGGGTGTAGATGAGGTAAATCCAGGTTGTATCACAAGCCCTGAATGAATTATTTAAGCATTGCTCTCTATTTCACTGTCATTGTGTTTTGTTTTTTAATATATTTTGATAATGGGATTTATCGGATTTTCTCTGCTGCCTTCATGCAGCTGCACACACGCTTGATTCTCTTATGGAGACATATAAATCCATGGGTTTGAAGATTCTTACTAGTCAGGTGTATTCCTAGGCGTTGAATATAGGGTGTTTAGCCCATTTCGTTGAGCAAGGGGTAGGTCTTGACTATTACATATTTGACGTATGGAATGGTATCTGTGCTAATTTCTATCTCTGGTTTTATGCAGCACCCCAACTCACCTTTCCCCTTAAGCAAACATAAGTTGGTTTTCTAAATTGGAGACCCTGTTCTGTTTTGTAATTCAGTTCATGTGTAGCCAAGATTACATTCCGTGAATTAGTGATATCTTATGATGTTTCATTTTCTGTGTCATTTATTTCACTTAGAATCATCGTACCTGAATCCACTCATTATGCCACGACGGGCCTGATGACATAGATTTCATTGGAGAGTGATATTCCATTGTACGTACGTACCACATATTCTTTATACATTTTTCGCTTTCTCGGATATTTAACTTGTACCGTAGACGAGGTTCTTGTACACAGAGCCGTCCGAAACTTTGGGGTGGCTGTGTGTTTCTGATTTTAATTTCCCTAAGCTATAGGACCATAAGTGGAAGTGCCATAGGCTCCGTTGCTTTGTTTTTTAGGTGTTTCAGGAAACACCATACACTTCTCCAGAGTGGCTGTTGTCAATTTACATCCCGCCCATCAGCATAACAAGGCTTCGTCTTCTCCATGGCCTGTGCTGCCTTTCTGGATTTTACACTTTTTTCAGATGGGTCTTTTGACCGGGGGGCAGTGAGACTTCACTGTAGTGCAGATTTCTTTAACATGCTTGCTTCGTTGGCCAAAAAGTGCGTATGCTTTTTTTCCTGAATATATTCAGGAAAAAAAGCATACGCCCTTTTTGGCCAAGTGCATCATTGTCGACGTTCTGCATCATTTCCTATGCTATAAATGCAATTCCAGTCTACCCCCTGAAATCGTTTTCCTGCAATTCTGCCCCGCTTTCAAGTCCTCTTCGCAGCCTTCCTTCAGTATATTTTTGGAAGATAGCTGTCATTTATAACTCTGCAGGTTTGTGAATTACAGTGCCCCTGAGCTCCTTTCTTCAAATCGCTTTCTTGTGAGCTGCCCGCAAACCCGCATGATTGCTTCAGGCCCTAATCTGGTTCCGGCACGGCATGCTGAGCCTTTGGTTAATTCCTCTTCCTGGTGGGAAATGAGCGTTAAATTTGCCCGTGCAGACACGTAGAGCTAGTCTCTCATTGGTTCTCCCTATTCCTGTTCATCTTGCGCAGAAATTGCAAACTGTGCCAAACAGGAGGTTAAAGGCACTGACTCTCCAAGTGGGGAGAGGGTTAGTAAAAAGTCTGGAATTGTGAACCCGAGTAAAATGGGACGAAAACTGAGATGCATTTGAAAACGTTTCCCGGTCACATGGTGCACCATACTGTGGGTTTCCTATGCATGTTTTAGGTGAAGGAAGAATCGCTTAAACCTGGAGAGTTGGGACCCATGGAATGGGTACCATGCAGTATGACTTCAAAGGGTCTGCATTTGCTCATCGAACCTCAACAATGCTATCAGCCCGAAGTGTCCAACCTTATGTCTCACTCAGCTCTGGGTGTAGATGTGGTAAATCCAGGTTGCATCACAAGCCCTGAATGAATTATTTAAGAATTCCTCTCTATTTCACTGTCATTGTGTTTTGTTTTTGTAATTCATTTTGATAATGGGATTTATCGGATTTTCTCTGCTGCATTCATGCAGCTGTACACACGCTTGATTCTCTTATGGAGACATATAAATCCATGGGTTTGAAGATTCTTACTAGTCAGGTGTATTAATAGGCGTTGAATATAGGGTGTTTAGCCCATTTCGTTGAGCAAGGGGTAGGTCTTGACTATTACATATTTGACGTATGGAATGGTATCTGTGCTAATTTCTATCTCTGGTTTTATGCAGCACCCCAACTCCCCTTTCCCCTTAAGCAAACATAAGTTGGTTTTCTAAATTTGAGACCCTGTTCTGTTTTGTAATTCAGTTCATGTGTAGCCAAGATTACAATCCGTGTATTAGTGATATCTTATGATGTTTCATTTTCTGTGTGACTTATTTCACTTAGAATCTTCGTACCTGAATCCACTCATTATGCCACGACGGGCCTGATGACATAGATTTCATTGGTGAGTGATATTCCATTGTACGTGCGTACCACAATTTCTTTATCCATTTTTCGCTTTCTGGGATATTTAACTTGTACCGTAAACGAGGTTCTTGTAAACAGAGCCGTCTGAAACTTTGGGGTGGCTGTGTGTTTTTGATTTTAATTTCCCTAAGCTATAGGACCATAAGTGGAAGTGCCGTAGGCTCCGTTGCTTTGTTTTTTAGGTGTTTCAGGAAACACCATACACTTCTCCAGAGTGGCTGTTGGCAATTTACATCCCACCCATCAGCATAACAAGGCTCCCTGTTCTCCATGGCCTGTGCTGCATTTCTGGATTTTACACTTTTTTCAGATAACCCTATTGACCGGGGGGCAGTGAGACTTCATTGTAGTGCAGATTTCTTTAACATGCTTGCTTGGTTGGCCAAAAAGGGCGTATGCGTTTTTTCCTGAATATATTCAGGAAAAAACGCATACGCCCTTTTTGGCCAAGTGCATCATTGTCAAAGTTCTGCCTCTTTTCCTATGCTTTAAATGCAATTCCAGTCTACCCCCTGAAATCGTTTTCCTGCAATTCTGCCCCGCTTTCAAGTCCTCTTCGCAGCCTTCCTTCAATATATTTTTGGACGATAGCTGTCATTTATAACTCTGCAGGTTTGTGAATTACACTGCCCCTGAGCTCCTGTCTTCAAATCGCTTTCTTGTGAGCTGGCCGCAAACCCGCAGGATTGCTTCAGGCCCTAATCTGGTTCCGGCACGGCATGCTGAGCCTTTGGTTAATTCATCTTCCTGGTTGGAAATGAGCGTTAAATTTGCCCGTGCAGACACCTACAGCTAGTCTCTCATTGGTTCTCCCTATTCCTGTTTATCTTGCTCAGAAATTGCAAACTGTGCCAAACAGGAGGTTAAAGGCACTGACTCTCCAAGTGGGGAGAGTGTTAGTAAAGTGTCTGGAATTGTGAACCCGAGTAAAAGGGATGAAATCTGAGATGCATTTGAAAATGTTTCCCAGTCACACGGTGCACCATACTGTGGGTTTCCCATGCATGCTTTAGCTGAAGGAAGAATCGCTTAAACCTGGAGAGTTGGGACCCATGGAATGGGTACCATGCAGTATGACTTCAAGTGGTCTGCATTTGCTCATCGAACCTCACCAATGCTATCAGCCCGAAGTGTCCAACCTTATGTCTCACTCAGCTCTGGGTTCAGATGAGGTAAATCCAGGTTGCATCACAAGCCCTGAATGAATTATTTAAGAATTGCTCTCTATTTCACTGTCATTGTGTTTTGTTTTTGTAATTCATTTTGATAATAGGATTTATCGCATTTTCTCTGCTGCCTTCATGCAGCTGTACACACGCTTGATTCTCTTATGGAGACATATAAATCCATGGGTTTGAAGATTCTTACTAGTCAGGTGTATTCCTAGGCGTTGAATAGAGGGTGTTTAGCCCATTTCGTTGAGCAAGGGGTAGGTTTTTACTATTACGTATTTGACGTAGGGAATGGTATGTGTGCTAACTTCTATCTCTGGTTTTATGCAGCACCCCAACTCACCTTTCCCCTTAAGCAAACATAAGTTGGTTTTCTAAATTTGAGACCCTGTTCTGTTTTGTAATTCAGTTCATGTGTAGCCAAGATTACATTCCGTGTATTAGTGATATCTTATGATATTTCATTTTCTGTGTGACTTATTTCACTTAGAATCATTGTACCTGAATTCAATCATTATGCCATGACGGGCCTGATGATATAGATTTCATTGGTGAGGGATATTCCATTGTACGTACGTACCACAACTTCTTTATCCATTTTTCGCTTTCTGGGATATTTAACTTGTACCGTAGACGAGTTTCTTGTAAACAGAGCCGTCTGAAACTTCGGGGCGGCTCTGTGTTTTTGATTTTAATTTCCCTAAGCTATAGGACCATAAGTGGAACTGCCGTAGGCTCCGTTGCTTTGTTTTTTAGGTGTTTCAGGAAACACCATACACTTCTCCAGAGTGGCTGTTGGCAATTTACATCCCACCCATCAGCATAACATGGCTCCCTGTTCTCCATGGCCTGTGCTGCCTTTCTGGATTTTACACTTTTTTCAGGTGACCCTTTTGACCGTGGGGCAGTGAGACTTCATTGTAGTGCAGATTTCTTTAACATGCTTGCTTGGTTGGCCAAAAAGGGCATATGCGTTTTTTCCTGAATATATTCAGGAAAAAACGCATATGCCCTTTTTGGCCACGTGCATCATTGTCGACGTTCTGCCTCTTTTCCTATGCTTTAAATGCAATTCCACTCTACTCCCTGAAACCGCATTCCTGCAATTCTGCCCCGATTTCAAGTCCTCTTCGCAGCCTTCCTTCAATATATTTTTGGACAATAGCTGTCATTTATAACTTTGCAGGATTGAGAATTACAGTGTTCCTGAGCTCCTTTCTTCAAATCGCTTTCTTGTGAGCTGGCCGCAAACCCGCAGGATTGATTCAGGCCCTAATCTGGTTCCGGCACGGCATGCTGAGCGTTTGGTTAATTCCTATTCCTGGTTGGAAATGAGCGTTAAATTTGCCCGTGCGGACACCTACAGCTAGTCTCTCATTGGTTCTCCCTATTCCTGTTCATCTTGCGCAGAAATTGCAAACTGTGCCAAACAGGAGTTTAAAGGCACTGACTCTCCAAGTAGGGAGAGTGTTAGTAAAGGGTCTGGAATGGTGAAGCCGAGTAAAAGGGGCCGAAAACTGAGATGCATTTGAAAACGTTTCCCGGTCACACGGTGCACCATACTGTGGGTTTCCCATGCATGTTTTAGCTGAAGGAAGAATCGCTTAAACCTGGAGAGTTGGGACCCATGGAATGGGTACCATGCAGTATGACATCAAATGGTCTGCATTTGCTCATCGAACCACACCAATGCTATCAGCCTGAAGTGTCCAACCTTATGTCTCACTCAGCTCTGGGTGTAGATGAGGTAAATCCACGTTGCATCACAAGCCCTGAATGAATTATTTAAGCATTGCTCTCTATTTCACTCTCATTGTGTTTTGTTTTTTAATACATTTTGATAATAGGATTTATCGGATTTTCTCTGCTGCCTTCATGCAGCTGCACACACGCTTGATTCTCTTATGGAGACATATAAATCCATGGGTTTGAAGATTCTTACTTGTCAGATGTATTCCTAGGCGTTGAATATAGGGTGATTAGCCCATTTCGTTGAGCAAGTGGTAGGTCTTGACTATTACATATTTGACTTATGGAATGGTATCTGTGCTAATTTCTATCTCTGGTTTTATGCAGCACCCAACTCACCTTTCCCATTAAGCAAACATAAGTTGGTTTTCTAAATTTGAGACCCTGTTCTGTTTTGTAATTCAGTTCATGTGTAGCCAAGATTACATTCCGTGTATTAGTGATATCTTATGATGTTTCATTTTCTGTGTGACTTATTTCACTTGGAATCATCGTACCTGAATCCACTCATTATGCCAGGACATGCCAGATGACATAGACTTCATTGGTGAGTGATATTCCATTGTACGTACGTACCACAACTTCTTTATACATTTTTCCCTTTCTGGGATATTTAACTTGTACCGTAGACGAGGTTCTTGTAAACAGAGCCGTCTGAAACTTTGGGGTGGCTGTGCGTTTTTGATTTTAATTTCCCTAATCTATAGGACCATAAGTGGAAGTGCCGTAGGCTCCGTTGCTTTGTTTTTTAGGTGTTTCAGGAAACACCATACAATTCTCCAGAGTGGCTGTTGGCAATTTACATCCCACCCATCAGCATAACAAGGCTCCCTGTTCTCCATGGCCTGTGCTGCCTTTCTGGATTTTACACTTTTTTCAGATGGCCCTTTTGACCGGGGGGCAGTGAGACTTCATTGTAGTGCAGATTTCTTTAACATGCTTGCTTGGTTGGCCAAAAAGTGCGTATGCGATTTTTCCTGAATATATTCAGGAAAAAACGCATACGCCCTTTTTGGCCAAGTGCATCATTGTCGACGTTCTGCCTCTTTTCCTATGCTTTAAATGCAATTCCAGTCTACCCCCTGAAATTGTTTTCCTGCAATTCTGCCCGCTTTCAAGTCCTCTTCGCAGCATTCCTTCAATATATTTTTGGACGATAGCTGTCATTTATAACTCTGCAGGTTTGTGAATTACTTGGCCCCTGAGATCCTTTCTTCAAATCGCTTTCTTGTGAGCTGGCCGCAAACCCGCAGGATTGCTTCAGGCCCTAATCTGGTTCCGGCACGGCATGCTGAGCCTTTGGTTAATTCCTCTTCCTGGTTGGAATTGAGCATTAAATTTGCCCGTGCAGACACCTACAGCTAGTCTCTCATTGGTTCTCCCTATTCCTGTTTATTTGGTCAGAATTTGCAAACTGTGCCAAACAGGAGGTTAAAGGCACTGACTCTCCAAGTGGGGAGAGTGTTAATAAAGTGTCTGGAATTGTGAACCCGAGTAAAAGGGTATGAAAACTGAGATGCATTTGAAAACGTTTCCCAGTCACACGGTGCACCATACTGTGTGTTTCCCATGCATGCTTTACCTGAAGGAAGAATCGCTTAAACCTGGAGATTTGGGACCCATGGAATGGGTACCATGCAGTATGACTTCAAATAGTCTGCATTTGCTCATCGAACCTCACCAATGCTATCAGCCCGAAGTGTCAAACCTTATGTCTCACTCAGCTCTGGGTTCAGATGAGGTAAATCCAGGTTGCATCACAAGCCCTGAATGAATTATTTAAGAATTGCTCTCTATTTCACTGTCATTGTGTTTTGTTTTTGTAATTCATTTTGATAATAGGATTTATCGCATTTTCTCTGCTGCCTTCATGCAGCTGTACAAACGCTTGATTCTCTTATGGAGACATATAAATCCATGGGTTTGAAGATTCTTACTAGTCAGGTGTATACCTAGGCATTGAATAGAGGGTGTTTAGCCCATTTCGTTGAGCAAGGGGTAGGTCTTTTCTATTACGTATTTGACGTATGGAATGGTATCTGTGCTAACTTCTATCTCTGGTTTTATGCAGCACCCCAACTCACCTTTCCCCTTACGCAAACATAAGTTGGTTTTCTAAATTTGAGACCCTGTTCTGTTTTGTAAATCAGTTCATGTTGTAGCCAAGATTACATTCCGTGTATTAGTGATATCTTATGATGTTTCATTTTCTGTGTGACTTATTTCACTTAGAATCATCGTACCTGAATCCACTCATTATGCCACGATGGGCCAGATGACATAGATTTCATTGATGAGTGATATTCCATTGTGCGTACGTACCACAACTTCTTTATCCATTTTTCGCTTTCTGGGATATTTTACTTGTACCGTAGACGAGGTTCTTGTAAACAGAGCCGTCTGAAACTTTGGGGTGGCTGTGTGTTTTTGATTTTAATTTCCCTAAGCTATAGGACCATAAGTGGAAGTGCCGTAGGCTCCGTTGCTTTGTTTTTTAGGTGTTTCAGGAAACACCATACACTTCTCCAGAGTGGCTCTTGGCAATTTACATCCCACCCATCAGCATAACAAGGCTCCCTGTTCTCCATGGCCTGTGCTGCATTTCTGGATTTTACACTTTTTTCAGATAGCCCTTTTGACCGGGGGGCAGTGAGACTTCATTGTGGTGCAGATTTCTTTAACATGCTTGCTTGGTTGGCCAAAAAGGGCGTATGCGTTTTTTCCTGAATATATTCAGGAAAAAACGCATACGCCCTTTTTGGCCAAGTGCATCATTGTCAACGTTCTGCCTCTTTTCCTATGCTTTAAATGCAATTCCAGTCTACCCCCGAAATCGTTTTCCTGCAATTCTGCCCCGCATTCAAGTCCTCTTCGCAGCCTTCCTTCAATATATTTTGGGACGATAGCTGTCATTTATAACTCTGCAGGTTTGTGAATTACACTGACCCTGAGCTCCTGTCTTCAAATCGCTTTCTTGTGAGCTGGCCGCAAACCCGCAGCATTACTTCAGGCCCTAATCTGGTTCCAGCACGGCATGCTGAGCCTTTGGTTAATTCCACTTCCTGGTGGGAAATGAGCATTAAATTTGCCCGTGCAGACACCTACAGGTAGTCTCTCATTCGTTCTCCCTATTCCTGTTCATCTTGCGCAGAAATTGCAAACTGTGCCAAACAGGAGGTTAAAGGCACTGACTCTCCAAGTGGGGAGAGTGTTAGTAAAGGGTCTGGAATTGTGAACCCGAGTAAAAGGGGACGAAAACTGAGATGCATTTGAAAACGTTTCCCTGTGACACGGTGCACCATACTGTCGGTTTCCCATGCATGTTTTAGCTGAAGGAAGAATCGCTTAAACCTGGAGAGTTCGGACCCATGGAATAGGTACCATGCAGTATGACTTCAAATGGTCTGCATTTGCTCATTGAACCTCACCAATGCTATCAGCCCGAAGTGTCCAACCTTATGTCTCACTCAGCTCTGGGTGTAGATGAGGTAAATCCAGGTTGCATCACAAGCCTTGAATGAATTATTTAAGAATTGCTCTCTATTTCACTGTCATTGTGTTTTGTTTCTGTAATTCATTTTGATAATGGGATTTATCGGATTTTCTCTGCTGCATTCATGCAGCTATACACACGCTTGATTCTCTTATGGAGACATATAAATCCATGGGTTTGAAGATTCTTACTAGTCAGGTGTATTCCTAGGCGTTGAATATAGGGTGTTTATCCCATTTCGTTGAGCAAGGGGTAGGTCTGGACTATTACATATTTAACTTATGGAATGGTATCTGTGCTAATATCTATCTCTGGTTTTATGCAGCACCCCAACTCACCTTTCCCCTTAAGCTAACATAAGTTGGTTTTCTAAATTTGAGACCCTGTTCTGTTTTGTAATTCAGTTCATGTGTAGCCAAGATTACATTCCGTGTATTAGTGATATCTTATGATATTTCATTTTCTGTGTGACTTATTTCACTTAGAATCATTGTACCTGAATTCAATCATTATGCCACAAGGGGCCTGATGATATAGATTTCATTGGTGAGTGATATTCCATTGTATGTACGTACCACAACTTCTTTATCCATTTTTCGCTTTCTGGGATATTTAACTTGTACCGTAGAAGATGTTCTTGTAAACAGAGCCGTCTGAAACTTCGGGGCGGCTCTGTGTTTTTGATTTTAATTTCCCTAAGCTATAGGACCATAAGTGGAAGTGCCGTAGGCTCCGTTGCTTTGTTTTTTAGGTGTTTCAGGAAACACCATACACTTCTCCAGAGTGGCTGTTGGCAATTTACATCCCACCCATCAGCATAACATGGCTCCCTGTTCTCCATGGCCTGTGCTGCCTTTCTGGATTTTACACTTTTTTCAGATGACCCTTTTGACCGGGGAGGAGTGAGACTTCATTGTAGTGCAGATTTCTTTAACATGCTTGCTTGGTTGGCCAAAAAGGGCGTATGCGTTTTTTCCTGAATATATTCAGGAAAAAACGCATACGCCCTTTTTGGACACGTGCATCATTGTCGACGTTCTGCCTCTTTTCCTATGCTTTAAATGCAATTCCACTCTACTCCCTGAAACCGCTTTCCTGCAATTCTGCCCTGATTTCAAGTCCTCTTCGCAGCCTACCTTCAATATATTTTTGGACAATAGCTATCATGTATAACTTTGCAGGATTGAGAATTACAGTGCCCCTGAGCTCCTTTCTTCAAATCGCTTTCTTGTGAGCTGGCCGCAAACCCGCAGGATTGATTCAGGCCCTAATCTGGTTCCGGCACGGCATGCTGAGCGTTTGGTTAATTCCTATTCCCGGTTGGAAATGAGCGTTAAATTTGCCCGTGCAGACACCTACAGCTAGTCTCTCATTGGTTCTCCCTATTCCTGTTCATCTTGCGCAGAAATTGCAAACTCTCCCAAACAGCAGGTTAAAGGCACTGACTCTCCAAGTGGGGAGAGTGTTAGTAAAGGGTCTGGAATGGTGAAGCCGAGTAAAAGGGGCCGAAAACTGAGATGCATTTGAAAACGTTTCCCAGTCACACGGTGCACCATACCGTGGGTTTCCCATGCATGTTTTAGCTGAAGGAAGAATCGCTTAAACCTGGAGAGTTGGGACCCATGGAATGGGTACCATGCAGTATGACATCAAATGGTCTGCATTTGCTCATCGAACCACACCAATGCTATCAGCCTGAAGTGTCCAACCTTATGTCTCACTCAGCTCTGGGTGTAGATGAGGTAAATCCAGGTTGTATCACAAGCCCTGAATGAATTATTTAAGCATTGCTCTCTATTTCACTGTCATTGTGTTTTGTTTTTTAATATATTTTGATAATGGGATTTATCGGATTTTCTCTGCTGCCTTCATGCAGCTGCACACACGCTTGATTCTCTTATGGAGACATATAAATCCATGGGTTTGAAGATTCTTACTAGTCAGGTGTATTCGTAGGCGTTGAATATAGGGTGTTTAGCCCATTTCGTTGAGCAAGGGGTAGGTCTTAACTATTACATATTTGACTTATGGAATGGTATCTGTGCTAATTTCTATCTCTGTTTTTATGCAGCACCCAACTCACCTTTCTCCTTAAGCAAACATAAGTTGGTTTTCTAAATTTGAGACCCTGTTCTGTTTTGTAATTCAGTTCATGTGTAGCCAAGATTACATTCCGTGTATTAGTGATATCTTATGATATTTCATTTTCTGTGTGACTTATTTCACTTAGAATCATTGTACCTGAATTCAATCATTATGCCACGACGGGCCTGATGATATAGATTTCATTGGTGAGTGATATTCCATTGTACTTACGTACCACAACTTCTTTATCCATTTTTCGCTTTCTGGGATATTTAACTTGTACCGTAGAAGATGTTCTTGTAAACAGAGCCGTCTGAAACTTTGGGGAGGCTCTGTGTTTTTGATTTTAATTTCCCTAAGCTATAGGACCATAAGTGGAAGTGCCGTAGGCTCCGTTGCTTTGTTTTTTAGGTGTTTCAGGAAACACCATACACTTCTCCAGAGTGGCTGTTGGCAATTTACATCCCACCCAACAGCATAACATGGCTCCCTGTTCTCCATGGCCTGTGCTGCCTTTCTGGATTTTACACTATTTTCAGATGGCCCTTTTGATTGGGGGGCAGTGAGACTTCATTGTAGTGCAGATTTGTCTAACATGCTTGCTTGGTTGGCCAAAAAGGGCGTATGCGTTTTTTCCTGAATATATTCAGGAAAAAACGCATACGCCGTTTTTGGCCACGTGCATCATTGTCGACGTTCTGCCTCTTTTCCTATGCTTTAAATGCAATTCTACTCTACTCCCCGAAACCACTTTCCTGCAATTCTGCCCCGATTTCAAGTCTTCTTCGCAGCCTTCCTTCAATATATTTTTGGACAATAGCTGTCATTTATAACTTTGCAGGTTTGAGAATTACAGTGCCCCTGAGCTCCTTTCTTCAAATCGCTTTCTGATGAGCTGGCCGCAAACCCGCAGGATTGCTTCAGGCCCTAATCTGGTTCTGGCAAGGCATGCTGAGCGTTTGGTTAATTCCACTTCCTGGTGGGAAATGAGCATTAAATTTGCCCGTGCAGACACCTACAGGTAGTCTCTCATTCGTTCTCCCTATTCCTGTTCATCTTGCGCAGAAATTGCAAACTGTGCCAAACAGGAGGTTAAAGGCACTGACTCTCCAAGTGGGGAGAGTGTTAGTAAAGGGTCTGGAATTGTGAACCCGAGTAAAAGGGGACGAAAACTGAGATGCATTTGAAAACGTTTCCCTGTGACACGGTGCACCATACTGTCGGTTTCCCATGCATGTTTTAGCTGAAGGAAGAATCGCTTAAACCTGGAGAGTTCGGACCCATGGAATGGGTACCATGCAGTATGACTTCAAATGGTCTGCATTTGCTCATTGAACCTCACCAATGCTATCAGCCCGAAGTGTCCACCCTTATGTCTCACTCAGCTCTGGGTGTAGATGAGGTAAATCCAGGTTGCATCACAAGCCCTGAATGAATTATTTAAGAATTGCTCTCTATTTCACTGTCATTGTGTTTTGTTTTTGTAATTCATTTTGATAATGGGATTTATCGGATTTTTTCTGCTGCATTCATGCAGCTATACACATGCTTGATTCTCTTATGGAGACATATAAATCCATGGGTTTGAAGATTCTTACTAGTCAGGTGTATTCCTAGGCGTTGAATATAGGGTGTTTATCCCATTTCGTTGAGCAAGGGGTAGGTCTGGACTATTACATATTTAACTTATGGAATGGTATCTGTGCTAATATCTATCTCTGGTTTTATGCAGCACCCCAACTCACCTTTCCCCTTAAGCAAACATAAGTTGGTTTTCTAAATTTGAGACCCTGTTCTCTTTTGTAATTCACTTCATGTGTAGCCAAGATTACATTCCGTGTATTAGTGATATCATATGATGTTACATTTTCTGTGTGACTTATTTCACTTAGAATCATCGTACCTGAATCCACTCATTATGCCACGATGGGCCAGATGACATAGATTTCATTGGTGAGTGATATTCCATTGTACGTGCGTACCACAATTTCTTTATCCATTTTTCGCTTTCTGGGATATTTAACTTGTACCGTAAACGAGGTTCTTGTAAACAGAGCCGTCTGAAACTTTGGGGTGGCTGTGTGTTTTTGATTTTAATTTCCCTAAGCTATAGGACCATAAGTGGAAGTGCCGTAGGCTCCGTTGCTTTGTTTTTTAGGTGTTTCAGGAAACACCATACACTTCTCCAGAGTGGCTGTTGGCAATTTACATCCCACCCATCAGCATAACAAGGCTCCCTGTTCTCCATGGCCTGTGCTGCATTTCTGGAGTTTACACTTTTTTCAGATAGCCCTATTGACCGGGGGGCAGTGAGACTTCATTGTAGTGCAGATTTCTTTAACATGCTTGCTTGGTTGGCCAAAAAGGGCGTATGCGTTTTTTCCTGAATATATTCAGGAAAAAACGCATACGCCCTTTTTGGCCAAGTGCATCATTGTCAAAGTTCTGCCTCTTTTCCTATGCTTTAAATGCAATTCCAGTCTACCCCCTGAAATCGTTTTCCTGCAATTCTGCCCCGCTTTCAAGTCCTCTTCGCAGCCTTCCTTCAATATATTTTTGGACGATAGCTGTCATTTATAACTCTGCAGGTTTGTGAATTACACTGCCCCTGAGCTCCTGTCTTCAAATCGCTTTCTTGTGAGCTGGCCGCAAACCCGCAGGATTGCTTCAGGCCCTAATCTGGTTCCGGCACGGCATGCTGAGCCTTTGGTTAATTCATCTTCCTGGTTGGAAATGAGCGTTAAATTTGCCCGTGCAGACACCTACAGCTAGTCTCTCATTGGTTCTCCCTATTCCTGTTTATCTTGCTCAGAAATTGCAAACTGTGCCAAACAGGAGGTTAAAGGCACTGACTCTCCAAGTGGGGAGAGTGTTAGTAAAGTGTCTGGAATTGTGAACCCGAGTAAAAGGGATGAAATCTGAGATGCATTTGAAAATGTTTCCCAGTCACACGGTGCACCATACTGTGGGTTTCCCATGCATGCTTTAGCTGAAGGAAGAATCGCTTAAACCTGGAGAGTTGGGACCCATGGAATGGGTACCATGCAGTATGACTTCAAGTGGTCTGCATTTGCTCATCGAACCTCACCAATGCTATCAGCCCGAAGTGTCCAACCTTATGTCTCACTGAGCTCTGGGTTCAGATGAGGTAAATCCAGGTTGCATCACAAGCCCTGAATGAATTATTTAAGAATTGCTCTCTATTTCACTGTCATTGTGTTTTGTTTTTGTAATTCATTTTGATAATGGGATTTATCGGATTTTTTCTGCTGCATTCATGCAGCTATACACATGCTTGATTCTCTTATGGAGACATATAAATCCATGGGTTTGAAGATTCTTACTAGTCAGGTGTATTCCTAGGCGTTGAATAGAGGGTGTTTAGCCCATTTCGTTGAGCAAGGGGTAGGTTTTTACTATTACGTATTTGACGTAGGGAATGGTATGTGTGCCAACTTCTATCTCTGGTTTTATGCAGCACCCCAACTCACCTTTCCCCTTAAGCAAACATAAGTTGGTTTTCTAAATTTGAGACCCTGTTCTGTTTTGTAATTCAGTTCATGTGTAGCCAAGATTACATTCCGTGTATTAGTGATATCTTATGATATTTCATTTTCTGTGTGACTTATTTCACTTAGAATCATTGTACCTGAATTCAATCATTATGCCATGACGGGCCTGATGATATAGATTTCATTGGTGAGGGATATTCCATTGTACGTACGTACCACAACTTCTTTATCCATTTTTCGCTTTCTGGGATATTTAACTTGTACCGTAGACGAGTTTCTTGTAAACAGAGCCGTCTGAAACTTCGGGGCGGCTCTGTGTTTTTGATTTTAATTTCCCTAAGCTATAGGACCATAAGTGGAACTGCCGTAGGCTCCGTTGCTTTGTTTTTTAGGTGTTTCAGGAAACACCATACACTTCTCCAGAGTGGCTGTTGGCAATTTACATCCCACCCATCAGCATAACATGGCTCCCTGTTCTCCATGGCCTGTGCTGCCTTTCTGGATTTTACACTTTTTTCAGGTGACCCTTTTGACCGTGGGGCAGTGAGACTTCATTGTAGTGCAGATTTCTTTAACATGCTTGCTTGGTTGGCCAAAAAGGGCATATGCGTTTTTTCCTGAATATATTCAGGAAAAAACGCATATGCCCTTTTTGGCCACGTGCATCATTGTCGACGTTCTGCCTCTTTTCCTATGCTTTAAATGCAATTCCACTCTACTCCCTGAAACCGCATTCCTGCAATTCTGCCCCGATTTCAAGTCCTCTTCGCAGCCTTCCTTCAATATATTTTTGGACAATAGCTGTCATTTATAACTTTGCAGGATTGAGAATTACAGTGTTCCTGAGCTCCTTTCTTCAAATCGCTTTCTTGTGAGCTGGCCGCAAACCCGCAGGATTGATTCAGGCCCTAATCTGGTTCCGGCACGGCATGCTGAGCGTTTGGTTAATTCCTATTCCTGGTTGGAAATGAGCGTTAAATTTGCCCGTGCGGACACCTACAGCTAGTCTCTCATTGGTTCTCCCTATTCCTGTTCATCTTGCGCAGAAATTGCAAACTGTGCCAAACAGGAGTTTAAAGGCACTGACTCTCCAAGTAGGGAGAGTGTTAGTAAAGGGTCTGGAATGGTGAAGCCGAGTAAAAGGGGCCGAAAACTGAGATGCATTTGAAAACGTTTCCCGGTCACACGGTGCACCATACTGTGGGTTTCCCATGCATGTTTTAGCTGAAGGAAGAATCGCTTAAACCTGGAGAGTTGGGACCCATGGAATGGGTACCATGCAGTATGACATCAAATGGTCTGCATTTGCTCATCGAACCACACCAATGCTATCAGCCTGAAGTGTCCAACCTTATGTCTCACTCAGCTCTGGGTGTAGATGAGGTAAATCCACGTTGCATCACAAGCCCTGAATGAATTATTTAAGCATTGCTCTCTATTTCACTCTCATTGTGTTTTGTTTTTTAATACATTTTGATAATAGGATTTATCGGATTTTCTCTGCTGCCTTCATGCAGCTGCACACACGCTTGATTCTCTTATGGAGACATATAAATCCATGGGTTTGAAGATTCTTACTTGTCAGATGTATTCCTAGGCGTTGAATATAGGGTGATTAGCCCATTTCGTTGAGCAAGTGGTAGGTCTTGACTATTACATATTTGACTTATGGAATGGTATCTGTGCTAATTTCTATCTCTGGTTTTATGCAGCACCCAACTCACCTTTCCCATTAAGCAAACATAAGTTGGTTTTCTAAATTTGAGACCCTGTTCTGTTTTGTAATTCAGTTCATGTGTAGCCAAGATTACATTCCGTGTATTAGTGATATCTTATGATGTTTCATTTTCTGTGTGACTTATTTCACTTGGAATCATCGTACCTGAATCCACTCATTATGCCAGGACATGCCAGATGACATAGACTTCATTGGTGAGTGATATTCCATTGTACGTACGTACCACAACTTCTTTATACATTTTTCCCTTTCTGGGATATTTAACTTGTACCGTAGACGAGGTTCTTGTAAACAGAGCCGTCTGAAACTTTGGGGTGGCTGTGCGTTTTTGATTTTAATTTCCCTAATCTATAGGACCATAAGTGGAAGTGCCGTAGGCTCCGTTGCTTTGTTTTTTAGGTGTTTCAGGAAACACCATACAATTCTCCAGAGTGGCTGTTGGCAATTTACATCCCACCCATCAGCATAACAAGGCTCCCTGTTCTCCATGGCCTGTGCTGCCTTTCTGGATTTTACACTTTTTTCAGATGGCCCTTTTGACCGGGGGGCAGTGAGACTTCATTGTAGTGCAGATTTCTTTAACATGCTTGCTTGGTTGGCCAAAAAGTGCGTATGCGATTTTTCCTGAATATATTCAGGAAAAAACGCATACGCCCTTTTTGGCCAAGTGCATCATTGTCGACGCTCTGCCTCTTTTCCTATGCTTTAAATGCAATTCCAGTCTACCCCCTGAAATTGTTTTCCTGCAATTCTGCCCGCTTTCAAGTCCTCTTCGCAGCATTCCTTCAATATATTTTTGGACGATAGCTGTCATTTATAACTCTGCAGGTTTGTGAATTACTTGGCCCCTGAGATCCTTTCTTCAAATCGCTTTCTTGTGAGCTGGCCGCAAACCCGCAGGATTGCTTCAGGCCCTAATCTGGTTCCGGCACGGCATGCTGAGCCTTTGGTTAATTCCTCTTCCTGGTTGGAATTGAGCATTAAATTTGCCCGTGCAGACACCTACAGCTAGTCTCTCATTGGTTCTCCCTATTCCTGTTTATTTGGTCAGAATTTGCAAACTGTGCCAAACAGGAGGTTAAAGGCACTGACTCTCCAAGTGGGGAGAGTGTTAATAAAGTGTCTGGAATTGTGAACCCGAGTAAAAGGGTATGAAAACTGAGATGCATTTGAAAACGTTTCCCAGTCACACGGTGCACCATACTGTGTGTTTCCCATGCATGCTTTACCTGAAGGAAGAATCGCTTAAACCTGGAGATTTGGGACCCATGGAATGGGTACCATGCAGTATGACTTCAAATAGTCTGCATTTGCTCATCGAACCTCACCAATGCTATCAGCCCGAAGTGTCAAACCTTATGTCTCACTCAGCTCTGGGTTCAGATGAGGTAAATCCAGGTTGCATCACAAGCCCTGAATGAATTATTTAAGAATTGCTCTCTATTTCACTGTCATTGTGTTTTGTTTTTGTAATTCATTTTGATAATAGGATTTATCGCATTTTCTCTGCTGCCTTCATGCAGCTGTACAAACGCTTGATTCTCTTATGGAGACATATAAATCCATGGGTTTGAAGATTCTTACTAGTCAGGTGTATACCTAGGCATTGAATAGAGGGTGTTTAGCCCATTTCGTTGAGCAAGGGGTAGGTCTTTTCTATTACGTATTTGACGTATGGAATGGTATCTGTGCTAACTTCTATCTCTGGTTTTATGCAGCACCCCAACTCACCTTTCCCCTTACGCAAACATAAGTTGGTTTTCTAAATTTGAGACCCTGTTCTGTTTTGTAAATCAGTTCATGTTGTAGCCAAGATTACATTCCGTGTATTAGTGATATCTTATGATGTTTCATTTTCTGTGTGACTTATTTCACTTAGAATCATCGTACCTGAATCCACTCATTATGCCACGATGGGCCAGATGACATAGATTTCATTGATGAGTGATATTCCATTGTGCGTACGTACCACAACTTCTTTATCCATTTTTCGCTTTCTGGGATATTTTACTTGTACCGTAGACGAGGTTCTTGTAAACAGAGCCGTCTGAAACTTTGGGGTGGCTGTGTGTTTTTGATTTTAATTTCCCTAAGCTATAGGACCATAAGTGGAAGTGCCAGAGGCTCCGTTGCTTTGTTTTTTAGGTGTTTCAGGAAACACCATACACTTCTCCAGAGTGGCTCTTGGCAATTTACATCCCACCCATCAGCATAACAAGGCTCCCTGTTCTCCATGGCCTGTGCTGCATTTCTGGATTTTACACTTTTTTCAGATAGCCCTTTTGACCGGGGGGCAGTGAGACTTCATTGTGGTGCAGATTTCTTTAACATGCTTGCTTGGTTGGCCAAAAAGGGCGTATGCGTTTTTTCCTGAATATATTCAGGAAAAAACGCATACGCCCTTTTTGGCCAAGTGCATCATTGTCAACGTTCTGCCTCTTTTCCTATGCTTTAAATGCAATTCCAGTCTACCCCCGAAATCGTTTTCCTGCAATTCTGCCCCGCATTCAAGTCCTCTTCGCAGCCTTCCTTCAATATATTTTGGGACGATAGCTGTCATTTATAACTCTGCAGGTTTGTGAATTACACTGACCCTGAGCTCCTGTCTTCAAATCGCTTTCTTGTGAGCTGGCCGCAAACCCGCAGCATTACTTCAGGCCCTAATCTGGTTCCAGCACGGCATGCTGAGCCTTTGGTTAATTCCACTTCCTGGTGGGAAATGAGCATTAAATTTGCCCGTGCAGACACCTACAGGTAGTCTCTCATTCGTTCTCCCTATTCCTGTTCATCTTGCGCAGAAATTGCAAACTGTGCCAAACAGGAGGTTAAAGGCACTGACTCTCCAAGTGGGGAGAGTGTTAGTAAAGGGTCTGGAATTGTGAACCCGAGTAAAAGGGGACGAAAACTGAGATGCATTTGAAAACGTTTCCCTGTGACACGGTGCACCATACTGTCGGTTTCCCATGCATGTTTTAGCTGAAGGAAGAATCGCTTAAACCTGGAGAGTTCGGACCCATGGAATAGGTACCATGCAGTATGACTTCAAATGGTCTGCATTTGCTCATTGAACCTCACCAATGCTATCAGCCCGAAGTGTCCAACCTTATGTCTCACTCAGCTCTGGGTGTAGATGAGGTAAATCCAGGTTGCATCACAAGCCTTGAATGAATTATTTAAGAATTGCTCTCTATTTCACTGTCATTGTGTTTTGTTTCTGTAATTCATTTTGATAATGGGATTTATCGGATTTTCTCTGCTGCATTCATGCAGCTATACACACGCTTGATTCTCTTATGGAGACATATAAATCCATGGGTTTGAAGATTCTTACTAGTCAGGTGTATTCCTAGGCGTTGAATATAGGGTGTTTATCCCATTTCGTTGAGCAAGGGGTAGGTCTGGACTATTACATATTTAACTTATGGAATGGTATCTGTGCTAATATCTATCTCTGGTTTTATGCAGCACCCCAACTCACCTTTCCCCTTAAGCTAACATAAGTTGGTTTTCTAAATTTGAGACCCTGTTCTGTTTTGTAATTCAGTTCATGTGTAGCCAAGATTACATTCCGTGTATTAGTGATATCTTATGATATTTCATTTTCTGTGTGACTTATTTCACTTAGAATCATTGTACCTGAATTCAATCATTATGCCACAAGGGGCCTGATGATATAGATTTCATTGGTGAGTGATATTCCATTGTATGTACGTACCACAACTTCTTTATCCATTTTTCGCTTTCTGGGATATTTAACTTGTACCGTAGAAGATGTTCTTGTAAACAGAGCCGTCTGAAACTTCGGGGCGGCTCTGTGTTTTTGATTTTAATTTCCCTAAGCTATAGGACCATAAGTGGAAGTGCCGTAGGCTCCGTTGCTTTGTTTTTTAGGTGTTTCAGGAAACACCATACACTTCTCCAGAGTGGCTGTTGGCAATTTACATCCCACCCATCAGCATAACATGGCTCCCTGTTCTCCATGGCCTGTGCTGCCTTTCTGGATTTTACACTTTTTTCAGATGACCCTTTTGACCGGGGAGGAGTGAGACTTCATTGTAGTGCAGATTTCTTTAACATGCTTGCTTGGTTGGCCAAAAAGGGCGTATGCGTTTTTTCCTGAATATATTCAGGAAAAAACGCATACGCCCTTTTTGGACACGTGCATCATTGTCGACGTTCTGCCTCTTTTCCTATGCTTTAAATGCAATTCCACTCTACTCCCTGAAACCGCTTTCCTGCAATTCTGCCCTGATTTCAAGTCCTCTTCGCAGCCTTCCTTCAATATATTTTTGGACAATAGCTATCATGTATAACTTTGCAGGATTGAGAATTACAGTGCCCCTGAGCTCCTTTCTTCAAATCGCTTTCTTGTGAGCTGGCCGCAAACCCGCAGGATTGATTCAGGCCCTAATCTGGTTCCGGCACGGCATGCTGAGCGTTTGGTTAATTCCTATTCCCGGTTGGAAATGAGCGTTAAATTTGCCCGTGCAGACACCTACAGCTAGTCTCTCATTGGTTCTCCCTATTCCTGTTCATCTTGCGCAGAAATTGCAAACTCTCCCAAACAGCAGGTTAAAGGCACTGACTCTCCAAGTGGGGAGAGTGTTAGTAAAGGGTCTGGAATGGTGAAGCCGAGTAAAAGGGGCCGAAAACTGAGATGCATTTGAAAACGTTTCCCAGTCACACGGTGCACCATACCGTGGGTTTCCCATGCATGTTTTAGCTGAAGGAAGAATCGCTTAAACCTGGAGAGTTGGGACCCATGGAATGGGTACCATGCAGTATGACATCAAATGGTCTGCATTTGCTCATCGAACCACACCAATGCTATCAGCCTGAAGTGTCCAACCTTATGTCTCACTCAGATCTGGGTGTAGATGAGGTAAATCCAGGTTGTATCACAAGCCCTGAATGAATTATTTAAGCATTGCTCTCTATTTCACTGTCATTGTGTTTTGTTTTTTAATATATTTTGATAATGGGATTTATCGGATTTTCTCTGCTGCCTTCATGCAGCTGCACACACGCTTGATTCTCTTATGGAGACATATAAATCCATGGGTTTGAAGATTCTTACTAGTCAGGTGTATTCGTAGGCGTTGAATATAGGGTGTTTAGCCCATTTCGTTGAGCAAGGGGTAGGTCTTAACTATTACATATTTGACTTATGGAATGGTATCTGTGCTAATTTCTATCTCTGGTTTTATGCAGCTCCCAACTCACCTTTCTCCTTAAGCAAACATAAGTTGGTTTTCTAAATTTGAGACCCTGTTCTGTTTTGTAATTCAGTTCATGTGTAGCCAAGATTACATTCCGTGTATTAGTGATATCTTATGATATTTCATTTTCTGTGTGACTTATTTCACTTAGAATCATTGTACCTGAATTCAATCATTATGCCACGACGGGCCTGATGATATAGATTTCATTGGTGAGTGATATTCCATTGTACTTACGTACCACAACTTCTTTATCCATTTTTCGCTTTCTGGGATATTTAACTTGTACCGTAGAAGATGTTCTTGTAAACAGAGCCGTCTGAAACTTTGGGGAGGCTCTGTGTTTTTGATTTTAATTTCCCTAAGCTATAGGACCATAAGTGGAAGTGCCGTAGGCTCCGTTGCTTTGTTTTTTAGGTGTTTCAGGAAACACCATACACTTCTCCAGAGTGGCTGTTGGCAATTTACATCCCACCCAACAGCATAACATGGCTCCCTGTTCTCCATGGCCTGTGCTGCCTTTCTGGATTTTACACTATTTTCAGATGGCCCTTTTGATTGGGGGGCAGTGAGACTTCATTGTAGTGCAGATTTGTCTAACATGCTTGCTTGGTTGGCCAAAAAGGGCGTATGCGTTTTTTCCTGAATATATTCAGGAAAAAACGCATACGCCGTTTTTGGCCACGTGCATCATTGTCGACGTTCTGCCTCTTTTCCTATGCTTTAAATGCAATTCTACTCTACTCCCCGAAACCACTTTCCTGCAATTCTGCCCCGATTTCAAGTCTTCTTCGCAGCCTTCCTTCAATATATTTTTGGACAATAGCTGTCATTTATAACTTTGCAGGTTTGAGAATTACAGTGCCCCTGAGCTCCTTTCTTCAAATCGCTTTCTGATGAGCTGGCCGCAAACCCGCAGGATTGCTTCAGGCCCTAATCTGGTTCTGGCAAGGCATGCTGAGCGTTTGGTTAATTCCACTTCCTGGTGGGAAATGAGCATTAAATTTGCCCGTGCAGACACCTACAGGTAGTCTCTCATTCGTTCTCCCTATTCCTGTTCATCTTGCGCAGAAATTGCAAACTGTGCCAAACAGGAGGTTAAAGGCACTGACTCTCCAAGTGGGGAGAGTGTTAGTAAAGGGTCTGGAATTGTGAACCCGAGTAAAAGGGGACGAAAACTGAGATGCATTTGAAAACGTTTCCCTGTGACACGGTGCACCATACTGTCGGTTTCCCATGCATGTTTTAGCTGAAGGAAGAATCGCTTAAACCTGGAGAGTTCGGACCCATGGAATGGGTACCATGCAGTATGACTTCAAATGGTCTGCATTTGCTCATTGAACCTCACCAATGCTATCAGCCCGAAGTGTCCACCCTTATGTCTCACTCAGCTCTGGGTGTAGATGAGGTAAATCCAGGTTGCATCACAAGCCCTGAATGAATTATTTAAGAATTGCTCTCTATTTCACTGTCATTGTGTTTTGTTTTTGTAATTCATTTTGATAATGGGATTTATCGGATTTTTTCTGCTGCATTCATGCAGCTATACACATGCTTGATTCTCTTATGGAGACATATAAATCCATGGGTTTGAAGATTCTTACTAGTCAGGTGTATTCCTAGGCGTTGAATATAGGGTGTTTATCCCATTTCGTTGAGCAAGGGGTAGGTCTGGACTATTACATATTTAACTTATGGAATGGTATCTGTGCTAATATCTATCTCTGGTTTTATGCAGCACCCCAACTCACCTTTCCCCTTAAGCAAACATAAGTTGGTTTTCTAAATTTGAGACCCTGTTCTCTTTTGTAATTCACTTCATGTGTAGCCAAGATTACATTCCGTGTATTAGTGATATCATATGATGTTACATTTTCTGTGTGACTTATTTCACTTAGAATCATCGTACCTGAATCCACTCATTATGCCACGATGGGCCAGATGACATAGATTTCATTGGTGAGTGATATTCCATTGTACGTGCGTACCACAATTTCTTTATCCATTTTTCGCTTTCTGGGATATTTAACTTGTACCGTAAACGAGGTTCTTGTAAACAGAGCCGTCTGAAACTTTGGGGTGGCTGTGTGTTTTTGATTTTAATTTCCCTAAGCTATAGGACCATAAGTGGAAGTGCCGTAGGCTCCGTTGCTTTGTTTTTTAGGTGTTTCAGGAAACACCATACACTTCTCCAGAGTGGCTGTTGGCAATTTACATCCCACCCATCAGCATAACAAGGCTCCCTGTTCTCCATGGCCTGTGCTGCATTTCTGGAGTTTACACTTTTTTCAGATAGCCCTATTGACCGGGGGGCAGTGAGACTTCATTGTAGTGCAGATTTCTTTAACATGCTTGCTTGGTTGGCCAAAAAGGGCGTATGCGTTTTTTCCTGAATATATTCAGGAAAAAACGCATACGCCCTTTTTGGCCAAGTGCATCATTGTCAAAGTTCTGCCTCTTTTCCTATGCTTTAAATGCAATTCCAGTCTACCCCCTGAAATCGTTTTCCTGCAATTCTGCCCCGCTTTCAAGTCCTCTTCGCAGCCTTCCTTCAATATATTTTTGGACGATAGCTGTCATTTATAACTCTGCAGGTTTGTGAATTACACTGCCCCTGAGCTCCTGTCTTCAAATCGCTTTCTTGTGAGCTGGCCGCAAACCCGCAGGATTGCTTCAGGCCCTAATCTGGTTCCGGCACGGCATGCTGAGCCTTTGGTTAATTCATCTTCCTGGTTGGAAATGAGCGTTAAATTTGCCCGTGCAGACACCTACAGCTAGTCTCTCATTGGTTCTCCCTATTCCTGTTTATCTTGCTCAGAAATTGCAAACTGTGCCAAACAGGAGGTTAAAGGCACTGACTCTCCAAGTGGGGAGAGTGTTAGTAAAGTGTCTGGAATTGTGAACCCGAGTAAAAGGGATGAAATCTGAGATGCATTTGAAAATGTTTCCCAGTCACACGGTGCACCATACTGTGGGTTTCCCATGCATGCTTTAGCTGAAGGAAGAATCGCTTAAACCTGGAGAGTTGGGACCCATGGAATGGGTACCATGCAGTATGACTTCAAGTGGTCTGCATTTGCTCATCGAACCTCACCAATGCTATCAGCCCGAAGTGTCCAACCTTATGTCTCACTGAGCTCTGGGTTCAGATGAGGTAAATCCAGGTTGCATCACAAGCCCTGAATGAATTATTTAAGAATTGCTCTCTATTTCACTGTCATTGTGTTTTGTTTTTGTAATTCATTTTGATAATAGGATTTATCGCATTTTCTCTGCTGCCTTCATGCAGCTGTACACACGCTTGATTCTCTTATGGAGACATATAAATCCATGGGTTTGAAGATTCTTACTAGTCAGGTGTATTCCTAGGCGTTGAATAGATGGTGTTTAGCCCATTTCGTTGAGCAAGGGGTAGGTTTTTACTATTACGTATTTGACGTAGGGAATGGTATGTGTGCTAACTTCTATCTCTGGTTTTATGCAGCACCCCAACTCACCTTTCCCCTTAAGCAAACATAAGTTGGTTTTCTAAATTTGAGACCCTGTTTTGTTTTGTAATTCAGTTCATGTGTAGCCAAGATTACATTCCGTGTATTAGTGATATCTTATGATATTTCATTTTCTGTGTGACTTATTTCACTTAGAATCATTGTACCTGAATTCAATCATTATGCCATGACGGGCCTGATGATATAGATTTCATTGGTGAGGGATATTCCATTGTACGTACGTACCACAACTTCTTTATCCATTTTTCGCTTTCTGGGATATTTAACTTGTACCGTAGACGAGTTTCTTGTAAACAGAGCCGTCTGAAACTTTGGGGCGGCTCTGTGTTTTTGATTTTAATTTCCCTAAGCTATAGGACCATAAGTGGAACTGCCGTAGGCTCCGTTGCTTTGTTTTTTAGGTGTTTCAGGAAACACCATACACTTCTCCAGAGTGGCTGTTGGCAATTTACATCCCACCCATCAGCATAACATGGCTCCCTGTTCTCCATGGCCTGTGCTGCCTTTCTGGATTTTACACTTTTTTCAGGTGACCCTTTTGACCGTGGGGCAGTGAGACTTCATTGTAGTGCAGATTTCTTTAACATGCTTGCTTGGTTGGCCAAAAAGGGCATATGCGTTTTTTCCTGAATATATTCAGGAAAAAACGCATATGCCCTTTTTGGCCACGTGCATCATTGTCGACGTTCTGCCTCTTTTCCTATGCTTTAAATGCAATTCCACTCTACTCCCTGAAACCGCATTCCTGCAATTCTGCCCCGATTTCAAGTCCTCTTCGCAGCCTTCCTTCAATATATTTTTGGACAATAGCTGTCATTTATAACTTTGCAGGATTGAGAATTACAGTGTTCCTGAGCTCCTTTCTTCAAATCGCTTTCTTGTGAGCTGGCCGCAAACCCGCAGGATTGATTCAGGCCCTAATCTGGTTCCGGCACGGCATGCTGAGCGTTTGGTTAATTCCTATTCCTGGTTGGAAATGAGCGTTAAATTTGCCCGTGCGGACACCTACAGCTAGTCTCTCATTGGTTCTCCCTATTCCTGTTCATCTTGCGCAGAAATTGCAAACTGTGCCAAACAGCAGTTTAAAGGCACTGACTCTCCAAGTAGGGAGAGTGTTAGTAAAGGGTCTGGAATGGTGAAGCCGAGTAAAAGGGGCCGAAAACTGAGATGCATTTGAAAACGTTTCCCGGTCACACGGTGCACCATACTGTGGGTTTCCCATGCATGTTTTAGCTGAAGGAAGAATCGCTTAAACCTGGAGAGTTGGGACCCATGGAATGGGTACCATGCAGTATGACATCAAATGGTCTGCATTTGCTCATCGAACCACACCAATGCTATCAGCCTGAAGTGTCCAACCTTATGTCTCACTCAGCTCTGGGTGTAGATGAGGTAAATCCAGGTTGCATCACAAGCCCTGAATGAATTATTTAAGCATTGCTCTCTATTTCACTCTCATTGTGTTTTGTTTTTTAATACATTTTGATAATAGGATTTATCGGATTTTCTCTGCTGCCTTCATGCAGCTGCACACACGCTTGATTCTCTTATGGAGACATATAAATCCATGGGTTTGAAGATTCTTACTAGTCAGATGTATTCCTAGGCGTTGAATATAGGGTGATTAGCCCATTTCGTTGAGCAAGTGGTAGGTCTTGACTATTACATATTTGACTTATGGAATGGTATCTGTGCTAATTTCTATCTCTGGTTTTATGCAGCACCCAACTCACCTTTCCCATTAAGCAAACATAAGTTGGTTTTCTAAATTTGAGACCCTGTTCTGTTTTGTAATTCAGTTCATGTGTAGCCAAGATTACATTCCGTGTATTAGTGATATCTTATGATGTTTCATTTTCTGTGTGACTTATTTCACTTGGAATCATCGTACCTGAATCCACTCATTATGCCAGGACATGCCAGATGACATAGACTTCATTGGTGAGTGATATTCCATTGTACGTACGTACCACAACTTCTTTATACATTTTTCCCTTTCTGGGATATTTAACTTGTACCGTAGACGAGGTTCTTGTAAACAGAGCCGTCTGAAACTTTGGGGTGGCTGTGCGTTTTTGATTTTAATTTCCCTAATCTATAGGACCATAAGTGGAAGTGCCGTAGGCTCCGTTGCTTTGTTTTTTAGGTGTTTCAGGAATCACCATACAATTCTCCAGAGTGGCTGTTGGCAATTTACATCCCACCCATCAGCATAACAAGGCTCCCTGTTCTCCATGGCCTGTGCTGCCTTTCTGGATTTTACACTTTTTTCAGATGGCCCTTTTGACCGGGGGGCAGTGAGACTTCATTGTAGTGCAGATTTCTTTAACATGCTTGCTTGGTTGGCCAAAAAGTGCGTATGCGATTTTTCCTGAATATATTCAGGAAAAAACGCATACGCCCTTTTTGGCCAAGTGCATCATTGTCGACGTTCTGCCTCTTTTCCTATGCTTTAAATGCAATTCCAGTCTACCCCCTGAAATTGTTTTCCTGCAATTCTGCCCGCTTTCAAGTCCTCTTCGCAGCATTCCTTCAATATATTTTTGGACGATAGCTGTCATTTATAACTCTGCAGGTTTGTGAATTACTTGGCCCCTGAGATCCTTTCTTCAAATCGCTTTCTTGTGAGCTGGCCGCAAACCCGCAGGATTGCTTCAGGCCCTAATCTGGTACCGGCTCGGCATGCTGAGCCTTTGGTTAATTCCTCTTCCTGGTTGGAATTGAGCATTAAATTTGCCCGTGCAGACACCTACAGCTAGTCTCTCATTGGTTCTCCCTATTCCTGTTTATTTGGTCAGAATTTGCAAACTGTGCCAAACAGGAGGTTAAAGGCACTGACTCTCCAAGTGGGGAGAGTGTTAATAAAGTGTCTGGAATTGTGAACCCGAGTAAAAGGGTATGAAAACTGAGATGCATTTGAAAACGTTTCCCAGTCACACGGTGCACCATACTGTGTGTTTCCCATGCATGCTTTACCTGAAGGAAGAATCGCTTAAACCTGGAGATTTGGGACCCATGGAATGGGTACCATGCAGTATGACTTCAAATAGTCTGCATTTGCTCATCGAACCTCACCAATGCTATCAGCCCGAAGTGTCAAACCTTATGTCTCACTCAGCTCTGGGTTCAGATAAGGTAAATCCAGGTTGCATCACAAGCCCTGAATGAATTATTTAAGAATTGCTCTCTATTTCACTGTCATTGTGTTTTGTTTTTGTAATTCATTTTGATAATAGGATTTATCGCATTTTCTCTGCTGCCTTCATGCAGCTGTACAAACGCTTGATTCTCTTATGGAGACATATAAATCCATGGGTTTGAAGATTCTTACTAGTCAGGTGTATACCTAGGCATTGAATAGAGGGTGTTTAGCCCATTTCGTTGAGCAAGGGGTAGGTCTTTTCTATTACGTATTTGACGTATGGAATGGTATCTGTGCTAACTTCTATCTCTGGTTTTATGCAGCACCCCAACTCACCTTTCCCCTTACGCAAACATAAGTTGGTTTTCTAAATTTGAGACCCTGTTCTGTTTTGTAAATCAGTTCATGTTGTAGCCAAGATTACATTCCGTGTATTAGTGATATCTTATGATGTTTCATTTTCTGTGTGACTTATTTCACTTAGAATCATCGTACCTGAATCCACTCATTATGCCACGATGGGCCAGATGACATAGATTTCATTGATGAGTGATATTCCATTGTGCGTACGTACCACAACTTCTTTATCCATTTTTCGCTTTCTGGGATATTTTACTTGTACCGTAGACGAGGTTCTTGTAAACAGAGCCGTCTGAAACTTTGGGGTGGCTGTGTGTTTTTGATTTTAAATTCCCTAAGCTATAGGACCATAAGTGGAAGTGCCAGAGGCTCCGTTGCTTTGTTTTTTAGGTGTTTCAGGAAACACCATACACTTCTCCAGAATGGCTCTTGGCAGTTTATATCCCACACATCAGCATAACAAGGCTCCCTGTTCTCCATGGCCTGTGCTGCATTTCTGGATTTTACACTTTTTTCAGATGGCCCTTTTGACCGGGGGGCAGTGAGACTTCATTTTAGTGCAGATTTATTTAACATGCTTGCTTGGTTGGCCAAAAAGGGCATATGCGTTTTTTCCTGAATATATTCAGGAAAAAACGCATACGCCCTTTTTGGCCAAGTGCATCATTGTTGACGTTCTGCCTCTTTTCCTATGCTTTAAATGCAATTCCAGTCTACCCCCTGTAATCGTTCTCCTGCAATTCTGCCCCGCTTTCAAGTCCTCTTCGCAGCCTTCCTTCAATATATTTTTGGACGATAGCTGTCATTTATAACTCTGCAGGGTTGTGAATTACAGTGCCCCTGAGCTCCTTTCTTCAAATCGCTTTCTTTTGAGCTGGCCGCAAACCCTCAGGATTGATCCAGGCCCTTATCTGGTTCTGGCATGGCATGCTGAGCGTTTGGTTAATTCCTATTCCTGGTTGGAAATGAGCGTTAAATTTGCCAATTCAGACACCTACAGCTAGTCTCTCATTGATTCTCCCTATTCCTGTTCATCTTGTGCAGAAATTGCAAACTGTCCCAAACAGGAGGTTAAAGGCACTGACTCTCCAAGTGGGGAGAGTGTTAGTAAAGGGTCTGGAATTGTGAACCCCAGTAAAATGGGACAAAAACTGAGATGCATTTGAAAACGTTTCCCGGTCACACGGTGCACCATACTGTGGGATTCCCACGCATGCTTTAGCTGAAGGAAGAATCACTTAAACCTGGAGAGTTGGGAGCCATGGAATGGGTACCATGCAGTATGACTTCAAATGGTGTGCATTTGCTCATCGAACCTCACCAATGCTATCACCCCGAAGTGTCCAACCTTATGTCTCACTCAGCTCTGGGTTTAGATGAGGTAAATCCAGGTTGCATCACAAGCCCTGAATGAATTATTTAAGAATTGCTCTCTATTTCACTGTCATTGTGTTTTGTTTTTGTAATTCATTTTGATAATAGGATTTATCGGATTTTCTCTGCTGCCTTCATGCAGCTGTACACACGCTTGATTCTCTTATGGAGACATATAAATCCATGGGTTTGAAGATTCTTACTAGTCAGGTGTATTCCTAGGCGTTGAATATAGGGTGTTTAGCCCATTTCGTTGAGCAAGGGGTAGGTCTTGACTATTACATATTTGACGTATGGAATGGTATCTGTGCTAATTTCTATCTCTGGTTTTATACAGCACCCCAACTCACCTTTCCCCTTAAGCAAACATAAGTTGGTTTTCTAAATTTGAGACCCTGTTCTGTTTTGTAATTCACTTCATGTGTAGCCAAGATTACATTTGGTGTATTAGTGATATCTTATGATGTTTCATTTTCTGTGTGACTTATTTCACTTAGAATCATCACACCTGAATCCACTCATTATGCCAGGACGGGCCAGATGACATAGACTTCATTGGTGAGTGATATTCCATTGTACTTACGTACCACAACTTCTTTATCCATTTTTCGCATTCTGGGATATTTAACTTGTACCGTAGACGAGGTTCTTGTAAACAGAGCCGTCTGAAACTTTGGGGTGGCTGTGTGTTTTTGATTTTAATTTCCCTAAGCTATAGGACCATAAGTGGAAGTGCTGTAGGCTCCTTTGGCTTGTGTTTTAGGTGTTTCAGGAAACACCATACACTTCTCCAGAGTGGCTGTTGGCAATTTACATCCCACCCATCAGCATAACCTGGCTCCCTGTTCTCCATGGCCTGTGCTGCATTTCTGGATTTTACACTTTTTTCAAATGGCCCTTTTGACCGGGGGGCAGTGAGACTTCATTGTAGTGCAGATTTCTTTAACATGCTTGCTTGGTTGGCCAAAAAGGGCGTATGCATTTTTTCCTGAATATATTCAGGAAAAAACGCATACGCACTTTTTGGCCAAGTGCATCATTGTCGACGTTCTGCCTCTTTTCCTATGCTTTAAATGCAATTCCAGTCTACCCCCTGAAATCGTTTTCCTGCAATTCTGCCCTGCGTTCAAGTCCTCTTCGCAGCCTTCCTTCAATATATTTTTGGACGATAGCTGTCATTTATAACTCTGCAGGTTTGTGAGTTACAGTGCCCCTGAGCTCCTTTCTTCAAATCGCTTTCTTGTGAGCTGGCCGCAAACCCGCAGGATTGCTTCAGGCCCTAATCTGGTTCCGGCACGGCATGGTGAGCCTTTGGTTAATTCCTCTTCCTGGTGGAAATGAGCATTAAATTTGCCCGTGCAGACAACTACAGCTAGTTTCTCATTGGGTCTCCCTATTCCTGTTCATGTTGCGCAGAAATTGCAAACTGTCCCAAACAGGAGGTTAAAGGCACTGACTCTCCAAGTGGGGAGAGTGTTAGTAAAGGGTCTGGAATTGTGAACCCCAGTAAAAGGGGCAAAAACTGAGATGCATTTGAAAACGTTTCCCGGTCACATGGTGCACCATACTGTGGGTTTCCCATGCATGTTTTAGCTGAAGGAAGAATCGCTTAAACCTGGAGAGTTGGGACCCATGGAATGGGCACCATGCAGTATGACTTCAAATGGTCTGCATTTGCTCATCGAACCTCACCAATGCTATCAGCCCGAAGTGTCCAACCTATGTCCCACTCAGCTCTGGGTTTAGATGAGGTTAATCCAGGTTGCATCACAAGCCCTGAATGAATTATTTAAGAATTGCTCTCTATTTCACTGCCATTGTGTTTTGTTTTTGTAATTCATTTTGATAATGGGATTTATCGGATTTTCTCTGCTGCCTTCATGCAGCTGTACACACGCTTGATTCTCTTATGGAGACATATAAATCCATGGGTTTGAAGATTCTTACTAGTCAGGTGTATTCCTAGGCGTTGAATATAGGGTGTTTAGCCCATTTCGTTGAGCAAGGTGTAGGTCTTGACTATTACGTATGTGACGTATGGAATGGTATCTGTGCTAATTTCTATCTCTGGATTTATGCAGCACCCCAACTCACCTTTCCCCTTAAGCAAACATAAGTTGGTTTTCTAAATTTGAGACCCTGTTCTGTTTTGTAATTTAGTTCATGTGTAGCCAAGATTACATTCCGTGTATTAGTGACATCTTATGATGTTTCATTTTCTGTGTGATTTATTTCACTTAGAATCATCGTACCTGAATCCACTCATTATGCCACCACGGGCCAGATGACATAGATTTCATTGGTGAGTGATATTCCATTGTACGTACGTACCACAACTTCTTTATCCATTTTTCGCTTTCTGGGATATTTAACTTGTACCGTAGACGAGGTTCTTGTAAACAGAGCCGTCTGAAACTTTGGGGTGGCTGTGTGTTTTTGATTTTAATTTCCCTAAGCTATAGGACCATAAGTGGAAGTGCCGTAGGCTCCGTTGCTTTGTTTTTTAGGTGTTTCAGGAAACATCATACACTTCTCCAGAGTGGCTGTTGGCAGTTTACATCCCACCCATCAGCATAACAAGGCTCCCTGTTCTCCATGGCCTGTGCTGCATTTCTGGATTTTACACTTTTTTCAGATGGCCCTTTTGACCGGCAGACAGTGAGACTTCATTGTAGTGCAGATTTCTTTAACATGCTTGCTTGGTTGGCCAAAAAGGGCGTATGCGTTTTTTCCTGAATATATTCAGGAAAAAACGCATACGCCCTTTTTGGCCAAGTGCATCATTGTCGACGTTCTGCCTCTTTTCCTATGCTTTAAATGCAATTCCAGTCTAACCCCTGAAATCGTTTTCCTGCAATTCTGCCCCGTTTTCAAGTCCTCTTCGCAGCCTTCCTTCAATATATTTTTGGACGATAGCTGTCATTTATAATTCTGCAGGTTTGTGAGTTACAGTGCCCCTGAGCTCCTTTCTTCAAATCGCTTTCTTGTGAGCTGGCCGCAAACCCGCAGGATTGCTTCAGGCCCTAATCTGGTTCCGGCACGGCATGCTGAGCCTTTGGTTAATTCCTCTTCCTGGTTGGAAATGAGCGTTAAATTTGCCCGTGCAGACACGTACAGCTACTCTCTCATTGGTTCTCCTTATTCCTGTTCATCTTGAGCAGAAATTGCAAACTGTGCCCAACAGGAGGTTAAAGGCACTGACTCTCCAAGTAGGGAGAGTGTTAGTAAAGGGTCTGGAATTGTGAACCCGAGTAAAAGGGGACGAAAACTGCAATGCATTTGAAAATGTTTCCCGGTCACACGCTGCACCATACTGTGGGTTTCCCATGCATGTATTAGCTGAAGGAAGAATCCCTTAAACCTGGAGAGTTGGGACCCATGGAATGCGTACCATGCAGTATGCCTTCAAAGGGTCTGCATTTGTTCATCGAACCTCACCAATGCTATCAGCCCGAAGTCCCCAACCTTATGTCTCCCTCAGCTCTGGATGTAGATGTGGAAAATGCAGGTTGCATCACAATCCCTGAATGAATTATTTAAGAATTGCTCCCTATTTCACTGTCCTTGTGTTTTGTTTTTGTAATTCATTTTGATAATGGGATTTATCGGATTTTCTCTGCTGCATTCATGCCGCTGTACACACGCTTCATTCTCTTATGGAGACATATAAATCCATGGGTTTGAAGATTCTTTCTAGTCAGGTGTATTCCTAGGCGTTGAATATGGCGTGTTTTGTCCATTTCGTTGAGCAATTGGTAGGTCTTGACTATTACATATTTGACGAATGGAATGGTATCTGTGCTAATTTCTATCTCTGGTTTTATGCAGCACCCCAACTCACCTTTCCCCTTAAGCAAGCATAAGATGGTTTTCTAAATTTGAGACCCTGTTCTGTTTGTAATTCAGTTCATGTGTAGCCAAGTTTACATTCCGTGTATTAGTGATATCTTATGATGTTTCTTTTTCTGTGTGACTTATTTCAGTTAGAATCATGGTACCTGAATCCACTCATTATGCCGCGACGGGCCGGATGACATAGATTTCATTGCTCAGTGATATTCCATTGTACGTACGTACCACAACTTTTTATCAATTTTTTACATTCTGGGATATTTAACTTGTACCGTAGACGAGGTTCTTGTAAACAGAGCCGTCCGAAACTTTGGGGTGGCTGTGAGTTTTTGATTTTAATTTCCCTAAGCTATAGGACCATAAGTGGAATTGCCGTAGGCTCCATTGCTTTGTTTTTTAGGTGTTCCAGGAAATACCATACACTTCTCCAGAGTGGCTGTTAGTAATTTACATCCCGCCCATCAGCATAACAAGGCTCCCTGTTCTCCGTGGCCTGTGCTGCCTTTCTGGGTTTTACACTTTTTTCAGATGGCCCTTTTGACCGGGGGGCAGTGAGACTTCATTGTAGTGCAGATTTCTTTAACATGCTTGCTTGGTTGGCCAAAAAGGGCGTATGCGTTTTTTCCTGAATATATTCAGGATAAAACGCATACGCCCTTTTTGGCCAAGTGCATCATTGTCGACGTTCTGCCTCTTTTCCTATGCTTTAAATGCAATTCCCGTCTACCCCCTGAAATCATTTTCCTGCAATTCTGCCCCGCTTACAAGTTCTCTTCGCAGCCTTCCTTCAGTATATTTTTGGACGATAGCTGTCATTTATAACTCTGCAGGTTTGTGAGTTACAGTGTCCCTGAGCTCCTTTATTCAACTCGCTATCTTGTTAGCTGGCCGCAAACCCGCTGGATTGCTTCAGGCCCTAATCTGCTTCCAGCACGGCATGTTGAGCCTTTGGTTAATTCCTCTTCCTGGCGGGAAATGAGCATTAAATTTGCCCGTGCAGACACCTACAGCTAGTCTCTCATTTGTTCTCCCTATTCCTGTTCATCTTGCGCAGAAATTGCAAACTGTGCCAAACAGCAGGTTAAAGGCACTGGCTCTCCAAGTGAGGAGAGTGTTAAAAGGGTCTGGAATGGTGAACCCGAGTAAAAGGTGACGAAAACTGAGATGCATTTGAAAACGTTTCCTGGTCACACGGTGCACCATACTGTGGGTTTCCCATGCATGTTTTAGCTGAAGGAAGAATCGCTTAAACCAGGAGAGTTGGGACCCTTGCAGTGGGTTCCATGAAGCATGACTTCAAATGGTCTGCATTTGCTCATCGAACCTCACCAATGCTATCAGCCCGAAGTGTCCAACCTTATGTCTCACTCAGCTCTGGGTGTAGATGAGGTAAATCCAGGTTGCATCACAAGCCCTGAATGAATTATTTAAGAATTGCTCTCTATTTCACTGTCATTGTGTTTTGTTTTTTTAATGCATTTTGATAATGGGATTTATCGGCTTTTCTCTGCTGCCTTCATGCAGCTGTACACACGCTTGATTCTCTTATGGAGACATATAAATCCATGGGTTTGAAGATTCAAACTAGTCAGTTGTATTCCTAGGCGTTGAATATAGGGTGTTTAGCCCATTTCGTTGAGCAAGGGGTAGGTCTTGACTATTACATATTTGACGTGTGGAATGGTATCTGTGCTAATTTCTATCTCTGGTTTTATGCAGCACCGCAAATCACCTTTCCCCTTAAGCAAACATAAGTTGGTTTTCTAAATTTGAGACCCTGTTCTGTTTTGTAATTCAGTTCATGTGTAGCCAAGATTACATTCCGTGTATTAGTGACATCTTATGATGTTTCATTTTCTGTGTGACTTATTTCACTTAGAATCATCGTACCTGAATCCACTCATTATGCCACGACGGGCCAGTTGACATAGATTTCATTGGTGAGTGATATTCCATTGTACGAACGTACCACAACTTCTTTATCCATTTTTCGCTTTCTGGGATATTTAACTTGTACCGTAGACGAGTTTCTTGTAAAGAGAGCCGTCTGAAACTTTGGGGTGGCTGTGTGTTTTTGATTTTAATTTCCATAAGCTATAGGACAATAAGTGGAAGTGCCGGAGGCTCTGTTGCTTTGTTTTTTAGGTGTTTCAGGAAACACCATACACTTCTCCAGAGTGGCTCTTGGCAATTTACATCCCACCCATCAGCATAACAAGGCTCCCTGTTCTCCATGGCCTGTGCTGCATTTCTGGATTTTACACTTTTTTCAGATGGCCCTTTTGACCGGGGGGCAGTGAGACTTCATTGTAGTGCAGGTTCATTTAACATGCTTGCTTGGTTGGCCAAAAAGTGTGTAAGCGTTTTTTCCTGAATATATTCAGGAAAAAACGCATACACCCTTTTTGGCCAAGTGCATCATTGTCGACGTTCTGCCTCTTTTCCTATGCTTTAAATGCAATTCCATTCTACCCAATGAAATCGTTTTCCTGCAATTCTGCCCCGCTTTCAAGTCCTCTTCGCAGCTTTCCTTCAATATATTTTTGGACGAGAGCTGTCATTTATAACTCTGCAGGTTCGTGAATTACAGTGCCCCTGAGCTCCTCTCTTCAAATCGCTTTCTTGGAAGCTGGCCGCAAACCCGCAGGATTGCTTCAGGCCCTAATCTGGTTCCGGCACGGCATGCTGAGCCTTTGGTTAATTCCTCTTCCTGGTGGGAAATGAGTGTTAAATTTGCCCGTGCAGACACCTACAGCTAGTCTCTCATTGGTTCTCCCTATTCCTGTTCATCTTGCGCAGAAATTGCAAACTGTCCCAAAAAGGAAGTTAAAGGCACTGACTCTCCAAGTGGGGAGAGTGTTAGTAAAGCGTCTGGAATTGTGAACCCCAGTAAAATGGGAGAAAAACTGAGATGCATTTGAAAACGTTTCCCGGTCACACGGTGCACCATACTGTGGGTTTCCCATGCATGCTTTAGCTGAAGGAAGAATCACTTAAACCTGGAGAGTTGGGACCCATGGAATGGGTACCATGCAGTATGACTTCAAATGGTGTGCATTTGCTCATCGAACCTCACCAATGCTATCAGCCCGAAGTGTCCAACCTTATGTCTCACTCAGCTCTGGGTTTAGATGAGGTAAATCCAGGTTGCATCACAAGCCCTGAATGAATTATTTAAGAATTGCTCTCTATTTCACTGTCATTGTGTTTTGTTTTTGTAATTCATTTTGATAATAGGATTTATCGGATTTTCTCTGCTGCCTTCATGCAGCTGTACACATGCTTGATTCTCTTATGGAGACATATAAATCCATGGGTTTGAAGATTCTTACTAGTCAGCTGTATTCCTAAGCGTTGAATATAGGGTGTTTAGCCCAATTCGTTGAGCAAGGGGTAGGTCTTGACTATTACATATTTGACGTATGGAATGGTATCTGTGCTAAGTTCTATCTCTGGTTTTATGCAGCACCCCAACTCACCTTTCCCCTTAAGCAAACATAAGTTGGTTTTCTAAATTTGAGGCAATGTTCTGTTTTGTAATTCAGTTCATGTGTAGCCAAGATTATATTTGGTGTATTAGTGATATCTTATGATGTTTCATTTTCTGTGTGACTTATTTCACTTAGAATCATCATACCTGAATCCACTCATTATGCCAGAACGGCCCAGATGACATAGACTTCATTGGTGAGTGATATTCCATTGTACGTACGTACCACAACTTCTTTATCCATTTTTCCCATTCTGGGATATTTAACTTGTACCGTAGACGAGGTTCTTGTAAACAGAGCCGTCTGAAACTTTGGGGTGGCTGTGTGTTTTTGATTTTAATTTCCCTAAGCTATAGGACCATAAGTGGAAGTGCCGTAGGCTCCGTTGCTTTGTTTTTTAGGTGTTTCAGGAAACACCATACACTTCTCCAGAGTGGCTGTTGGCAATTTACATCCCACCCATCAGCATAACAAGGCTCCCTGTTCTCCATGGCCTGTGCTGCATTTCTGGATTTTACACTTTTTTCAGATGGCCCTTTTGACCGGGGGGCAGTGAGACTTCATTGTAGTGCAGCTTCATTTAACATGCTTGCTTGGTTGGCCAAAAAGTGTGTAAGCGTTTTTTCCTGAATATATTCAGGAAAAAACGCATACACCCTTTTTGGCCAAGTGCATCATTGTCGACGTTCTGCCTCTTTTCCTATGCTTTAAATGCAATTCCATTCTACCCAATGAAATCGTTTTCCTGCAATTCTGCCCCGCTTTCAAGTCCTCTTCGCAGCTTTCCTTCAATATATTTTTGGACGAGAGCTGTCATTTATAACTCTGCAGGTTCGTGAATTACAGTGCCCCTGAGCTCCTCTCTTCAAATCGCTTTCTTGGAAGCTGGCCGCAAACCCGCAGGATTGCTTCAGGCCCTAATCTGGTTCCGGCACGGCATGCTGAGCCTTTGGTTAATTCCTCTTCCTGGTGGGAAATGAGTGTTAAATTTGCCCGTGCAGACACCTACAGCTAGTCTCTCATTGGTTCTCCCTATTCCTGTTCATCTTGCGCAGAAATTGCAAACTGTCCCAAAAAGGAAGTTAAAGGCACTGACTCTCCAAGTGGGGAGAGTGTTAGTAAAGCGTCTGGAATTGTGAACCCCAGTAAAATGGGAGAAAAACTGAGATGCATTTGAAAACGTTTCCCGGTCACACGGTGCACCATACTGTGGGTTTCCCATGCATGCTTTAGCTGAAGGAAGAATCACTTAAACCTGGAGAGTTGGGACCCATGGAATGGGTACCATGCAGTATGACTTCAAATGGTGTGCATTTGCTCATCGAACCTCACCAATGCTATCAGCCCGAAGTGTCCAACCTTATGTCTCACTCAGCTCTGGGTTTAGATGAGGTAAATCCAGGTTGCATCACAAGCCCTGAATGAATTATTTAAGAATTGCTCTCTATTTCACTGTCATTGTGTTTTGTTTTTGTAATTCATTTTGATAATAGGATTTATCGGATTTTCTCTGCTGCCTTCATGCAGCTGTACACATGCTTGATTCTCTTATGGAGACATATAAATCCATGGGTTTGAAGATTCTTACTAGTCAGCTGTATTCCTAAGCGTTGAATATAGGGTGTTTAGCCCAATTCGTTGAGCAAGGGGTAGGTCTTGACTATTACATATTTGACGTATGGAATGGTATCTGTGCTAAGTTCTATCTCTGGTTTTATGCAGCACCCCAACTCACCTTTCCCCTTAAGCAAACATAAGTTGGTTTTCTAAATTTGAGGCCCTGTTCTGTTTTGTAATTCAGTTCATGTGTAGCCAAGATTATATTTGGTGTATTAGTGATATCTTATGATGTTTCATTTTCTGTGTGACTTATTTCACTTAGAATCATCATACCTGAATCCACTCATTATGCCAGAACGGCCCAGATGACATAGACTTCATTGGTGAGTGATATTCCATTGTACGTACGTACCACAACTTCTTTATCCATTTTTCCCATTCTGGGATATTTAACTTGTACCGTAGACGAGGTTCTTGTAAACAGAGCCGTCTGAAACTTTGGGGTGGCTGTGTGTTTTTGATTTTAATTTCCCTAAGCTATAGGACCATAAGTGGAAGTGCCGTAGGCTCCGTTGCTTTGTTTTTTAGGTGTTTCAGGAAACACCATACACTTCTCCAGAGTGGCTGTTGGCAATTTACATCCCACCCATCAGCATAACAAGGCTCCCTGTTCTCCATGGCCTGTGCTGCATTTCTGGATTTTACACTTTTTTCAGATGGCCCATTTGACCGGGGGGCAGTGAGACTTCATTGTAGTGCAGATTTCTTTAACATGCTTGCTTGGTTGGCCAAAAAGTGCGTATCCGTTTTTTCCTGAATATATTCAGGAAAAAACGCATACGCCCTTTTTGGCCAAGTGCATCATTGTCGACGTTCTGCCTCTTTTCCTATGCTTTAAATGCAATTCCAGTCTACCCCCTGAAATCGTTTTCCTGCAATTCTGCCCCGCATTCAAGTCCTCTTCGCAGCCTTCCTTCAATATATTTTTGGACGATAGCTGTCATTTATAACTCTGCAGGTTTGTGAATTACAGTGCCCCTGAGCTCCTTTCTTCAAATCGCTTTCTTGTGAGCTGGCCGCAAACCCGCAGGATTGCTTCAGGCCCTAATCTGGTTCCGGCACGGCATGCTGAGCCTTTGGTTAATTCCTCTTCCTGGTTGGAAATGAGCGTTAAATTTGCCCGTGCAGACACCTACAGCTAGTCTCTCATTGGTTCTCCTTATTCCTGTTCATCTTGCGCAAAAATTGCAAACTGTGCCAAACAGGAGGTTAAAGGCACTGACTCTCCAAGTGGGTAGAGTGTTAGTAAAGGGTCTGGAATTGTGAACCCGAGTAAAAGGGGACAAAAACTGAGATGCATTTAAAACGTTTCCCGGTCACACGGTGCACCATACTGTGGGTTTCCCATGCATGCTTTAGCTGAAGGAAGAATCGCTTAAACCTGGAGAGTTGGGACCCATGGAATGGGTACCATGCAGTATGACTTCAAATGGTCTGCATTTGCTCATCGAACCTCACCAATGCTATCAGCCCGAAGTGTCCAACCTTATGTCTCACTCAGCTATGGGTTTAGATGAGGTAAATCCAGGTTGCATCACAAGCCCTGAATGAATTATTTAAGAATTGCTCTCTATTTCACTGTCATTGTGTTTTTTTTTTTAATTCATTTTGATAATAGGATTTATCGGATATTCTCTGCTGCCTTCATGCAGCTGTACACACGCTTGATTCTCTTATGGAGACATATAAATCCATGGGTTTGCAGATTCTTACTAGTAAGGTGTATTCCTAGGCGTTGAATATAGGGTGTTTAGCCCATTTCGTTGAGCAAGTGGTACGTCTTGACTGTTACATATTTGACATATGGAATGGTATCTGTGCAAATTTCTAACTCTGGTTTTATGCAGCACCCCAACTCACCTTTCCCCTTACGCAAACATAAGTTGGTTTTCTAAATTTGAGACCTTGTTCTGTTTTGTAATTCAGTTCATGTGTAGCCAAGTTTACATTCCGTGTATTAGTGATATGATGTTTCATTTTCTGTGTGACTTATTTCACTTAGAATCATTGTACCTGAATCCACTCATTATGCCATGACGGGCCTGATGATATAGATTTCATTGGTGAGTGATATTCCATTGTACGTATGTACCACAATTTCTTTATCCATTTTTCCCTTTCTGGGATATTTAACTTGTACCGTAGACGAGGTTCTTGTGAAGAGAGCCGTCTGAAACTTTGGGGTGGCTGTGTGTTTTTGATTTTAATTTCTCAAAGCTATAGGACCATAAGTGGAAGTGCCGTAGGCTCTCTTGCTTTGTTTTTTAGGTGTTTCAGGAAACACCATACACTTCTCCAGAGTGGCTCTTGGCAATTTACATCCCACCCATCAGCATAACAAGGCTCCCTGTTCTCCATGGCCTGTGCTGCCTTTCTGGATTTTACACTTTTTTCAGATGGCCCTTTTGACCGGGGGGCAGTGAGACTTCATTGTAGTGCAGATTTCTTTAACATGCTTGCTTGGTTGGCCAGAAAGTGCGTATGCGTTTTTTCCTGAATATATTCCGGAAAAAACGCATACGCCCTTTTTGGCCAAGTGCATCATTGTCGACGTTCTGCCTCTTATCCTATGCTTTAAATGCAATTCCAGTCTGCACCCTGAAATCGTTGTCCTGCAATTCTGCCCCGCTTTCAAGTCCTCTTCGCAGCCTTCCTTCAATATATTTTTGGACGATAGCTGTCATTTATAACTCTGCAGGTTTGTGAATTACAGTGCCCCTGAGCTCCTTTCTTCAAATCGCTTTCTTGTGAGCTGGCCGCAAACCCACAGGATTGCTTCTGGCCCTAATCTTGTTCCGGCACTGCATGCTGAGCCTTTGGTTAATTACTCTTCCTGGTGGGAAATGAGCATTAAATTTGCCCGTGCAGACACCTACAGCTAGTCTCTCATTGGTTCTCCCTATTCCTGTTCATCTTGCGCAGAAATTGCAAACTGTGCCAAACAGCAGGTTAAAGGCACTGGCTCTCCAAGTGGGGAGAGTGTTAGTAAAGGGTCTGGAATTGTGAACCCGAGGAAATGGGGACGAAAACTGAGATGCATTTGAAAACGTTTCCCGGTCACACGGTGCACCATACTGTGGGTTTCCCATGCATGTTTTAGCTGAAGGAAGAATCGCTTAAACCTGGAGAGTTGGGACCCATGGAATGGGTACCATGCAGTATGACTCAATTGGTCTGCATTTGCTCATCGAACCTCACCAATGCTATCAGCCCGAAGTGTCCAACCTTATGTCTCACTCAGCTCTGGGTTTAGCTGAGGTAAATCCAGGTTGCATCACAAGCCCTGAATGAATTATTTAAGAATTGCTCTCTATTTCACTGCCATTGTGTTTTGTTTTTGTAATTCATTTTGATAATAGGATTTATCGGATTTTCTCTGCTGCCTTCATGCAGCTGTACACACGCTTGATTCTCTTATGGAGATATATAAATCCATGGGTTTGAAGATTCTTACTAGTCAGGGGTATTCCTAGGCGTTGAATATAGGGTGTTTAGCCCATTTCGTTGAGCAAGGGGTAGGTCTTGACTATTACGTATTTGACGTATGGAATGGTATCTGTGCTAATTTCTAACTCTGGTTTTATGCAGCACCCTGATTCACCTTTCCCCTTAAGCAAACATAAGTTGGTTTTCTAAATTTGAGACCCTGTTCTGTTTTGTAATTCAGTTCATGTGTAGCCAAGATTACATTCCGTGTATTAGTGATATCTTATGATGTTTCATTTTCTGTGTGACTTATTTCACTTAGAATCATCGTACCTGAATCCACTCATTATGCCACGACGGTTCAAATGACATAGATTTCATTGGTGAGTGATATTCCATTGTACGTACGTACCACAACTTCTTTATCCATTTTTCGCTTTCTGGGATATTTAACTTGTACCGTAGACGAGTTTCTTGCAAACAGAGCCGTCTGAAACTTTGGGGTGGCTGTGTGTTTTTGATTTTAATTTCCCTAAGCTATAGGACCATAAGTGGAAGTGCCTTAGGCTCCGTTGCTTTGTTTTTTAGGTGTTTCAGGAAACACCATACACTTCTTCAGAGTGGCTCTTAGCAATTTACATCCCACCCATCAGCATAACAAGGCTCCCTGTTCTCCATGGTCTGTGCTGCATTTCTGGATTTTAACATTTTTCAGATGGCCCTTTTGACCGGGGGGCAGTGAGACTTCATTGTAGTGCAGATTTCTTTAACATGCTTGCTTGGTTTGCCAAAAGGGCGTATGCGTTTTTTCCTGAATATATTCCGGAAAAAACGCATACGCCCTTTTTGTCCTAGTGCATCATTGTTGACGTTCTGCCTCTTTTCCTATGCTTTAAGTGCAATTCCAGTCTACCCCCTGAAATCGTTTTCCTGCAATTCTGCCCCGCTTTAAAGTCCTCTTCGCAGCCTTGCTTCAATATAGTTTTGGACGATAGCTGTCATTTATAACTCTGCAGGTTTGTGAATTACAGTGCCCCTGAGCTCCTTTCTTCAAATCGCTTTCTTGTGAGCTGGCCGCAAACCCGCAGGATTTCTTCAGGCCATAATCTGGTTCCTGCATGGCAGGCTGAGCCTTTGGTTAATTCCTCTTCCCGGTGGGAAGTGAGCGTTAAATTTGCCCGTGCAGACACCTACAGCTAGTCTCTCATTGGTTCTCCCTATTCCTGTTCATCTTGCGCAGAATTTGCAAACTGTGCCAAACAGCAGGTTAAAGGCACTGACTCTCCAAGTGGGGAGAGTGTTAGTAAAGGGTCTGGAATTGTGAACCCGAGTAAAAGGGGACAAAAACTGAGATGCATTTGAAAACGTTTCCCGGTCACACGGTTCACCATACTGTGGGTTTCCCATGCATGCTTTAGCTGAAGGAAGAATCGCTTAAACCTGGAGAGTTGGGACCCATGGAATGGGTACCATGCAGTATGACTTCAAATGGTCTGCATTTGCTCATCGAACCTCACCAATGCTATCAGCCCGAAGTGTCCAACCTTATGTCTCACTCAGCTCTGGGTTTTGATGAGGTAAATCCAGGTTGCATCACAAGCCCTGAATGAATTATTTAAGAATTGCTCTCTATTTCACTGTCATTGTGTTTTGTTTTTGTAATTCATTTTGATAATAGGATTAATCGGATTTTCTCTGCTGCCTTCATGCAGCTGTACAGACGCTTGATTCTCTTATGGAGACATATAAATCCATGGGTTTGAAGATTCTTACTAGTCAGGTGTATTCCTAGGCGTTGAATATAGGTTGTTTAGCCCATTTCGTTGAGCAAGTGGTACGTCTTGACTATTACGTATTTGACGTATGGAATGGTATTTGTGATAATTTCTAACTCTGGTTTTATGCAGCACCCCAACTCACCTTTCCCCTTACGCAAACATAAGTTGGTTTTCTAAATTTGAGACCCTGTTCTGTTTTGTAATTCAGTTCATGTGTAGCCAAGATTACATTCGGTGTATTGGTGACATCTTATGATGTTTCATTTTCTGTGTGATTTATTTCACTTAGAATCATCATACCTGAATCCACTCATTATGCCACGACGGGCCTGATGACATAGATTTCATTGGTGAGTGATATTCCATTGTACGTACGTACCACAACTTCTTTATCCATTTTTCGCTTTCTGGGATATTTAACTTGTACCGTAGACGAGGTTCTTGTAAACAGAGCCGTCTGAAACTTTGGGGTGGCTGTGTGTTTTTGATTTTAATTTCCCTAAGCTATAGGACCATAAATGGAAGTGCCGTAGGCTCCGTTGCTTTGTTTTTTAGGTGTTTCAGGAAACACCATACACTTCTCCAGAGTGGCTGTTGGCAATTTACATCCCACCCATCAGCATAACAAGGCTCCCTGTTCTCCATGGCCTGTGCTGCATTTCTGGATTTTACACTTTTTTCAGATGGCCCTTTTGACCGGGGGGCAGTGAGACTTCATTGTAGTGCAGATTTCTTTAACATGCTTGCTTGGTTGGCCAAAAAGGGCGTATGCGTTTTTTCCTGAATATATTCAGGAAAAAACGCATACGCCCTTTTTGGCCAAGTGCATCATTGTCGACGTTCTGCCTCTTTTCCTATGCTTTAAATGCAATTCCAGTCTACCCCCTGAAATCGTTTTCCTGCAATTCTGCCCCGCTTTCAAGTCCTCTTCGCAGCGTTCCTTCAATATATTTTTGGACGATAGCTGTCATTTATAACTCTGCAGGTTTGTGAATTACAGTGCCCCTGAGCTCCTTTCTTCAAATCGCTTTCTTGTGAGCTGGCCGCAAACCCGCAGGATTGCTTCAGGCCCTAATCTGGTTCCGGCACGGCATGCTGAGCCTTTGGTTAATTCCTCTTCCTGGTTGGAAATGAGCGTTAAATTTGCCCGTGCAGACACCTACAGCTAGTCTCTCATTGGTTCTCCTTATTCCTGTTCATCTTGCGCAAAAATTGCAAACTGTGCCAAACAGGATGTTAAAGGCAATGACTCTCCAAGTGGGGAGAGTGTTAGTAAAGGGTCTGGAATTGTGAACCCGAGTAAAAGGGGACAAAAACTGAGATGCATTTGAAAACGTTTCCCGGTCACACGGTGCACCATACTGTGGGTTTCCCATGCATGCTTTAGCTGAAGGAAGAATCGCTTAAACCTGGAGAGTTGGGACCCATGGAATGGGTACCATGCAGTATGACTTCAAATGGTCTGCATTTGCTCATCGAACCTCACCAATGCTATCAGCCGGAAGTGTCCAACCTTATGTCTCACTCAGCTCTGGGTTTTGATGAGGTAAATCCAGGTTGCATCACAAGCCCTGAATGAATTATTTAAGAATTGCTCTCTATTTCACTGTCATTGTGTTTTGTTTTTGTAATTCATTTTGATAATAGGATTTATCGGATTTTCTCTGCTGCCTTCATGCAGCTGTACACACGCTTGATTCTCTTATGGAGACATATAAATCCATGGGTTTGAAGATTCTTACTAGTCAGGTGTATTCCTAGGCGTTGAATATAGGGTGTTTAGCCCATTTCGTTGAGCAAGTGGTACGTCTTGACTATTACGTATTTGATATATGGAATGGTATCTGTGCTAATTTCTAACTCTGGTTTTATGCAGCACCCCAACTCACCTTTCCCTTACGCAAAAATAAGTTGGTTTTCTAAATTTGAGACCCTGTTCTGTTTTGTAATTCAGTTCATGTGTAGCCAAGATTAAATTCCGTGTATTAGTGATATGATGTTTCATTTTCTCTGTGACTTATTTCACTTAGAATCATTGTACCTGAATCCACTCATTATGCCACGACGGGCCTGATGATATAGATTTCATTGGTGAGTGATATTCCATTGTACGTACGTACCACAATTTCTTTATCCATTTTTTGCTTTCTGGGATATTTAACTTGTACCGTAGACGAGGTTCTTGTGAAGAGAGCCGTCTGAAACTTTGGGGTGGCTGTGTGTTTTTGATTTTAATTTCCCTAAGCTATAGGACCATAAGTGGAAGTGCCGTAGGCTCTCTTGCTTTGTTTTTTAGGTGTTTCAGGAAACACTATATACTTCTCCAGAGTGTCTCTTGGCAATTTACATCCCACCCATCAGCACAACAAGGCTCCCTGTTCTCCATGGCCTGTACTGCCTTTCTGGATTTTACACTTTTTTCAGATGGCCCTTTTGACCGGGGGGCAGTGAGACTTCATTGTAGTGCAAATTTCTTTAACATGCATACTTGGTTGGCCAGAAAGCACGTATGCGTTTTTTCCTGAATATATTCCGGAAAAAACGCATACGCCCTTTTTGGCCAAGTGCATCATTTTCGACATTCTGCTATTTTCCTAAGCTTTAGGTGGATTTCCTGTCTACACCCTGAAATCGTTTTCCTGCAATTCTGCCCCGCTTTCAAGTCCTCTTCGAAGACTTACTTCAGTACATTTTTGTACGATAGCTGTCATTCATAACTCTGCAGGTTTGTGAATTACAGTGCCCCTGAGCTCCTTTCTTCAACTCGTTTTCTTGTGAGGTGGCCGCAAAACTGCAGGATTGCTTCAGGCCCTAATCTGTTTCAGGCAGGGCACGCTGAGCCTTTGGTTAATTCCTCTTCCTGGTGGGAAATGAGCGTTCCATTTGCCCGTGCAGACACTTACAGCCAGTCTCTCATTGGTTCTCCCTATTCCTGTTCATCTTGCGCAGAAATTGCAAACTGTGCCAAAGAGGAGGTTAAAGGCACTGACTCTCCAAGTGGGGAGAGTGTTAGTAAAGCGTCTGGAATGGTGAACCCGAGTACCAGGGGACGAAAACTGAGATGCATTTCAAAACGTTTCCCAATCAAACGGTGTACCTTACTCTGGGTTTGCCATGCATGGTTTAGTTGAAGGAAGAATCCCTTAAACCTGGAGAGTTGGGACCCATGGAATGGGTACCATACAGTATGACTTCAAAGGGTCTGCATTTGCTCACCGAACCTCACCAATGCTATGAGCCCGAAGTGTCCAGCCTTATGTCTCACCCAGGTCTGGTTGTAGATGTGGTAAATCAGATTGCATCACAAGCCCTGAATGAATTATTTAAGAATTGCTCTCTATTTCACTGTCATTGTGTTTTTTTTTGAAATTTATTTTGATAATGGGATTTATCGGATTTTCACTGCTGCGTTTAGGCCGCTGTACACACGCTTGATTTCCTTATGGAGACATATAAATCCATGGGTTTTAAGATTCTTACTTGTCAGGTATATTCCAAGGCGTTGAATATGGGGTGTTGAGTCCATTTCGTTGAGCAAGGCGTAAGTCTTTTCTATTATATATTTGGCTTATGGAACGGTATCTGTGCTAATTGCAATCTCTGGTTTTATGCAGAACCCCAACACACCTTTCCCCATAAGCAAACATAAGTTGGTTTTCTAAATTTGAGACCCTGTTCTGTTTTGTAATTCAGTTCATGTGTAGCCAAGTTTACATTCCGTGTATTAGTGATATCTTATGATGTTTGTTTTTCTCTGTGACTTATTTCTCGTAGAATCATCATACCTGAATCCACTCATTATTCCGTTACGGGCCTGATGACGTAGATTTCATTGCTGAGTGATATTCCATTGTACGTACGTACAACAACTTCTTTATTCATTTTTTGCTTTCTCGGATATTTAACTTGCATCGTAGACGAGGTTCTTGTAAACAGAGCCGTCCCAAAATTTGGGGTGGCTGTGTGTGTTTGATTTTAATTTCCCTAAGCTATACGACCATAAGTGGAAGTGCCATAGGCTGTGTTTCTTTGTTTCCTACGTGTTTCAGGAAACAGCATACACTTCTCCAGAGTGGCTGTTGGCAATTTACATCCCGCCCATCAGCATAACAAGGCTCCCTGTTCTCCATGCCCTGTCCTGCCTTTCTGGATTTTACACCTTTTTCAGATGGCCCTTTTCACCGGGGGGCCGTGAGACTTCATTGTAGTGCAGATTTCCTTTACACGCTTGCTTGGTTGGCCAAAAAGTGCGTATGCGTTTTTTCCTGAATATATTCAGGAAAAGAACGCATACGACCTTTTTGGCCAAGTGCATCATTGTCGACATTCTGCCTCTTTTCCTATGCTTTAAGTGCAATTCCAGTCTACCCCCTGAAATCGTTTTCCTGAAATTCTGCCCCTTTTTCAAGTCCTCTTCGAAGACTAACTTCAATATATTTTTGGACGATAGCTCTCATTCATAACTCTGCAGGTTTGTGAATTACAGTGCCCCTGAGCTCCTTTCTTCAACTCGCTTTCTTGTGAGCTGGCCGCAAAACCGCAGGATTGCTTCAGGCCCTAATCTTTTTCCAGCAGGCACGCTGAGCCTTTGGTTAATTCCTCTTCCTGGTGGGAAATGAGCGTTCCATTTGCCCGTGCACACACCTACAGCTAGTCTCTCATTGGTTCTCCTTATTCCTGATGATCTTGCGCAGAAATTGCAAACTGTGCCAAACAGGAGGTTAAAGGCACTGACTCTCCAAGTTGGGAGAGTGTTAGTAAGGCGTCAGGAACGGTGACCCTAAGTACCAGGGTACGAAATCTAAGATGCTTTTGAAAACGTTTCCCAATCACACGGTGGACCATACTCTGGGTTTCCCATGCATGTTTTAGCTGAAGGAAGAATCCCTTAAACCTGGAGAGTTGGGACACATGGAATGGGTACCATGCAGTATGACTCCAAAGGGCCTGCGTTTGCTCACCGAATCTCACCAATGCTATCAGCCCGAAGTGTCCAGCCTTATTTCTCACCCAGCTCTGGGTGTAGATATGGAAATCAAGGTTGCATCACAAGCCCTGAATGAATTATGTAAGAATTGCTCTCTATTTCACGGTCATTGTGTTTTGTTTTTGAAATTTATTTTGGTAATGGGATTTATCGGATTTTCACTGCTGCGTTTAGGCCGCTGTACACACGCTTGATTTCCTTATGGAGACATATAAATCCATGGGTTTTAAGATTCTTACTTGTCAGGTATATTCCCAGGCGTTGAATATGGGGTGTTGAGTCCATTTCGTTGAGCAAGGAGTAGGTCTTCTCTATTATATATTTGGCCTATGGAACGGTATCTGTGTTAATTTCAATCTCTGGTTTAATGCAGCACCCCAACTCACCTTTCCCCATAAGCAAGCATAAGTTGGTTTTCTAAATTTGAGACCCTGTTCTGTTTTGTAATTCAGTTCATGTGTAGCCAAGTTTACATTCCGTGTATTAGTGATACCTTATGATGTTTCTTTTTCTGTGTGACTTATTTCACTTAGAATCCTCCTACCTGAATCCACTCATTATGCCGCTATGGGCCTGATGACATAGATTTCATTGCTGAGTGATATTACATTGTACGTACGTACCACAACTTCTTTATCCATTTTTGCATTCTGGGATATTTAACTTGTACCGTAGACGAGGTTCTTGTAAACAGTGCCGTCCAAAACTTTGGGGTGGCTGTGTGTTTTTGATTTTAATTTCCCTAATGTATAGGACCATAAGTGGTAGTGCCGTATGCACCCTTACTTTGTTTTTTAGGTGTTTCAGGAAACACCATACACTTCTCCAGAGTGGCTGTTGGCAATTTACATCCCGCCCATCAGCATATCAAGGCTCCATGTTCTCCATGACCTGTGCTGACTTTTTGGATTTTACACTTTTTTCAGATGGACCTTTTGACTGGGGGGCAGTGAGACTTCATTGTAGTGCAGATTTCTTTAACGTGCATGCTAGGTTGGCCAAAAAGTGCATATGCATTTTTTCCTGAATATATTCAGGAGAAACGCATACGCCCATTTTGGCCAAGTGCATCGTTGTCAAGGTTCTGCCTCTTTTCCTATGCTTTAAATGCAATTCCAGTCTACCCCCTGAAATCGTTTTCCTGCAATTCTGCCCCGCTTTCAAGTCCTGTTCCAAGACTTACTTCAATATATTTTTGGACGATAGCTGTCATTTGTAACTCTGCAGGTTTGTGAATTACAGTGTCCCTGAGCTCCTTTCTTCAACTCGCTATCTTGTGAGCTGGTCGCAAACCCGCAAGATTGCTTCAGGCCCTAATCTTGTTCGGGCAGGGCATGCTGAGCCTTTGGTTAATTCCTCTTCCTGGTTGGAAATGAGCGTTAAATTTGCCCGTGCAGACACCTACAGCTAGTCTCTCATTGGTTCTCCCTATTCCTGTTCATCTTGCGCAGAAATTGCAAACTGTGCCAAACAGGAGTTTAAAGGCACTGACTCTCCAAGTGGGGAGAGTGTTAGTAAAGCATCTGGAATGGTGAACCCGTGTAAAAGGGGACGAAACCTGAGATGCATTGGAAAACGTTTCTCGGTCACACGGTGCACCATACTGTGGGTTTCCCAGGCATGTTTTAGCTGAAGGAAGAATCCCTTAAACCTGGAGAGTTGGGACCCTTGGAATGGGTACTTCAAGGGGTCTGCATTTGCTCACGAAACCTCACCAATGCTATCAGCCTGGTGTCCAGCCTTATGTCTCACTCAGCTCTGGGTGTAGATGTGGTAAATCCAGTTTGCATCACAGGCCCTGAATGAATTATTTAAGAATTGCTCTCTATTTCACTGTCATTGTGTTTTTTGTTTCTGTAATTTATTTTGATAGTGGGATTTATCGTATTTTCACTGCAGTGTTCATGCCTCTGTAGACACGCTTGATTCTCTTACGGAGACATATAAACCCATGGGTTTGAAGATTCTTACTAGTCAGGTATATTCCTAGGCGTTGAATATGGGGTGTTGAGTCCGTTTTGTTGAGCAAGCAGTAGGTCTTGACTATTACATATTTGGCTTATGGACCAGTATCTGTGCTAATTTCAATCTCTGGTTTTATGCAGCACCCCAACTCACCTTTATCCTTAAGCAAGAATAAGTTGGTTTTCTATATTTGAGACCCTGTTCTGTTTCGTAATTCAGTTCATGTGTAGCCAAGTTTACATTCCATGTATTAGTGATATAGTATGTCTTTTTCTTTTTGAATTCTGTGACTTTGAATGATCATACGTAACTCCTCTGGAGTTGTTTCAAGTGGCCATATTGCATTGATTTCCAGGCTGAGTCATATTCCACTCTACATAAGCACCACATCTGTATCCATTTTTTCCCTCCAGAGACATTTAAGTTATATCCTAGTCGAGGATCTTTTAAACAGTGAGGCGGTATACATTGGGGTGCCTGTGTCCTCTCGATTTTTGTTTTTCCCATGATATACGTCCATGAGTGCAAGTGCCCTGTGCTCTGTAGCTCATTTTTTAGATGCTTTAGTAAACACAGTACACTTTTCCAGAGTGACCGTTGGCAATATACATTTCCAGTATAAGCCTCACAGGGCTCCCTTTTCTCCTTGCCCTGTCCTGCATTTCTGGTGTTTACACTTTATGAGGACGGCTCTTCTGACTGATGCGAAGTGATATGTTTTGTAGTATTGATTTCCAGTGCCCACCTGTTTGGTTGGCTAAAAAAGTGTATGCCCTTTTCTTGAATATATACAGAAAATGACGCATACACCATTTTTGGCCAACTGCAATGTTGGCAATGTTCAGCCCCTTTTCTTGTGCTTAATGGCGAGTCCTTTCTACCTCTTCCAATCCCTTTCCTGCCATTCTCTGTTGCTTACAAGTCCTTTTCTCTGACTTTCCTCAAGACATTTTTCAGTGATAGATATTTTCAACTCTGCAGTTTCGTGAATTTTAGTGCCACTGAGCTCCATTTTTCAACTTGTGTTTATGGGAACTGGCCACAAAGCAGCGGGATTTCCTCAAGCCCTATTCTGTTTCCATGGGCAACCCTAGCCTTTGGTCAATTCGTCTTCCTGATTGGAAATTAGAGTGACATGTGCCTGTCCGAACACCTAGGACTTGTCTCTCATTGTTCCTCCTCCTTCTGCTTCATCCTCTGGACAAATTCCAAACTGTATGCAACAGGATGTTGACAGTGCTGACATCTCCAAGTGGGGAGACTGTTCGTAAAGACGCTGGAGGGGTGAACCCGAGCACCAGGAGAAGAGGAGATGAGATGCCTTTTCCAAACTCTTCCCGATCAGACAGTATACCATCCTCTGGGTGTGACAGGCATGCTTTAGCTGTAGGAAGGGTCCCATTCATGTGAGGAGAACACCAGGGCTTTTTCAAAATCAGTGTCTCTCCGCAACCCAAAGTGGGGAATGTTTTAAGCTACGGCTACACATATGTTCATTAAGGGCCTTAGGAAGTAGGCAGAGTCCAAACTTTAGATGATTGAAGTCTTCAGGGTCAGAAGCACTCACCACCGGCTTCCCTTAGGTTCCATTTTAACTGTCATTAATAGATGATGTCAATAAAAATATCTATTCTTTTTCAGATTATTTCCCCTTATAGGTTATTGCAAAATATTGAGTGTAGTTCCCTGTGCTATACAGCAGTTCCTTGTTGATGATCGATTTTATACATAGCAGTGTGTATGTGTTAATCCCAAACTGTTAATTTATCCCTCCTCTCACCTTTCCCCTTTGGTAATAATAAATTATAAGACTTTATACTTCTCAGAAATGGGGGAGCTGAAAGAGAGGTATCATTGTCAATGGAAAAGCATTTAAAACAAGATTGAAGCTTTAACCAAGATTATTAGATGTACATCCTTGGAAAGAAATCACTTCGTTTCTCTAATATTGACCTGACAAATAAGACAAACCTTTTCACTGAACTTGCTTATAATAAAGTGATGGAAATACCAAATGGAAGTGTTAGAAACATCTTATTTTACCCGAGCCTTATACACTGTTCTATGTTAATTACAGTTTGGCTGACACATCTGTTCATTGAAGTTACAATGTTCTGAATTTCTGTTACTGATCCTCCAGAGTGGACCCCAACAAGTGTCCCCCTGCCCAGGGTCATTGGAGCCAACAGATCGAGACTGAGTTTGGTTCAGAAGCAAAGGAAACTTTATATTTTGATCAGAGAATGGAGAGGTGAGAGCATGTGCTACCCGGTGGGCTGTGGGCTGGGCTGCTGTGTAGAGATCCTGTCAGAGTCAGTCAGAGGGAGGGGGCGGAGCTCTTGAGGGCCCGGCTGGCTGCAGCTCAGGCTCTATATCACGGAGTGTGCACTGTGCCCCAGGAGCTGAGTTGTCGACCCAGCCATTCTGCACTAGGAAATCAGGTCTGAAGTGCCGGGTGTGGAACCTCTGTATGCGGGACCCTAGGAGCACGTGTAATTAGACAAAGCACAAAGGATAAAAAAGGTTAGACTTTATTTTATTGCCCAGATTCTATTTTTCTCTCCCAGGGATTTTTAAGGGGCTTTGCCTGGGACAAACACCTCTTCTGCCTTTTGTCCCCTTCCTCATTCTTGGAGTGCTGAGGGTGCAGACCCTTCATCTGTAACTGCTGAGTGCTGAGTTAGGAGCCCTCATACCCGTGGGCGAGGGTCAGAACTTCTCCCCAGCAGCCTCCAGGTGACGTTGATTGTCCCCAGGCCTCCTGCCTCCCTGCTCGTCCGCCTGAGCACCAATATTGGAAGTTTTATAGATTCTAATGACCTTTAAGGGTCCAGGAAGGAGATGTGCAGTGACGCTGTGAGGTCCAGTTTCACCCCGCCCCTCATTTGTTCGGCCACCTTAGGCTGACCGTTTCTGCCAGCGTAGATGCTCTGACCAGTAGTCTGCGCTTTCTTCAATTAGGCCCCTGAATTAACGTAAAAACAGCACCAGGTGTCAGGACCCTGCCTGCTCAACTCCAAGACAGTCCAGGGTCAGTGGTGATGAAGGACCATGATGGCCACTGGGTCAACAGCCTTTGAAGTAAACAGGAGTTCAGCCAGTCTTATTGGCCACCATGATCACAGTGTCTGTAGGATTTTCTATGGTGACAGCGTGATATACGGTTCCCCCGCCAAGATTATTACCTCCCCTCTGGGCGCAGTAAGTCCTGCAAGCAGTAGTCTACTCTTTTGGGACACACTCTTGTTGTTTTATGAGAGAAACTCCAGGTCAAGTGATGGTCACACGAGTCGTCATGGTGCCCCTTTGCCCCAGTTATCTCTCTGGAGGTTGGAGTTGGAGGACCTCCTCACTCAAGGTCAGTGTGCCCACGGAGCAAACCCTGCAACTTCAGGGCATCGTTGGGGGTTAGGATCACCACGTGGGGTCCTTTTCCCTTAGGAGGGAGGTGGCCTTTTGGGCTGCTGATTTCCAGGTTTTCAGATACTGCCAGTATCTTGGCCAGATGTGGCGGTGGGCCAAGCCCCTTGGTGACCGTAGTATATCCTACCTGGATGGCATTCTTGCATTGTTCCATTTCAAGTGGTCCCAGGTTTTGCACTAATACTCCAATGGTGATTCACCGTTCACCAGGAAAGTAAAGGTCAAAGGGTTTAACTAAATTAGGGAGTTCCAGGGCAAGGGTCTGAATTGACTGCTCTTTCCATTCTTGAAAGGCCACTTCTGGATTCTATTCAAAAGGATCATCATCTTTTCCTTTCAGTGTTTCATATAGAGGCCCAGCTAGTAGACTGTAGTTAGGGATCAAGAAGCAGCAAACCCTGGCCTCGCCAGGAATCTCTAAGCTGTCTTCTAGTTTTAGAAATGGGTAAGGCTGTAAATTGTTTCTTCCCTTTCCTGGGTTGGGCTTCTCCGACCTTCTCTGAGAATGAAGCCCAGGCAGGTCACCGTAGTCTGTGATATTTGAGCTTTTTCTTGGACAACTTGTATCCTTTATTGGCTTGGTAGTTCAGAGGTCTCCTTATTAGGGCTGGCGATCAGAATGTCGTCTGCATATTGAAGGAGTGTTTCCTTTTCCAGAGGTAGAACTTTTAGGTCTTTAGCTGAGCTTTCCCCAAAGATGGTGTGGGAATTTTTGAACCCTTGGGGCAACACGGCCCGGAAGTATTGTTTTAGTTTTATGTTGAGTCCTGCCACTCACAAGCCAAAATTTCTTGTGACTCTGGGACTAGTAGAATACAAAAGAAGGCATCATTGAAGACTAATACAGAATACCAAGTCCTGGTGGTTGGTAGAATGACCAGCAGGGTGTAGGATTTAGGAACTACTGGAGGTATATCCTCGGTGGCTTCACTGACTGTCCTGACATCCTTTACCAGGACTCCAGCAGCCCATGGGGCTCTCGAGGTCAGGCCAATCCCAGGATATGGAGCTCACCTGGACAGGTACCCACCCCCACCCCAGCCCACGGGGCTCTCGTGTTCAGGCCCCTCCCAGGATATGGGGTTCCCTGGGCAGGTTCCCCTGCAGCCCATGGGGCTCTCGTGGTCAGGCCCCTCCCAGGATACAGAGCTACCCTTGCAGATACCGTGGCAGGGCTGGGCACACAGGAACCGTGCACATCGCCCTCATTTCAGAGCACTCCCAGCTCACCTGTCACTCAGATCTGACACAGAGCACCTCAGAGCAGGACTTGAACTAACAAACAGCAGCTCCGACAGGTCTGTGACCCTGGGCATCACTCTGTGTGGCCTCCCCCCACCTGGTCTTCCAGAGACTTCCACTGCACCCGGGGCACCAGGCCTCTGTCTCCACCCACCACCCACCCCTCCTCTCCCTGACTCCTGGGTTCCTCTCATTAGGAGAGGGTTTTCTTGAAGTTGTCTCCCACTCATGGGCCAGATAATATAATTAGAAAACAAGCCAGAGCTGCAGCCCCTTGTCTATCCTGACTCTCAGGAGCCCACACCTGTTTCTTGGACCTGGCCGATTCAGCAAGTTCCAGTTTCTGCAACTGTGAGCCGCTGAGGGGTGATTATTGGCTGGCCTGGGAAGCCTGACCGTGCCGGCCAGCCCTCCCCTGGTGTGCCTGGGTTGAGATCAATATAAACACCACTCCAGGCAGCAAGAGCCCCTGCAGCTGTGCCTGACGCCATTTTCTCTGCCCTGTCAGCAGTCTCGGGGCTGGACTGGTGGGAGGGAGTGAGAGGCCACGGCTTTGTGGGTGGCCCAGTGTGAGTGGGGCTCTGCTGGACTTTCTGCAGCAGTTGCCAAGATGCCACCTGCTAAAGAAGAGGATGTGTCACCGATACCTGCTGCTGGAATTTCTACCTGGACAGAGGTGAGTGAGGGAGAAAGCAGTGGGGGCCGGGACAGGAGGGGTATCTCAGGCAGGGAAATGGAAAGCTTCCAGAAGAGCACCCAGGGCCAGGACCATCCTGGCTGGCCTGCAGGCACCAAGTCGGCTGGCATGCTGTCGCTCATGTGGCTCCATGGCCCTTCCTCTAGGCTTTCAAGTCCTTGTACATATTCAGGTGTTTTACCCGGGAAGGGTTGGAACATTTCAGCAGCAGCTAGCCTGGGGCTCGGCTCACGTTTACTCACAGATGCCTCGGCATGGGCCCCCAGCTTTGCAATGAGGACGCTTGTTGCGTGGGGCCTGCTGGCTGAATGGGAGATGATTCCCCACCACTGACCAACTTCAGAATTGTTTACAACTGGAGCAAGTGCCCTGATACGGTTTTCCTCTGTGTAACTGGTGTGTTCTGTTTTTTTTTTCTTTTTTTCGTTTTTGGTTCAAGGTAGATTTTATTCCTCTTTTTTGTATTTACAGATATAAGCATGGAAATAATTTATTCATATAAATACATGTATGTGAAGGGAAGAATATTTTTTCTGTTTTACTTTTTGTAATTTTGAATTTATTTTATTTTTTTATACAGCAGGTTATTTTTGGTTATCGATTTTATACATATAAATGTATATATGCCAATCCCAATCTCTCAACTCCTCCCACCACCACCCCCCAACAGCTTTCCCCCCTTGGTGTCCATACGTTTGTTGTCTACATCTGTTGCTCTATTTCTGCCTTGCAAAACGGTTCATCTGTACAATTTTTCTAGGTTCCACATATATGCATTAATATACAAGATTTGTTTTTCTATTTCTGACTTACTTCACTCTGTATGACAGTCTCTAGATCCATCAACGTCTCTACAAATGACCCAATTTCATTCCTTTTTATGGCTTAGTAATATTCCATTTTATATATGTACCTCATCTTTATGCATTCGTCTGTCTGTGGGCATTTAGGTTGCTTCCATTACCTGGATATTGTAAATAGTGATGCAATGAACATTGCGGTGAATGTCTCTTTTTGATTTATGGTTTTGTCTGGGTATAGGCCCAGTAGTGAGATTGCTGTATCATATGGTAATTCTATTCTTAGTTTTATAAGAAACTCCATAATCTCCACAGTGACTGTATCAATTTACATTCCCAACAATAGTGGAAGAGGGTTCCTTATCTCCACACCCTTTCCAGCATCTGTTGTTTGAAGATTTTCTGATGATGCCCATTCTAACAGGTGTGAGGTGATACACCATGGATGAGTCTATTTCGTTGAGCAAAGCGTAGGTCTTGTCTATTACATATTTGGCTTATGGAACGGTATGTGTGCTAATTTCAATCACTGGTTTTATACAGCACCCCAACTCAACTTTCCCCTTAAGCAAGCATAAGTTTTTATCTAAATGTGAGACTCTGTTCGGTTTTGTAATTCAGTTTATGTGTAGCCAAGTTTACACTCTCTATATTAGTGATATCTTATGATAATTATCTTACTCTGTGTGACCTATTTCGCTTAGAATCATCATACTTAAATCCACTCAATTTGCTGCTACAGGCCTGATGACATTGATTTCATTGCTGAGTGATATTCCGTTGTACGTAAGTAGCACAACTCCTTTATCCATTTTTTTCTTTCTGGGATATTTAATTTGTACTGGACTCGAGGTTCTTGGAAACACAGCAGCCCTAAATTTTGTGTTGGCTGTGTCTTCTTGATTTTAATTTTCCTAAGCTATAGGGCCAAAAGTGGAAGTGCCCTAGGGTCTGTAGCTTTGTTTGTCAGATGTTTCAGGATACACTATAAACATCTCCAGAGTGTCTGTTGGCAATTTACATCCCGCCCATCAGCATAACAAGGCTCCCTTTTCTCCATGGCCTGTCCTGTGTTTCTGGTTTTTAAACTTTTTTCAGATGGCCCTTTTGACGAATGGGAAACGAGACTTCATTGTAGTGCGGATTTCCATTGCTCGAGTGCTTGGTTGGCCAAAAAGGGCATATGCGTTTTTTCCTGAATATATTCAGGAAAAATGTATACGCACTTTTGTCCAAGTGCATCACTGTCAAAGATCTGCCGCTTTTCACATGCTTTAAATGCAATTCCAATCTACCTCCTGAAATATGATTCCTGCAATTCTGCCTCGTTTTCAAGTCCTCTTTGCAGACTTACTTCAATATATTTTTGCCAATAGCTGTCATTTATAACTCTGCAGGTTTGTGAATTACAGTGCCCGTGATTTCCGTTCTTAACTCGTTTCCTTGAAAGCTGGCCACAGACCCGCAGGTTTGCTTCAGGCCATAATCTGGGTCCCGCACGGCACTCTGAGCCTTTGGTTAATTCCTCTTCCTGGTGGGAAATTAGAGTTCAATGTGCCCCTCCAGACACCTGCCTCACTCCCAGCCCCTTGGTGATGTCTGTCCTCTGGTTTGAGGCCACATGTGCTGGGTTCCTCACCTTTGGCTGATGTGGCCCCACTGGTGTGAGGACACTCCTGTTTGGTTCCCATCCCCTTGGTGATGTGGGTCCTCCGGTGAGAGTCTGATCCTGGTTGGGTTACTCACACTTCTGTGAGGTGGGCCCTCTTCTCTGAGGTCACTCCTGCCTGGCTGGCACACCCAGCCTTGGCGACGTCGGCCATCTGGTGGGAGTTGGTGCCTGCTGGGAGTCTCCTCCCCTCGGTAATGAGGGCCCTCTGGCGTCAGGCCCTAACTCCTGGGCTCCCAAAATTTTCTGATGTGCGACCTGTGGTGCGAATACACTCCTGTCAAGTTCCCAACCCCATGGGAATGTTGGCCTTCTGCTCTGCGGTCCCAACGGTGTGTTGCTCAGTTTCATGATGAGGGCCCTCTGGTGTGAGTTCACTCCGGCCTGGATCCCATAGCCACGCTGCTCCTGGCCACCTGCTGGGACATTACAACTGCGGGATTCCTCACCTTTTTTCTTCTATGGGCCCTCTGTTTTGAGACTCCTCCTGCCTGCCTCACTCCCAGCCCCTTGGTGATGTGTGTCCTCTGGTTTGAGGCCAGGTGTGCTGCGTCCCTCACCTTTTGATGATGTGGCCCCACTGGTGTGAGGACACTCCTGCCTGGTTCTTATCCCCTTGATGATGTGGGCCCTCTGGTGAGAGTCTGATCCTGTTTGGGTTCCTCACCCTTCTGTGAGGTGTGCCCTCTGCTGTGAGGTCACTCCTGCCTGGCTGGCACACCCCACCTGGGCAACATCGGCACTCTTGTGGCAGTTGGAGCCTGCTGGGAGCCTCCTTCCCTCGGTGATGAGGGCCCTCTTGCGTCAGGCACTAACTGCTGGGTACCCACATTTTCTGATACCTGCTAAGTGGTGCGAGGACACTCCTGCGAAGTTCCCATCCCCATGGGGATGTGGGCCTTCTGCTCTGAGGTCCCAATGTCTGGGTTGCTCACAGTTTCATGATGTGGGCCCTCTGCTGTGAGTTCACTGCAGCCTGGATCGCATAGACTCGGTGCTCTGGGCCGCCTGCTGAGAGGTTCCCACTGCAAGATTCCTCAGCTTTTTTATTCTATGGGCCCTGTGTTGTGAGGCTCCTCCTGCCTGCCTCACTCCGAGCCCCTTGGAGATGTGGGTCCTCTGGTTTAGGCCACATGGGCTGGGTTCCTCACCTTTCTATCATGTGGCCACACAGGTGTGAAGACAGTCCTGCCTGGTTCAGATCCCATTGGTGATGTGGGCCCTCTGGTGAGAGTCTTATCCTGGCTGGGTTCCTCACACTTCTGTGAGGTAGGCCCTCTGCTGTGAGGTCACTCCTGCCTGGCTGTCACATGTCACCTTGGCAACATGGGCCCTCAGTTGGGAGTTGGTGTCTGCTTGGAGTCTCCTCCCCTTGGTAATGAGGGCCCTCTGACGTCAGGCCCTAACTTCTGGGCTTCCAAAATTCTCTGATGTGTGCCCTGTGGTGCGAGTACACTTATGCCATGTTCCCAACCACATGGGAATGTGGGCCTTCTGCTCTGAGGTCCCAACGGCTGGGTTGCTCACAGTTTCATGATGAGGGCTCTCTGTTTTGAGTTCAGTCAGGTCTGGATCCCATAGCCTCGCTGCTCCTGGCCGCCTGCTAGGAGGTTCCAACTGCGGGATTCCTCACCATTTTTATTCTATGGTCCCTATGTTTTGAGGCTCCTCCTGCCTGCCTCACTCCCAGCCCCTTGGTGATATGTGTCCTCTGGTTTGAAGCCACATATGCTGGGTCACTCACATTTCAGTGATGAGGCCTCACTGGTGTGAGGACACTCCAGCCTGGTTCCCATTCCCTTGGTGATGTGGGCCCTGTGGTGAGAGTCTGATCCTCTTTGTGTTCCTCACACTTTTGTGAGGTGGGCCCTCTGCTCTGAGGTCACTCCTGCCTGGCTGGCACATCCCGCATTGGCAATGGCGGCCCTCTGGTAGCAGTTGGAGCCTGCTGGGAGCCTCCTCTCCTCGGTGATGAGAGCCCTCTGGCGTCAGGCCCTAACTGCTGGGCTCCCCACATTTTCTGATGTGTGCCCACTGGTGCGATGACACCCCTGCTTGGTTCCCTTCCCCATGGGGATGTGGGCCTTGTGCTCTGAGGTCACAACGGCTGGTTTGCTCACAGTTTCATGATGAGGGCCCTCTGTTGTGAGTTCATCACTGCCTGGATCCCATAGCCCTGGTGCTCTGGGACGCCTGCTGGGATGTTCCAACTGCTGGATTCCTCACCTTTTTTATACAATGGGCCATGTGTTGTGAGGTTAATCCTGCCTGCCTCGCTCTGAGACCCATGGTGATGTGGGTCCTCTGGTTTGAGGCCACATTTCCTAGGTACCTCAACTTTTGATGATGTGGCCCCACGGGTGTAATGACACTCCTGCCTGGTTCACAGCCCCTTGCTGATGTGGGCACTCTGGTGAGAGTCTGATCCTGGCTGTTTCCTTACCCTTCTGTGAGGTGGGCTCTCTGATGTGAGGTCACTCCTGCCTGGCTGGCTCACATCGCCTTGGCGATGTGGGCCCTCTGTTGGCCATGAAAGCATGCTGGGAGCCTCCTACCCTCTTTAATGAGGGCCCTGAAAAAACGCATATACACTTTTTGACCAAGTGCATCATTGTCGAGGATCTGCCTCTTCTCCTATGCTTTCAGAGCACTTCCCGTCTACCTCCTGAAATAATATTCCTGGAATTCTGCCCAGCTTTCAAGTCCTCTTTGCAGCCTTACTTCAATATATTTTTGTTTGATACCTGCCATTTATAACTCTGCAGGTTTGTTAATTAGAGTGTCCCTGAGCTACTTTCTTCAACTCGCTTTCTTGTGACCTGGCCGCAAAACCACAGGATTGCTTCAGGCCGTAAAATGGTTTCCGCACAGCATGCTGAGCCTTTGGTAAATTCCTTTTTCTGGTGAGAAATGAGTGTTAAATTTGCCCGTGCAGAAACCTACAGCTAGTCTCTCATTGGTTCTCCCTATTCCTGTTCATCTTGCACAGATATTGCAAACTGTGCCAAACAGGAGGTTAAAGGCACTGACTCTCCAAGTGGGTAGAGAGTTAGTAAAGTGTCTGGAATGGCGAACCCGAGTACTAGGGGACGAAAACAGAGAGGCATTTAAAATCGCTTCCCAGTCACACGGTGGACCATACTCTGGGATGCAGATGCATGTTTTAGGTGAAGGAAGAATCCCATAAACCTGGAAAGTTGGGACCCATGGAATAGGTACCATGCAGTATGACTTCAAAGGGTCTGCATTTGCTCATCGAACCTCACCAATGCTATCAGCCCGAAGTGTCCAACCTTATGTCTCACTCAGCTCTGGGTGTAGATGTGGTAAATCCAGGTTGCATTACAAGCCCTGAATGAATTATTTAAGAATTGCTCTCTATTTCAGTGTCATTGTGTTTTGATTTGTAATTCATTTTGATAATGGGATTTATCGGATTTTCTCTGCTGCATTCATGCCGCTGTACACACGCTTCATTCTCTTACGGAGACATATAAATCCATGGGTTTGAAGATTCTTACTAGTCAGGTGTATTCCTAGGCGTTGAATATGGGGTGTTTAACCCATTTCGTTGAGCAAGGGGTATGTCTTGACTATTACATATTTGGCTTATGGAAAGGTATCTGTGCTAATTTCTATCTCTGGTTTGATGCAGCACCCCAACTCACCATTCCCCTTAAGCAAGCATAAGTTGGTTTTCTAAATTTGAGACCCTGTTCTGTTTTGTAATTCAGTTCATGTGTAGGAAAGTTTACATTCCGTGTATTAGTGATATCTTATGATGTTTCATTTTCTGTGTGACTTATTTCACTTAGAATCATCGTAGCTGAACCCACTCATTATGCCGCGACGGGCCTGATGACATAGATTTCATTGGTGAGTGATATTCCATTGTACGTACTTCCCACGACTTCTTTATCCATTTTTCACATTCTGGGATATTTAACTTGTACCGTAGACGAGGTTCTTGTAAACAGAGCCGTCCGACACTTTGGGGTGGCTGTGTGTTTTTGATTTTAATTTCCCTAAGCTATAGGACCATAAGTGGAAGTGCCGTAGGCTCCATTGCTTTGTTTTTTAGGTGTTCCATGAAACACCATACACTTCTCCAGAGTGGCTGTTAGCAATTCACATCCCGCCCATCAGCATAACAAGGCACCCTGTTCTCCATGGCCTGTGCTGACTTTCTGGATTTTACACTTTTTTCAGATACCCCTTTTGACGGGGGGGCAGTGAGACTTCATTGTAGTGCAGATTTCCTTAACATGCTTGCTTGGTTGGCCAAAAAGGGCGTATGCGTTTTTTCCTGAATATATTCAGGAAAAAAGGCATACGCCCTTTTTGGCCAAGAGTATCATTGTCGACGTTCTGCCTCTTTTCCTATGCTTTAAATGCAATTCCCGTCTACCCCCTGAAATCGTTTTCCTGCAATTCTGCCATGCTTACAAGTTCTCTTGGCAGACTTCCTTCAATATATTTATGGATGATAGCTGTCATTTATAACTCTGCAGGTTTGTGAGTTACACTGCCCCTGAGCTCCTTTCTTCAACTCGCTATCTTGTGAGCTGGTCGCAAACCCACAGGATTGCTTCAGGCCCTAATCTGGTTCCGGCACGGCATGCTGAGCCTTTGGTTAATTCCTCTTCCTGGTGGGAAATGAGAGTTAAATTGGCCCGTGCAGACACCTACAGCTAGTCTCTCATTTGTTCTCCCTATTCCTGTTCATCTTGCGCAGAAATTGCCAACTGTGCCAAGCAGGAGGTTAAAGCACTGACTCTCCAAGTGGGGAGAGTGTGAGTAAAGGGTCTGGAATGGTGAACCCGAGTAAAAGGGGACGAAAACTGAGATGCATTTGAAAACGTTTGCCGGTCACACGGTGCACCATACTGTGGGTTTCCCATGGATGTTTTAGCTGAAGGAAGAATCCCTTAAACCTGGAGAGTTGCGACCCATGGAATGGGTACCATGCAGTATGACTTCAAAGGGTCTGCATTTGCTCATCGAACCTCACCAATGCTATCAGCCCGAAGTGCCCAACCTTATGTCTCACTCAGCTCTGGGTGTAGATGTGGGAAATCCAGGTTGAATCACAGGCCCTGAATGAATTATTTAAGAATTGCTCTCTATTTCACTGTCCTTGTGTTTTGTTTTTGTATTTCATTTTGATAATGGTATTTATCGGATTTTCTCTGCTGCATTCATGCCGCTGTACACACTCTTCATTCTCTTACGGAGACATATAAATCCATGGGTTTGAAGATTCTTACTAGTCAGGTGTATTCCTAGGCGTTGAATATGGGGTGTTTAGTCCGTTTCGTTGAGCAAGGGGTATGTCTTGACTATTACATATTTGGCTTATGGAAAGGTATCTGTGCTAATTTCTGTCTGTGGTTTTATTCAGCACCCCAACTCACCTTTCCCCATAAATAAGCATAAGTTGGTTTTCTAAATTTGAGACCCTGTTCTGTTTTGTAATTCAGTTCATGTGTAGCCAAGTTTACATTCCGTGGATTAGTGATATCTTATGTTTCATTTTCTGTGTGACTTATTTCATTTAGAATCATCGTACCTGAATCCACTCATTATGCCACGATGGGCCTGATGACATAGATTTCATTGCTGAGTGATATTCCATTGTATGTACGTTATACAACTTCTTCTTTATCCATTTTTCACCTTCTGGGATATTTTACTTCTCCGTAGATGAGGTTCTTCTAAACATAGCTGTCCGAAACATTGGGGTGGCTGTGTGCTTTTGATTTTCATTTCTCTAAGCTATAGGACCATAAGTTGAAGTGCCGTAGGCTCCGTTGCTTTGTTTTTTAGGTGTTTCAGGAAACACCATACACTTCTCCAGAGTGGCTGTTGGCAATTTACATACCGCCCATCAGCATAACAAGGCTCCCTGTTTTCCAAGACCTGTCCGGACTTTTTCGATTTTACACTTTTTTCAGATGGCCCTTTTGACGCGGGGACAGTGAGACTTCATTGTAGTGCATATTTCCTTTACACGCTTGCTTGGTTGGCCAAAAAGTACGTATGCGTTTTTTCCTGAATATATTCAGGAAAAAACGCATGCGCCCTTTTTGGCCAAGTGCATCATTGTCTACATTCTGCCTCTTTTCCTATGCTTTAAGTACAATTCCCGTCTACCCCCTGAAATCGTTTTCCTGAATTTCTGCCCAGCTTTCAAGTCCTCTTCGAAGACTTACTTCAATACATTTTTGGACGATAGCTGTCATTCATAACTCTGCAGGTTTGTGAATTACAGTGTCCCTGAGCACCTTTCTTCAACTCGCTTTCTTCTGAGCTGGCCACAAAACCGCAGGATTGCTTCAGGCCCTAATCTGTTTCCGGCAAGGCACGCTGAGCCTTTGGTTAACTCCCATTCCTGGTGGGAAATGAGCGTTCCATTTGCCCGTGCAGACACCTACAGCTAGTCTCTCATTGGTTCTCCCTATTCCTGTTCATCTTGAGCAGAAATTGCAAATTTTGCCAAACAGGAGTTTAAATAAACTGACTCTCCATGTGGGGAGAGTGTTAGAAAAGCGTCTGGAATGGTGAACCCGAGTACCAGGGGACGAAAACTGAGCTGCATTTGAAAACGTTTCCCAATCACGCGGTGGACCATACTCTGGTTTTCCCATGCATGTTTTAGCTGAAGGAAGAATCCCTGAAAGCTGGAGAGTTGGGACCCATGGAAAGGGAACCATGCAGTATGACTTCAAAGGGTCTGCGTTTGCTCACCGAACTTCACCAATGCTATGAGCCTGAAGTGTCCAGACTTATGTCTCACCCAGCTCTGGGTGTAGATGTGGGAAATCCAGTTTGCATCACATGCCCTGAATGAATTATTTAAGAATTGCTCTCTATTTCACTGTCCTTGTGTTTTGTTTCTGTGATTCATTTTGATAATGGGATTTATCGGATTTTCTCTGCTGCATTCATGCCGCTGTACACACGCGTCATTCTCTTACGAGGACATATATATCCATGGGTTTGAAGATTCTTACTAGTCAGGTGTATTCCTAGGCCTTGAATATGGGGTGTTTAGTCCAATTCCTTGAGCAAGGGGTAGGTCTTGACTATTACATATTTGGTTTATGGAAAGGTATCTGTGCTAATTTCTATCTCTGGTTTTATGCAGCTCCCCAACTCAACTTTCCCCTAATCCAAGCATAAGTTGGTTTTCTAAATTGAGACCCTGTTCTGTTTTGTAATTCAGTTCACGTGTAGCCAAGTTTACATTCCGTGTATTAGTGATAACTTGTGATGTTTCATTTTCTGTGTGACTTATTTCACTTAGAATCATCATACCTGAATCCACTCATTATGCCGCGACGGGCCTGATGACATTGATTTCATTGCTGAGTGGTATTCCTTTGTACGTACTTACCAGAACTTCTTTATCCATTTTTCACATTCTGGTATATTAAACTTGTACCGCAGACGAGGTTCTTGTAAACAGAGCCGTCCGACACTTTGGGGTGGCTGTGTGTTTTTGATTTTAATTTCCCTAAGCTATAGGACCATAAGTGGAAGTGCCGTAGGCTCCGTTGCTTTGTTTTTAGGTGTTTCAGGAAACACCATACCCTTCTCCAGAGTGGCTGTTGGCAATTTACATCCCGCCCATCAGCATAACAAGGCTCCATGTTCTCCATGGCCTGTGCTGCATTTCTGTATTTTACACTTTGTTCAGATGGCCCTTTTGACCAGGGGGCAGTGAGACTTCATTGTAGTGCAGATTTCTTTATCATGCTTGCTTGGTTGGCCAAAAAGGGCGTATGCGTTTTTTCCTGAATATATTCAGGAAAAAACGCATACGCCCTTTATGGCCAAGTGCATCATTGTCGACATTCTGCCTCTTTTCCTATGCTTTAAATGCAATTCCAGTCTACCCCCTGAAATCGTTTTCCTGCAATTCTGCCCCGCTTTCAAGTCCTCTTCGCAGCCTTCCTTCAATATATTTTTGGACGAGAGCTGGCATTTATAACTCTGCAGGTTTGTGAATTACAGTGCCCCTGAGCTCCTTTTTTCAAATAACTTTCTTGTGAGCTGGCCGCAAACCCGCAGTATTGCTTCAGGCCCTAATCAGGTTCTGGCACGGCATGCTGAGCGTTTGGTTAATTCCTCTTCCTGGTTGGAAATGAGCGTTATATTTGCCCGTGCAGACACCTACAGCTAGTCTCTCATTGGTTCTCCCTATTCCTGTTCATCTTGCGCAGAAATTGCAAACTGTGCCAAACAGCATGTTAAAGGCACTGGCTCTCCAAGTGAGGAGAGTGTTAAATGGGTCTGGAATGGTGAACCCAAGTAAAAGGGGACGAAAACTGAGATGCATTTGAAAACGTTTCCCGGTCACACGGTGCACCATACTGTGGGTTTCCCATGCATGTTTTAGCTGAAGGAAGAATTGCTTAAACCTGGAGAGTTGGGACCCATGGAATGGGTCCCATGCAGTATGACTTCAAAGGGTCTGCATTTGCTCATCGAACCTCACCAATGCTATCAGGCTGAAGTGTCCAACCTTATGTCTCACTCAGCTCTGGGTGTAGATGAGGTAAATCCAGGTTGCATCACAAGCCCTGAATGAATTATTTAAGAATTGCTCTCTATTTCACTCTCATTGTGTTTTGTTTTTGTAATTCATTTTGATAAGGGTATTTATCGGATTTACTCTGCTGCATACATGCAGCTGTACACACGCTTGATTCCTTTATAGAGACATATAAATCCATGGGTTTGAAGATTCTTACTAGTCAGGTGTATTGCTAGGCGTTGAATATAGGGTTTTTAGACCATCTCGTTGAGCAAGGGGTAGATCTTGACTATTACATATTTGACTTATGGAAGGGTATCTGTGCTAATTTCTATCTCTGGTTTTATGCAGCACCCAAACTCACCTTTCCCCTTAAGCAAACATAAGTTGGTTTTCTTAATTTGAGACCCTGTTCTGTTTTGCAATTCAGTTCATGTGTAGCCAAGATTACATTCGGTGTATTAGTGATTTCTTATGATGTTTCATTTTCTGTGTGACTTATTTCACTTAGAATCATCGACCTGAATACACTCATTATGCCCCGACGGGCCTGATGCCATAGATTTCATTGGAGAGTGATATTACAATGTACGTACGTACCACAAATTCTTTATGCATTTTTTGCTTTCTGTGATATTTTACTTGTACCGTCGACGAGGTTCTTGTAAACAGAGCCGTCTGAAACTTTGGGGTGGCTGTGTGTTTTTGATTTTAATTTCCCTAAGCTATAGGACCATAAGTGGAAGTGCCGTAGGCTCTGTTGCTTTGTTTTTTAGGTGTTTCAGGAAACACCATACACTTCTCCAGTGTGGCTCTTGGCAATTTACATCCCGCCCATCAGCATAACAGAGCTCCCTGTTCTCCATGGCCTGTGTTGCCTGTCTGGATTTTACACATTTTTCAGATGGCCGTTTTGACAGGGGGCAGTGAGACTTCACTGTAGTGCAGATTTCTTTAACATGCTTGCTTGGTTGGCCAAAAAGGGCGTATGCGTTTTTTCCTGAATATATTCTGGAAAAAACGCATACGCCGTTTTTGGCCAAGTGCATCATTGTCGACGTTCTGCCTCTTGTCCTATGCTTTAAATGTAATTCCAGTCTACCCCCTGAAATCGTTTTCCTGCAATTCTGCCCCGCTTTCAAGTCCTCTTCGCAGGCTTCCTTCAATATATTTTTGGATGATAGCTGTCATATATAACTCTGCAGGTTTGTGAATTACAGTGCCCATGATCTCCTTTCATCCAATCGCTTCCTTGTGAGCTGGCCGCAAACCCGCAGGATTGCTTCAGACCCTAATCTGGTTCCCGAATGGCATGCTGAGCCTTTGGTTAAATCCTCTTCCTGGTTGGAAATGAGCGTTAAATTTGCCTACGCAGACACCTACAGCTAGTCTCTCATTGGTTCTCCCTATTCCTGTTCATCTTGCGCAGAAATTGCAAAATGTGCCAAACAGGAGGTTAAAGGCACTGACTCTCCAAGTGGGGAGTGTTAGTAAAGGGTCTGGAATTGTGAACCCGAGTAAAAGGGAACGAAATCTGAGATGCATTTGAAAACGTTTCCCTGTCACACGGTGCACCATACTGTGGGTTTCCCCTGCATGTTTTAGCTGAAGGAAGAATCGCTTAAACCTGGAGAGTTGGGACCCATGGAATGGGTCCCATGCAGTATGACTTCAAAGGGTCTGCATTTGCTCATTGAACCTCACCAATGCTATCAGCCCGAAGTGTCCAACCTTATGTCTCACTCAGCTCTGGGTGTAGATGAGGTAAATCCAGGTTGCATCACAAGCCCTGAATGAATTATTCAAGAATTGCTCTCTATTTCACTGTCATTGTGTTTTGTTTTTGTAATTCATTTTGATAATGGGATTTATCGGATTTTCTCTGCTGCCTTCATGCAGCTGTACACACGCTTGATTCTCTTATGGAGACATATAAATCCATGGGTTTGAAGATTCTTACTAGCCAGTTGTATTCCTAGGCGTTGAATATAGGGTGTTTAGTGCATTTCGTTGAGCAAGGAGTAGGTCTTGTCTATTACGTATTTGGCTTATGGAACGGTATCTGTGCTAATTTCAATCTCTGTTTTTATGCAGCACCCCAACTCACCTTTCCCCATAAGCAAGCATAAGTTGGTTTTCTAAATTTGAGACCCTGTTCTGTTTTGTATTTCAGTTCATGTGTAGCCAAGTGTACATTCCGTGTATTAGTGACATCTTATGAGGTTTCTTTATCTGTGTGATTTATTTCACTTAGAGACATCGTACCTGAATCCAGTCCTTATGCTGCTTTGGGCCTGATGACATAGATTTCCTTGCTGAGTGATATTCCATTTTACGTAAGTACTACAACTTCTTTATCTCTTTTTTGCTCTCTGGGATATTTAACTTGTAGGGTAGACAAGGTTCTAAACAGAGCTGTCCCAAAGTTTTTGGTGGCTGCGTCTTTCTGATTTTAATTTCTCTAAGCTAAAAGACCATATGTGGAAGTGCACTGGGCTCAGTTCCTTTCTTTTTTAGGTGTTTCAGGAAACGCCATACACTTCTCCAGAGTGGCTGTTGGCAATTTACATCCCACCCATCAGCATAACAATGCTCCGTTTTCTCCATGGCCTGTCCTGTCTTTCTGGATTTTACAGTTTTTTCAGATGGCCCTTATGACCAGGGGGAAGTGAGACTTCATTGTAGTGCAGATTTCCTTTGCAAGCTTGCTTGGTTGGCCAAAAAGCGTGTATGCGTTTTTTCCTGACTATATTCAGGAAAAATCGAATACGCCCTTTTTAGCCAAGTGCATCATTGTCAACGTTCTGCCTCTTTTCCGATGCTTTAAATGCATTTTCAGTCTAACTCCTGATATCGGTTTCCTGCAATTCTGCCCCACTTTCAAGTCCTCTTCGCGTCCTTACTTCAATATATTTTTGGACAATAGCTGTCATTTATAACTCTGCATGTTTGTGAATTACAGTGCCCCTGAGCTCGTTTCTTCAACTCGTTTTCTTTTGAGCTGGCTGCATAACCATAGGATTGCTTCAGGCCCTAATCTGGTTCCGGGACGGCATGCTGAGCGTTTCGTTAAATCCTCTTCCTGGTGGGAAATGATCGTTAAATTTGCCCGTGCAGACACCTACAGCTACTCTCTCATTGGTTCTCCGTATTCCTGTTCATCGTGCGCAGAAATTGCAAACTGTGCCAAACAGGAGGTTAAAGGCACTGACTCTCCAAGTGGGGAGAGTGATAGTAATGGGCCTGGAATTGTGAACCCGAGAAAAAGGGGACGAAAACTGAGATGCATTTGAAAACGTTTCCCGGTCACACGGTGCACCATACTGTGGGTTTCCCATGCATGTTTTAGCTGAAGGCAGAATCCCTTAAAACTGGAGAGTTGGGACCCATGGAATGGGTCCCATGCAGTATGACTTCAAAGGGTCTGCATTTGCTCATCGAACCTCACCAATGCTATCAGCCCGAAGTGTCCAACGTTATGTCTCACTCAGCTCTGGGTGTAGATGAGGTAAATCCAGGTTGCATCACAAGCCCTGAATGAATTATTTAAGAATTGCTCTCTATTTCACTGTCATTGTGTTTTGTTTTTGTAATTCATTTTGATAAGGGGATTTATCGGATTTTTTCTGCTTCTTTCATGCAGCTGTACACACGCTTGATTCTCTTATGGAGACATATAAATCCATGTGTTGGAGTATTCTTACTAGTCAGGTGTATTCCTAGGCATTGAATATAGGGTTGTTAGTCCATTTCGTTGAGCAAGGGGTAGGTCTTGAGTATTACATATTTGACGTATGGAATGGTATCTGTGCTAATTTCCATCTCTGCTTTTATGCAGCACCCCAACTGAACTTTCCCCTTAAGCAAACTTAAGTTGGTTTTCTAAATTTGAGACCCTGTTCTGTTTTCTAATTCAGTTCATGTGTAGCCAAGATTACATTCGGTGTATTAGTGATATCTTATGATGTTTCATTTTCTGTGAGACTTACTTCACTTAGAATCATCGTACCTGAATCCACTCATTATGTCACGACGGGAATGATTACATTGATTTCATTGCAGAGTGATATTCCATTGTACATACGTAACACAACTTCTTTATCCATTTTTCGCTCTCTGGGATATTAAACTTGTACCGTAGATGAAGTTCTTGTAAACAGAGCCGTCAGAAACTTTGGGGTGGCTGTGTGTTTTTGATTTTAATTTCCCTAATCTATAGGAGCATAAGTGGAAGTGCCGTAGGCTCCGTTGCTTTGTTTTTTAGGTGTTTCAGGAAACACCATACACTTCTCCAGAGTGGCTGTTGGCAATTTACATCCCACCCATCAGCATAACAAGGCTCCCTGTTCTCCATGGCCTGTGCTGCATTTCTGGATTTTACACTTTTTTCAGATTGCCCTTTTGACCGGGGGGCCGTGAGACTTCATTGTAGTGCAGATTTCTTTAACATGCTTGCTTGGTTGGCCAAAAAGGGTGTATGCGTTTTTTCCTGAATATATTTAGGAAAAAACTCATACGCCCTTTTTAGCCGAGTGCATCATTGTCGACGTTCTGCCTCTTTTCCTATGCTTTAAATGCAATTCCAGTCTACCCCCTGAAATCGTTTTCCTGCAATTCTGCCCCGCTTTCAGTCCTCTTCGCAGCCTTCCTTCAATATATTTTTGGATTATAGCTGTCATTTATAACTTTGCAGGTTTGTGAATTACAGTTCCCCTGAGCTCCTTTCTTCAAATCGCTTTCTTGTGAGCTGGCCGCAAACCCGCAGGATTGTTTCAGGCCCTAATCTGGTTCCGGGACGGCATGCTGAGCCTTTGGTTAATTCCTCTTCCTGGTTGGAAATGAGCGTTAAATTTGCCCGTGCAGACACCTACAGCTAGTCTCTCATTGGTTCTCCCTATTCCTGTTCATCTTGCGCAGAAATTGCAAACTGTGCCAAACAGGAGGTTAAAGGCACTGACTCTCCAAGTGGGGAGAGTTTTAGTAAAGGGTCTGGAATTGTGAACCCGAGTAAAAGGGGACGAACACTGAGATGCATTTGAAAAAGTTTCCCGGCCACACGGTGCACCATAATGTGGGTTTCCCATGCATGCTTTAGCTGAAGGAAGAATCGCTTAAACCTGGAGAGTTGGGACCCATGGAATGGGTACCATGCAGTATGACTTCAAATGGTCTGCATTTGCTCATCGAACCTCACCAATGCTATCAGCCCGAAGTGTCCAACCTTATGTCTCACTCAGCTCTGAGTGTAGATGTGGTAAATCCAGGTTGCATCACAAGCCCTGAATGAATTATTTAAGAATTGCTCTCTATTTCACTGTCATTGTGTTTTGTTTTTGTAATTCATTTTGATAATGGGATTTATCAGATTGTCTCTGCTGCCTTCATGCAGCTGTACACACGCTTGATTCTCTTATGGAGACATATAAATCCATGGGTTTGAAGATTCTTACTAGTCAGGTGTATTCCTAGGCATTGAATATAGGGTGTTTAGCCCATTTCGTTGAGCAAGGGGTAGGTCTTGACTATTACATGTTTGACGTATGGAATGGTATCTGTGCTAATTTCTATCTCTGGTTTTATGCAGCACCCCAACTCGCCATTCCCCTTAAGCAAACATAAGTTGGTTTTCTAAATTTGAGACCCTGTTCTGTTTTGTAATTCAGTTCATGAGTAGCCAAGATTACATTCCGTGTATTAGTGATATCTTATGATGTTTCATTTTCTGTGTGACTTATTTCACTTAGAATCATCGTACCTGAATCCACTCATTATGACACGATGGGCCAGATGCAATAGATTTCATTTGTGAGTGATATTCCATTGTACGTACGTACCACAACTTCTTTATCCATTTTTCGCTTTCTGGGATATTTAACTTGTACCGTAGATGAAGTTCTTGTAAACAGAGCCGTCAGAAACTTTGGGGTGGCTGTGTGTTTTTGATTTTAATTTCCCTAATCTATAGGACCATAAGTGGAAGTGCCGTAGGCTCCGTTGCTTTGTTTTTTAGGTGTTTCAGGAAACACCATACACTTCTCCAGAGTGGCTCTTGGCAATTTACATCCCACCCATCAGCATAACAAGGCTCCCTGTTCTCCATGGCCTGTGCTGCATTTCTGGATTTTACACTTTTTTCAGATGACCCTTTTGACGGGGGGCAGTGAGACTTCATTGTAGTGCAGATTTCTTTAATATGCTTGCTTCGTTGGCCAAAAAGGTCGTATGCGTTTTTTCCTGAATATATTCAGGAAAAAACGCATACGCCCTTTTTGGCCAAGTGCATCATTGTCGACGTTCTGCCTCTTTTCCTATGCTTTAAATGCAATTCCAGTCTACCCCCTGAAATCGTTTTCCTGCAATTCTGCCCCGCTTTCAAGTCCTCTTCGCAGCCTACCTTCAATATACTTTTGGACGATAGCTGTCATTTATAACTATGCAGGTTTCTGAATAACAGTGCCCCTGAGCTCCTTTCTTCAAATCGCTTTCTTGTGAGCTGGCCCCAAACCCGCAGGATTGCTTCAGGCCCTAATCTGGTTCCGGCACGGCATGCTGAGCCTTTGGTTAATTCCTCTTCCTGGTGGGAAATGAGTGTTAAATTTGCCCGTGCAGACACCTACAGCTAGTCTCTCATTGGTTCTCCCTATTCCTGTTCATCTTGCGCAGAAATTGCAAACTGTGCCAAACAGGAGGTTAAAGGCAGTGACTCTACAAGTGGGGAGAGTGTTAGTAAAGGGTCTGGAATTGTGAACCCGAGTCAAAGAGGACAAAAACTGAGATGCATTTGAAAACGTTTCCCGGTCACACAGTGCACCATACTGTGGGTTTCCCATGCATGCTTTAGCTGAAGGGAGAATCACTTAAACCTGGAGAGTTGGGACCCATGGAATGTGTACCATATATTATGACTTCAAGTGGTCTGCATTTGCTCATCGAACCTCACCAATGCTATCAGCCCGATGTGTCCAACCTTATGTCTCACTCAGCTCTGGGTGTAGATGAGGTAAATCCAGGTTGCATCACAAGCCCTGAATGAATTATTTAAGAATTGCTCTCTATTTCACTGTCATTGTGTTTTGTTTTTGTAATTCATTTTGATAATAGGATTTATCGGATTTTCTCTGCTGCCTTCAGGCAGCTGTACACACGCTTGATTCTCTTATGGAGACATATAAATCCATGGGTTTGAAGATTCTTTCTAGTCAGGTGTATTCCTAGGCGTTGAATATAGGGTGTTTAGTCCCTTTCGTTGAGCAAGGGGTAAGTCTTGACTATTACGTATTTGACATATGGAATGGTATCTGTGCTAATTTCTATCTCTGGTTTTATGCAGCACCCCAACTCACCTTTCCCCTTAAGCAAACATAAGTTGGTTTTCTAAATTTGAGACCCTGTTCTGTTTTGTAATTCAGTTCATGTGTAGCCAAGATTACATTCCGTGTATTAGTGACATCTTATGATGTTTCATTTTCTGTGTGACGTATTTCACTTAGAATCATCGTACCTGAATCCACTCATTATGCCACGACGGGCCAGATGACATAGATTTCATTGGTGAGTGATATTCCATTGTACGTACGTACCACAACTTCTTTATCCATTTTTCGCTTTCTGGGATATTTAACTTGTACCGTAGACGAGGTTCTTGTAAACAGATCCGTCTGAAACTTTGGGGTGGCTGTGTGTTTTTGATTTTAATTTCCATAAGCTATAGGACCATAAGTGGAAGAGCCGTAGGCTCCGTTGCTTTGTTTTTTAGGTGTTTCAGGAAACACCATACACTTCTCCAGAGTGGCTGTTGGCAATTTACATCCCACCCATCAGCATAACAAGGCTCCCTGTTCTCCATGGCCTGTGCTGCATTTCTGGATTTTACACTTTTTTCAGATGACCCTTTTGACGGGGGGCAGTGAGACTTCATTGTAGTGCAGATTTCTTTAACATGCTTGCTTGGTTGGCCAAAAAGTGTGTATGCGTTTTTTCCTGAATATATTTAGGAAAAAACTCATACGCCCTTTTTAGCCGAGTGCATCATTGTCGACGTTCTGCCTCTTTTCCTATGCTTTAAATGCAATTCCTGTCTACCCCCTGAAATCGTTTTCCTGCAATTCTGCCCCGCATTCAGTCCTCTTCGCAGGCTTCCTTCAATATATTTTTGGACTATAGCTGTCATTTATAACTTTGCAGGTTTGTGAATTACAGTTCCCCTGAGCTCCTTTCTTCAAATCGCTTTCTTGTGAGCTGGCCGCAAACCCGCAGGATTGTTTCAGGCCCTAATCTGGTTCCGGGACGGCATGCTGAGCCTTTGGTTAATTCCTCTTCCTGGTTGGAAATGAGCGTTAAATTTGCCCGTGCAGACACCTACAGCTAGTCTCTCATTGGTTCTCCCTATTCCTGTTCATCTTGCGCAGAAATTGCAAACTGTGCCAAACAGGAGGTTAAAGGCACTGACTCTCCAAGTAGGGAGAGTTTTAGTAAAGGGTCTGGAATTGTGAACCCGAGTAAAAGGGGACGAACACTGAGATGCATTTGAAAAAGTTTCCCGGCCACACGGTGCACCAAACTGTGGGTTTCCCATGCATGCTTTAGCTGAAGGAAGCATCGCTTAAACCTGGAGAGTTGGGACCCATGGAATGGGTACCATGCAGTATGACTTCAAATGGTCTGCATTTGCTCATCGAACCTCACCAATGCTATCAGCCCGAAGTGTCTAACCTTATGTCTCACTCAGCTCTGAGTGTAGATGAGGTAAATCCAGGTTGCATCACAAGCCCTGAATGAATTATTGAAGAATTGCTCTCTATTTCACTGTCATTGTGTTTTGTATTTGTAATTCATTTTGATAATGGGATTTATCGGATTGTCTCTGCTGCCTTCATGCAGCTGTACACACGCTTGATTCTCTTATGGAGACATATAAATCCATGGGTTTGAAGATTCTTACTAGTCAGGTGTATTCCTAGGCATTGAATATAGGGTGTTTAGCCCATTTCGTTGAGCAAGGGGTGGGTCTTGACTATTACATGTTTGACGTATGGAATGGTATCTGTGCTAATTTCTATCTCTGGTTTTATGCAGCACCCCAACTCGCCATTCCCCTTAAGCAAACATAAGTTGGTTTTCTAAATTTGAGACCCTGTTCTGTTTTGTAATTCAGTTCATGTGTAGCCAAGATTACATTCCGTGTATTAGTGATATCTTATGATGTTTCATTTTCTGTGTGACTTATTTCACTTAGAATCATCGTACCTGAATCCACTCATTATGACACGATGGGGCAGATGAAATAGATTTCATTTGTGAGTGATATTCCATTGTACGTACGTACCACAACTTCTTTATCCAATTTTCGCTTTCTGGGATATTTAACTTGTACCGTAGATGAAGTTCTTGTAAACAGAGCCGTCAGAAACTTTGGGGTGGCTGTGTGTTTTTGATTTTAATTTCCCTAATCTATAGGACCATAAGTGGAAGTGCCGTAGGCTCCGTTGCTTTGTTTTTTAGGTGTTTCAGGAAACACCATACACTTCTCCAGAGTGGCTCTTGGCAATTTACATCCCACCCATCAGCATAACAAGGCTCCCTGTTCTCCATGGCCTGTGCTGCATTTCTGGATTTTACACTTTTTTCAGATGACCCTTTTGACGGGGGGCAGTGAGACTTCATTGTAGTGCAGATTTCTTTAACATGCTTGCTTGGTTGGCCAAAAAGTTCGTATGCGTTTTTTCCTGAATATATTCAGGAAAAAACGCATACGCCCTTTTTGGCCAAGGGCATCATTGTCGACGTTCTGCCTCTTTTCCTATGCTTTAAATGCAATTCCAGTCTACCCCCTGAAATCGTTTTCCTGCAATTCTGCCCCGCTTTCAAGTCCTCTTCGCAGCCTACCTTCAATATATTTTTGGACGATAGCTGTCATTTATAACTCTGCAGCTTTCTGAATAACACTGCCCCTGAGCTCCTTTCTTCAAATCGCTTTCTTGTGAGCTGGCCCCAAACCCGCAGGATTGCTTCAGGCCCTAATCTGGTTCCGGCACGGCATGCTGAGCCTTTGGTTAATTCCTCTTCCTTGTGGGAAATGAGTGTTAAATGTGCCCGTGCAGACACCTACAGCTAGTCTCTCATTGGTTCTCCCTATTCCTGTTCATCTTGCGCAGAAATTGCAAACTGTGCCAAACAGGAGGTTAAAGGCACTGACTCTACAAGTGGGGAGAGTGTTAGTAAAGGGTCTGGAATTGTGAACCCGAGTCAAAGAGGACAAAAACTGAGATGCATTTGAAAACGTTTCCCGGTCACACAGTGCACCATACTCTGGGTTTCCCATGCATGCTTTAGCTGAAGGAAGAATCGCTTAAACCTGGAGAGTTGGGACCCATGGAATGGGTACCATGCAGTATGACTTCAAATGGTCTGCATTTGCTCATCGAACCTCACCAATGCTATCAGCCCGAAGTGTCCAACCTTATGTCTCACTCAGCTCTGGGTGTAGATGAGGTAAATCCAGGTTGCATCACAAGCCCTGAATGAATTATTTAAGAATTGCTCTCTATTTCACAGTCATTGTGTTTTGTATTTGAAAATTATTTTGATAATGGGATTTATCGGGTTTTCACTGCTACCTTTATGCCGCTGTACACACGCATGTTTCTCTTATGGAGACATATAAATCCGTGGGTTTTAAGATTCTTACTACTCAGGTATATTCCTAGGCCTTGAATATGGGGTGTTGAGTCCATTTCGTTGAGCAAGGAGTAGGTCTGGTATATTACTTATTTGGTTTATGGAACGGTATCTGTGCTAATTTCAATCTCTGGTTTTATGCAGCACCCCAACTCACCTTTCCCCATAAGCAAGCATAAGTTGGTTTTCTCAATTTGAGACCCTGTTCTGTTTTGTAATTCAGTTCATGTGTAGCCAAGTTTACATTCCTTGTATTAGTGATATCTTATGATGTTTCTTTTTCTGTGTCACTTATTTCACGTAGAATCATCGTACCTGAATACTCTCATTATGCCGCTATGGGCCTGATGACATAGATATAATTGCTGAGTGATATTCCATTGTACGTATGTACCAGAACTTCTTTATCCATTTTTCACTTTCTGGGAGATTTAACTCGTACCGTAGATGAGGTTCTTGTAAACAGAGCCGTCCCAAACTTTGGGGTGGCTGTGTGTTTTTGATTTTAATTTCCCAAAGCTATAGGACCATAAGTGGAAGTGCCATAGGCTGTGTTGCTTTGTTTCCTACGTGTTTCAGGAAACACCATACACTTCTCCAGAGTGGCTGTTGGCAATTTACATCCCGTAAATCAATATTATAAGGCTCCCTGTTCTCCATGGCCTGTCCTGTCTTTCTGGATTTTACACTTTTTTCAGATGGCCCTTTTGACTGGGGCGCAGTGAGACTTCATTGTAGTGCAGATTTCCTGTACACGCTTGCTTGGTTGGCCAAAAAGTGCGTATGCGTTTTTTCCTGAATATATTAAGGAAAAAACGCTTACGCCCATTTTGGCCAAGTGCATCATTGTCAACATTCTGTCTCTTTTCCTGTGCTTTAAGTGCAATTCCAGTCTACCCCCTGAAATCGTTTTCCTGGAATTCTGCCCCGCTTTCTAGTCCTCTTCGCAGACTTACTTCAATATATTTTTGGACGATAGCTGTCATTCATAACTCTGCAGGTTTGTGAATTACAGTGCCCCTGAGCTCCTTTCTTCAACTCGCATTCTTCTGAGCTGACTGCAAAACCGCAGGATTGCTTCAGTCCCTAATCTGTTTCCGGCAGGGCACGCTGAGCCTTTGATTGATTCCTCTTCCTGGTGGGCAGTGAGGGATACATTTGCCCGTACAGACTCCTACAGCTAGTCTCTCATTGGTTCTCCCTATTCCTGTTCATCTTGCACAGAAATTGCAAACTGTGCCAAACAGGAGGTTAAAGACACTGACTCTCCGAGTGGGGAGAGTGTTAGTGAAGGGTCTGGAATGGTGAACCCGAGTCCCAGGGGACAAAAACTGAGATGCATTTGAAAACATTTCCCAATCACCCAATGTACCATAGTCTGGGTTTCCCATGCGTGTTTTAGCTGAAGGAAGAATTTCTTAAACCTAGAGAGTTGGGACCCTTGGAATGGGTACCAAGCAGTATGACTTCAAAGGGTCTGCATTTGCTAACCGAACCTCACCAATGCTATCAGCCAGAAGTTTCGAAACTTATGTCTCACCGAGCTCTGGGTGTAGATGTGGTAAATCCAGTTTGCATCACAAGCTCTGAATGAATTATTTAAGAATTGCTCTCTATTTCACTGTCATTGTGTTTTGTTTTTGAAATTTTTTTTATAACGGGATTTATCGGATTTTCATTGCTGCGTTTAGGCTGCTGTACACACGCTTGATTCTCTTATGGAGACATATAAATCTATGGGTTTTAACATTCTTACTAATCACGTATATTCCTCAGGGTAGAATATGTGGTGTTGAGCCCATTTCGTTGAGCAAGAAGTAGGTCTTGTCTCTTACATATTTGGCTTAAGGAACGGTATCTGTGCTAATTAAAATCTCTGGTTTTATGCAGCACCACAACTCACTTTTCCACATAAGCAAGCATAAGTTGGTTTTCTAAATTTGAGACCCTGTTCTGTTTTGTAGTTCAGTTCATATGTAGCCAAGTTTACATTCCGTGTATTAATGATACCTTATGATGTTTCTTTTTCTGTGAGACTTATTTCACGTAGAATCATCGTACCTGAATCCACTCATTATGCCGCTACGGGCCTGATGACATAGATTTCATTGCTGAGTGATATTACATTGTACGTACGTACCACAACTTCTTAATCCATTTTTCGCTTTCTGGGATATTTAACTTGTACCGTAGATGAGGTTTTTGTAAACAGAGCCATCCCAAATTTTGGGGTGGATGTGTGTTTTTGATTTTAATTTCCCTAAGCTATACGACCATAATTGGAAGTGCCGTAGGCTCCGTTGCTTTGTTTTTTAGGTGTTCCAGGAAACACCATAAACTTTTCCAGAGTGGCTGTTGGCAATTTACATCCCACCCATCAGCATAACAAGGCTCCCTGTTCTCCATGGCCTGTGCTGCCTTTCTGGATTTTACACTTTTTTCAGATGGCCCTTTTGACCGGGGGGCAGTGAGACTTCATTGTAGTGCAGATTTCTTTAACATGCTTGCTTGGTTGGCCAAAAAGGGTGTATGCGTTTTTTCCTGTATATTCAGGAAAAAACGCATACGCCCTTTTTGGCCAAGAGCATCATTGTCGACGTTCTGCCTCTTTTCCTATGCTTTAAATGCAATTCCCGTCTACCCCCTGAAATCGTTTTCCTGCAATTCTGCACCGCATTCAAGTTCTCTTCGCAGCCTTCCTTCAATATATTTTTGGATGATAGCTGTCATTTATAACTCTGCAGGTTTGTGAGTTACAGTGTCCCTGAGCTCCTTTCTTCAACTCGCTATCTTGTGAGCTGGTCGCAAACCCACAGGATTGCTTCAGGCCCTTATCTGCTTCCAGCACGGCATGTTGAGCCTTAGGTTATTTCCTCTTCCTGGCGGGAAATGAGCGTTAAATTTACCCGTGCAGACACCTACAGTTGGCTCTCATTGGTTCTCCCTATTCCTGTTCATCTTGAGCAGAAATTGCAAACTGTGCCAAAGAGGAGGTTAAACCACTGACTCTCCAAGTAGGGAGAGTGTTAGTAAAGGGTCTGGAATGGTGAACCCGAGTAAAAGGGGAGGAAAACTGAGATGCATTTGAAAACGTTTGCCGGTCACACAGTGCACCATACTGTGGTTTTCCCATGCATGTTTTAGCTGAAGGAAGAATCCCTGAAAGCTGGAGAGTTGGGACCCATGGAAAGGGAACCATGCAGTATGACTTCAAAGGGTCTGCGTTTGCTCACCGAACTTCACCAATGCTATGAGCCTGAAGTGTCCAGACTTATGTCTCACCCAGCTCTGGGTGTAGATGTGGGAAATCCAGTTTGCATCACATGCCCTGAATGAATTATTTAAGAATTGCTCTCTATTTCACTGTCCTTGTGTTTTGTTTCTGTGATTCATTTTGATAATGGGATTTATCGGATTTTCTCTGCTGCATTCATGCCGCTGTACACACGCGTCATTCTCTTACGAGGACATATATATCCATGGGTTTGAAGATTCTTACTAGTCAGGTGTATTCCTAGGCCTTGAATATGGGGTGTTTAGTCCAATTCCTTGAGCAAGGGGTAGGTCTTGACTATTACATATTTGGTTTATGGAAAGGTATCTGTGCTAATTTCTATCTCTGGTTTTATGCAGCTCCCCAACTCAACTTTCCCCTAATCCAAGCATAAGTTGGTTTTCTAAATTGAGACCCTGTTCTGTTTTGTAATTCAGTTCACGTGTAGCCAAGTTTACATTCCGTGTATTAGTGATAACTTGTGATGTTTCATTTTCTGTGTGACTTATTTCACTTAGAATCATCATACCTGAATCCACTCATTATGCCGCGACGGGCCTGATGACATTGATTTCATTGCTGAGTGGTATTCCTTTGTACGTACTTACCAGAACTTCTTTATCCATTTTTCACATTCTGGTATATTAAACTTGTACCGCAGACGAGGTTCTTGTAAACAGAGCCGTCCGACACTTTGGGGTGGCTGTGTGTTTTTGATTTTAATTTCCCTAAGCTATAGGACCATAAGTGGAAGTGCCGTAGGCTCCGTTGCTTTGTTTTTAGGTGTTTCAGGAAACACCATACCCTTCTCCAGAGTGGCTGTTGGCAATTTACATCCCGCCCATCAGCATAACAAGGCTCCATGTTCTCCATGGCCTGTGCTGCATTTCTGTATTTTACACTTTGTTCAGATGGCCCTTTTGACCAGGGGGCAGTGAGACTTCATTGTAGTGCAGATTTCTTTATCATGCTTGCTTGGTTGGCCAAAAAGGGCGTATGCGTTTTTTCCTGAATATATTCAGGAAAAAACGCATACGCCCTTTATGGCCAAGTGCATCATTGTCGACATTCTGCCTCTTTTCCTATGCTTTAAATGCAATTCCAGTCTACCCCCTGAAATCGTTTTCCTGCAATTCTGCCCCGCTTTCAAGTCCTCTTCGCAGCCTTCCTTCAATATATTTTTGGACGAGAGCTGGCATTTATAACTCTGCAGGTTTGTGAATTACAGTGCCCCTGAGCTCCTTTTTTCAAATAACTTTCTTGTGAGCTGGCCGCAAACCCGCAGTATTGCTTCAGGCCCTAATCAGGTTCTGGCACGGCATGCTGAGCGTTTGGTTAATTCCTCTTCCTGGTTGGAAATGAGCGTTATATTTGCCCGTGCAGACACCTACAGCTAGTCTCTCATTGGTTCTCCCTATTCCTGTTCATCTTGCGCAGAAATTGCAAACTGTGCCAAACAGCATGTTAAAGGCACTGGCTCTCCAAGTGAGGAGAGTGTTAAATGGGTCTGGAATGGTGAACCCAAGTAAAAGGGGACGAAAACTGAGATGCATTTGAAAACGTTTCCCGGTCACACGGTGCACCATACTGTGGGTTTCCCATGCATGTTTTAGCTGAAGGAAGAATTGCTTAAACCTGGAGAGTTGGGACCCATGGAATGGGTCCCATGCAGTATGACTTCAAAGGGTCTGCATTTGCTCATCGAACCTCACCAATGCTATCAGGCTGAAGTGTCCAACCTTATGTCTCACTCAGCTCTGGGTGTAGATGAGGTAAATCCAGGTTGCATCACAAGCCCTGAATGAATTATTTAAGAATTGCTCTCTATTTCACTCTCATTGTGTTTTGTTTTTGTAATTCATTTTGATAAG